>NC_138223.1:41563507-42003507 GCF_964197995.2 Scardinius erythrophthalmus
CTGAGAGCACAACTGTTAGTACAGCTGAAACAACTACACTAGCCACAACAACCGAAAGCACAACTGTTAGTACAACTGGGACAACTACACCAGCCACATCAACTGAAAGCATAACTTTTAGTACAAGTGAGACATCTACACAAGCCACAACAACTGAGAGCACAACGTTTAGTACAACTGAGACAACTACACCAGCCACGACAACTGAGAGGACACCTATTAGTACAACTGAGACAACTACACCAGCCACAACAACTGAGAGCACAACTGTTAGTACAGCTGAAACAACTACACTAGCCACAACAACCGAAAGCACAACTGTTAGTACAACTGGGACAACTACAAAAGCCACATCAACTGAAAGCATAACTTTTAGTACAAGTGAGACATCTACACAAGCCACAACAACTGAGAGCACAACTTTTAGTACAACTGAGACAACTACACCAGCCACAACAACTGAGAGCACAACTGTTAGTACAGCAGAAACAACTACACCAGCCACAACAACTGAGAGCACAACTGTTAGTACAGCAGAAACAACTACACCAGCCACAACAACTGAGAGCACAACTGGTAGTACAACAGAAACAACTACACCAGCCACAACAACTGAGAGCACAACTTTTAGTACAAGTGAGACAACTACACCAGCCACAACAACTGAGAGCACAACTGTTAGTACAGCTGAGACAACTACACCAGCCACAACAACTGAGAGCACAACGGTTAGTACAGCTGAAACAACTACACCAGCGACAACAACTGAGAGCACAACTGTTAGTACAACTGAAACAACTACACCAGCCACAACAACTGAGGGCACAACTGTTAGTACAGCAGAAACAACTACATCAACCACAACAACTAAGAGCACAACTTTTAGTACAAGTGAGACAACTACACCAGCCACAACAACTGAGAGCACAACTGTTAGTACAGCTGAAAAAACTACACCAGTCACAACAACTGAGAGCACAACTGTTAGTACAGCTGAAACAACTTCACCAGCCACAACAACTGAGAGCACAACTGTTAGTACAACTGAAACAACTACACCAGCCACAACAACTGAAAACACAACTGTTAGTACAACTTGGACAACTACACCAGCGACAACAACTGAGAGCACAACTGTTAGTACAACTGAAACAACTACACCAGCCACAACAACTGAGAGCACAACTGTTAGTACAACTGAGACAACTACACCAGCCACAACAACTGAGAGCACAACTGTTAGTACAGCTGAGACAACTACACCAGCCACAACAACTAAGAGCACAACTTTTAGTACAACTGAAACTACACCAGCCACAACAACTGAGAGCACAGCTGTTAGTAAAACTGAAACTACACCAGCCACAACAACTGAGAGCACAGCTGTTAGTACAACTGAGACAACTACACCAGCCACAACAACTGAGAGCACAACTGTTAGTACAGCAGAAACAACTACACCAGCCACAACAACTGAGAGCACAACTGTTAGTACAGCAGAAACAACTACACCAGCCACAACAACTGAGAGCACAACTGGTAGTACAACAGAAACAACTACACCAGCCACAACAACTGAGAGCACAACTTTTAGTACAAGTGAGACAACTACACCAGCCACAACAACTGAGAGCACAACTGTTAGTACAGCTGAGACAACTACACCAGCCACAACAACTGAGAGCACAACGGTTAGTACAGCTGAAACAACTACACCAGCCACAACAACTGAGAGCACAACTGTTAGTACAACTGAAACAACTACACCAGCCACAACAACTGAGGGCACAACTGTTAGTACAGCAGAAACAACTACATCAACCACAACAACTAAGAGCAGAACTTTTAGTACAAGTGAGACAACTACACCAGCCACAACAACTGAGAGCACAACTGTTTGTACAGCTGAAAAAACTACACCAGTCACAACAACTGAGAGCACAACTGTTAGTACAGCTGAAACAACTTCACCAGCCACAACAACTGAGAGCACAACTGTTAGTACAACTGAAACAACTACACCAGCCACAACAACTGAAAACACAACTTTTAGTACAACTGAGACAACTACACCAGCCACAACAACTGAGAGCACAACTGTTAGTACAGCAGAAACAACTACACCAGCCACAACAACTGAGAGCACAACTGTTAGTACAGCAGAAACAACTACACCAGCCACAACAACTGAGAGCACAACTGGTAGTACAACAGAAACAACTACACCAGCCACAACAACTGAGAGCACAACTTTTAGTACAAGTGAGACAACTACACCAGCCACAACAACTGAGAGCACAACTGTTAGTACAGCTGAGACAACTACACCAGCCACAACAACTGAGAGCACAACGGTTAGTACAGCTGAAACAACTACACCAGCGACAACAACTGAGAGCACAACTGTTAGTACAACTGAAACAACTACACCAGCCACAACAACTGAGGGCACAACTGTTAGTACAGCAGAAACAACTACATCAACCACAACAACTAAGAGCACAACTTTTAGTACAAGTGAGACAACTACACCAGCCACAACAACTGAGAGCACAACTGTTAGTACAGCTGAAAAAACTACACCAGTCACAACAACTGAGAGCACAACTGTTAGTACAGCTGAAACAACTTCACCAGCCACAACAACTGAGAGCACAACTGTTAGTACAACTGAAACAACTACACCAGCCACAACAACTGAAAACACAACTGTTAGTACAACTTGGACAACTACACCAGCGACAACAACTGAGAGCACAACTGTTAGTACAACTGAAACAACTACACCAGCCACAACAACTGAGAGCACAACTGTTAGTACAACTGAGACAACTACACCAGCCACAACAACTGAGAGCACAACTGTTAGTACAGCTGAGACAACTACACCAGCCACAACAACTAAGAGCACAACTTTTAGTACAACTGAAACTACACCAGCCACAACAACTGAGAGCACAGCTGTTAGTAAAACTGAAACTACACCAGCCACAACAACTGAGAGCACAGCTGTTAGTACAACTGAGACAACTACACCAGCCACAACAACTGAGAGCACAACTGTTAGTACAGCAGAAACAACTACACCAGCCACAACAACTGAGAGCACAACTGTTAGTACAGCAGAAACAACTACACCAGCCACAACAACTGAGAGCACAACTGGTAGTACAACAGAAACAACTACACCAGCCACAACAACTGAGAGCACAACTTTTAGTACAAGTGAGACAACTACACCAGCCACAACAACTGAGAGCACAACTGTTAGTACAGCTGAGACAACTACACCAGCCACAACAACTGAGAGCACAACGGTTAGTACAGCTGAAACAACTACACCAGCCACAACAACTGAGAGCACAACTGTTAGTACAACTGAAACAACTACACCAGCCACAACAACTGAGGGCACAACTGTTAGTACAGCAGAAACAACTACATCAACCACAACAACTAAGAGCAGAACTTTTAGTACAAGTGAGACAACTACACCAGCCACAACAACTGAGAGCACAACTGTTTGTACAGCTGAAAAAACTACACCAGTCACAACAACTGAGAGCACAACTGTTAGTACAGCTGAAACAACTTCACCAGCCACAACAACTGAGAGCACAACTGTTAGTACAACTGAAACAACTACACCAGCCACAACAACTGAAAACACAACTGTTAGTACAACTTGGACAACTACACCAGCGACAACAACTGAGAGCACAACTGTTAGTACAACTGAAACAACTACACCAGCCACAACAACTGAGAGCACAACTGTTAGTACAACTGAGACAACTACACCAGCCACAACAACTGAGAGCACAACTGTTAGTACAGCTGAGACAACTACACCAGCCACAACAACTAAGAGCACAACTTTTAGTACAACTGAAACTACACCAGCCACAACAACTGAGAGCACAACTGTTAGTACAGCTGAGACAACTACACCAGCCACAACAACTGAGAGCACAACGGTTAGTACAGCTGAAACAACTACACCAGCGACAACAACTGAGAGCACAACTGTTAGTACAACTGAAACAACTACACCAGCCACAACAACTGAGGGCACAACTGTTAGTACAGCAGAAACAACTACATCAACCACAACAACTAAGAGCACAACTTTTAGTACAAGTGAGACAACTACACCAGCCACAACAACTGAGAGCACAACTGTTAGTACAGCTGAAACAACTACACCAGCCACAACAACTGAAAACACAACTGTTAGTACAACTTGGACAACTACACCAGCGACAACAACTGAGAGCACAACTGGTAGTACAACAGAAACAACTACACCAGCCACAACAACTGAGAGCACAACTTTTAGTACAAGTGAGACAACTACACCAGCCACAACAACTGAGAGCACAACTGTTAGTACAGCTGAGACAACTACACCAGCCACAACAACTGAGAGCACAACGGTTAGTACAGCTGAAACAACTACACCAGCCACAACAACTGAGAGCACAACTGTTAGTACAACTGAAACAACTACACCAGCCACAACAACTGAGAGCACAACTGTTAGTACAGCTGAGACAACTACACCAGCCACAACAACTAAGAGCACAACTTTTAGTACAACTGAAACTACACCAGCCACAACAACTGAGAGCACAGCTGTTAGTAAAACTGAAACTACACCAGCCACAACAACTGAGAGCACAGCTGTTAGTAAAACTGAAACAACTACACCAGCCACAACAACTGAGAGCACAACTGTTAGTACAACTGAAACAACTACACCAGCCACAACAACTGAGAGCACAACTGTTAGTACAACTGAGACAACTACACCAGCCACAACAACTGAGAGCACAACTTTTAGTACAACTGAGACAACAACACCAGCCACAACAACTGAGAGCACAACTCTTAGTACAGCTGAAACAACTACACCAGCCACAACAACTGAAAGCACAACTGTTAGTACAGCTGAAACAACTACACCATTTACAACAACTGAGAGCACAACTGTTAGTACAGCTGAAACAACTACACCAGCTACAACAACTGGAAGCACAACTGTTAGTACAACTGAAACAACTACACCAGCCACAACAACTGAGAGCACAACTGTTAGTACAACTGAAACAACTACACCTGCCACAACAACTGAGAGCACAACTGTTAGTACAACTGTTAGTACAGCTGAAACAACTACACCAGCCACAACAACTGAGACCACAACTGAGAGCACAACTGTTAGTACAACTGAGACAACTACACCAACCACAACAACTGAGAGCACAACTGTTAGTACAACTGAGACAACTACACCAGCCACAATAACTGAGAGCACAATTGTTAGTACAGCAGAAACAACTACACCAGCCACAACAACTGAGAGCACAACTGTTAGTACAACTGAGACAACTACACCAACCACAACAACTGAGAAAACAACTGTTAGTACAACTGAGACAACTACATCAGCCACAACAACTGAGAGCACAACTTTTAGTACAACTGAGACAACTACACAAGCCACAACAACTGAGAGCACAACTGTTAATACAACTGAAACAATTACACCAGCCACAACAACTGAGAGCACAACTATTAGCACAGCTGAAACACCTACACCAGCCAAAACAAGTGAAAGCACAACTGTTAGTACAACTGGGACAACTACACCAGCAACAACAATTGAGAGCACAACTGTTAGTACAACTGAAAGAACTACACCAGCCAGAACAACTGAGAGCACAACTGTTAGTACAACTGAGACAACTACACCAGCCACATCAACTGAGAGCACAATTGTTAGTACAGCAGAAACAACTACACCAGCCACAACAACTGAGAGCACAACTTTTAGTACAACTGAGACAACTACACCAACCACAACAACTGAGAGCACAACTTTTAGTACAACTGAGACAACTACACCAGCCACAACAACTGAAAGCACAACTGTTAGTACAACTGACACAACTACACCAGCCACAACAACTGAGAGCACAGCTGTTAGTAAAACTCAAACAACTACACCAACCACAACAACTGAGAGCACAGCTGTTAGTAAAACTGAAACAACTACACCAGCCACAACAACTGAGAGCACAACTGTTAGTACAAATGAAACAACTACACCAGCCACAACAACTGAGAGAACAACTGTTAGTACAGCTGAAACAACTACACCAGCTACAACAACTGAAAGCACAACTGTTAGTAAAACTGAAACAACTACACCAGCCACAACAACTGAGAGCACAACTGTTAGTACAACGGAAACAACTACACCTGCCACAACAACTGAGAGCACAACTGTTAGTACAACTATTAGTACAGCTGAAACAACTAAACCAGCCACAACAACTGAGAGCACAACTGTTAGTACAACTGAGACAACTACACCAACCACAACAACTGAGAGCACAACTGTTAGTACAACTGAGACAACTACACCAGCCACAATAACTGAGAGCACAATTGTTAGTACAGCAGAAACAACTACACCAGCCACAACAACTGAGAGCACAACTTTTAGTACAGCTGAAACAACTACACCAGCCACAACAACTGAGAGCACAACTGTTAGTACAACTGAAACAACTACACCAGCCACAACAACTGAGAGCACAACTGTTAGTACAACTGAGACAACTACACCAGCCACAACAACTGAGAGCACAACTTTTAGTACAACTGAGACAACAACACCAGCCACAACAACTGAGAGCACAACTTTTAGTACAACTGAGACAACTACACCAGCCACAACAACTGAGAGCACAACTTTTAGTACAACTGAGACAACTACACCAGCCACAACAACTGAAAGCACAACTGTTAGTACAACTGAAACAACTACACCAGCCACAACAACTGAGGGCACAACTGTTAGTACAGCAGAAACAACTACATCAACCACAACAACTAAGAGCACAACTTTTAGTACAAGTGAGACAACTACACCAGCCACAACAACTGAGAGCACAACTGTTAGTTCAGCTGAAAAAACTACACCAGTCACAACAACTGAGAGCACAACTGTTAGTACAGCTGAAACAACTTCACCAGCCACAACAACTGAGAGCACAACTGTTAGTACAACTGAAACAACTACACCAGCCACAACAACTGAAAACACAACTGTTAGTACAACTTGGACAACTACACCAGCGACAACAACTGAGAGCACAACTGTTAGTACAACTGAAACAACTACACCAGCCACAACAACTAAGAGCACAACTGTTAGTACAACTGAGACAACTACACCAGCCACAACAACTGAGAGCACAACTGTTAGTACAGCTGAGACAACTACACCAGCCACAACAACTGAGAGCACAACTGTTAGTACAGCAGAAACAACTACACCAGCCACAACAACTGAGAGCACAACTGGTAGTACAACAGAAACAACTACACCAGCCACAACAACTGAGAGCACAACTTTTAGTACAAGTGAGACAACTACACCAGCCACAACAACTGAGAGCACAACTGTTAGTACAGCTGAGACAACTACACCAGCCACAACAACTGAGAGCACAACGGTTAGTACAGCTGAAACAACTACACCAGCCACAACAACTGAGAGCACAACTGTTAGTACAACTGAAACAACTACACCAGCCACAACAACTGAGGGCACAACTGTTAGTACAGCAGAAACAACTACATCAACCACAACAACTAAGAGCAGAACTTTTAGTACAAGTGAGACAACTACACCAGCCACAACAACTGAGAGCACAACTGTTAGTACAGCTGAAAAAACTACACCAGTCACAACAACTGAGAGCACAACTGTTAGTACAGCTGAAACAACTTCACCAGCAACAACAACTGAGAGCACAACTGTTAGTACAACTGAAACAACTACACCAGCCACAACAACTGAAAACACAACTGTTAGTACAACTTGGACAACTACACCAGCGACAACAACTGAGAGCACAACTGTTAGTACAACTGAAACAACTACACCAGCCACAACAACTGAGAGCACAACTGTTAGTACAACTGAGACAACTACACCAGCCACAACAACTGAGAGCACAACTGTTAGTACAGCTGAGACAACTACACCAGCCACAACAACTAAGAGCACAACTTTTAGTACAACTGAAACTACACCAGCCACAACAACTGAGAGCACAGCTGTTAGTAAAACTGAAACTACACCAGCCACAACAACTGAGAGCACAGCTGTTAGTAAAACTGAAACAACTACACCAGCCACAACAACTGAGAGCACAACTGTTAGTACAACTGAAACAACTACACCAGCCACAACAACTGAGAGCACAACTGTTAGTACAACTGAGACAACTACACCAGCCACAACAACTGAGAGCACAACTTTTAGTACAACTGAGACAACAACACCAGCCACAACAACTGAGAGCACAACTCTTAGTACAGCTGAAACAACTACACCAGCCACAACAACTGAAAGCACAACTGTTAGTACAGCTGAAACAACTACACCATTTACAACAACTGAGAGCACAACTGTTAGTACAGCTGAAACAACTACACCAGCTACAACAACTGAAAGCACAACTGTTAGTACAACTGAAACAACTACACCAGCCACAACAACTGAGAGCACAACTGTTAGTACAACTGAAACAACTACACCTGCCACAACAACTGAGAGCACAACTGTTAGTACAACTGTTAGTACAGCTGAAACAACTACACCAGCCACAACAACTGAGACCACAACTGAGAGCACAACTGTTAGTACAACTGAGACAACTACACCAACCACAACAACTGAGAGCACAACTGTTAGTACAACTGAGACAACTACACCAGCCACAATAACTGAGAGCACAATTGTTAGTACAGCAGAAACAACTACACCAGCCACAACAACTGAGAGCAAAACTGTTAGTACAACTGACAAAACTACACCAACCACAACAACTGAGAAAACAACTGTTAGTACAACTGAGACAACTACATCAGCCACAACAACTGAGAGCACAACTTTTAGTACAACTGAGACAACTACACAAGCCACAACAACTGAGAGCACAACTATTAGCACAGCTGAAACACCTACACCAGCCACAACAAGTGAAAGCACAACTGTTAGTACAACTGGGACAACTACACCAGCAACAACAATTGAGAGCACAACTGTTAGTACAACTGAAAGAACTACACCAGCCAGAACAACTGAGAGCACAACTGTTAGTACAACTGAGACAACTACACCAGCCACATCAACTGAGAGCACAATTGTTAGTACAGCAGAAACAACTACACCAGCCACAACAACTGAGAGCACAACTTTTAGTACAACTGAGACAACTACACCAACCACAACAACTGAGAGCACAACTGTTAGTACAACTGAGACAACTACACCAGCCACAACAACTGAGAGCACAATTGTTAGTACAGCAGAAACAACTACACCAGCCACAACAACTGAGAGCACAACTTTTAGTACAACTGAGACAACTACACCAGCCACAACAACTGAGAGCACAACTTTTAGTACAACTGAGACAACTACACCAGCCACAACAACTGAAAGCACAACTGTTAGTACAACTGACACAACTACACCAGCCACAACAACTGAGAGCACAGCTGTTAGTAAAACTCAAACAACTACACCAACCACAACAACTGAGAGCACAGCTGTTAGTAAAACTGAAACAACTACACCAGCCACAACAACTGAGAGCACAACTGTTAGTACAAATGAAACAACTACACCAGCCACAACAACTGAGAGAACAACTGTTAGTACAGCTGAAACAACTACACCAGCTACAACAACTGAAAGCACAACTGTTAGTAAAACTGAAACAACTACACCAGCCACAACAACTGAGAGCACAACTGTTAGTACAACTGAAACAACTACACCTGCCACAACAACTGAGAGCACAACTGTTAGTACAACTATTAGTACAGCTGAAACAACTAAACCAGCCACAACAACTGAGAGCACAACTGTTAGTACAACTGAGACAACTACACCAACCACAACAACTGAGAGCACAACTGTTAGTACAACTGAGACAACTACACCAGCCACAATAACTGAGAGCACAATTGTTAGTACAGCAGAAACAACTACACCAGCCACAACAACTGAGAGCACAACTTTTAGTACAGCTGAAACAACTACACCAGCCACAACAACTGAGAGCACAACTGTTAGTACAACTGAAACAACTACACCAGCCACAACAACTGAGAGCACAACTGTTAGTACAACTGAGACAACTACACCAGCCACAACAACTGAGAGCACAACTTTTAGTACAACTGAGACAACAACACCAGCCACAACAACTGAGAGCACAACTCTTAGTACAGCTGAAACAACTACACCAGCCACAACAACTGAAAGCACAACTGTTAGTACAGCTGAAACAACTACACCATTTACAACAACTGAGAGCACAACTGTTAGTACAGCTGAAACAACTACACCAGCTACAACAACTGAAAGCACAACTGTTAGTACAACTGAAACAACTACACCAGCCACAACAACTGAGAGCACAACTGTTAGTACAACTGAAACAACTACACCTGCCACAACAACTGAGAGCACAACTGTTAGTACAACTGTTAGTACAGCTGAAACAACTACACCAGCCACAACAACTGAGACCACAACTGAGAGCACAACTGTTAGTACAACTGAGACAACTACACCAACCACAACAACTGAGAGCACAACTGTTAGTACAACTGAGACAACTACACCAGCCACAATAACTGAGAGCACAATTGTTAGTACAGCAGAAACAACTACACCAGCCACAACAACTGAGAGCACAACTGTTAGTACAACTGAGACAACTACACCAACCACAACAACTGAGAAAACAACTGTTAGTACAACTGAGACAACTACACCAGCCACAATAACTGAGAGCACAATTGTTAGTACAGCAGAAACAACTACACCAGCCACAACAACTGAGAGCACAACTGTTAGTACAACTGAGACAACTACACCAACCACAACAACTGAGAAAACAACTGTTAGTACAACTGAGACAACTACATCAGCCACAACAACTGAGAGCACAACTGTTAATACAACTGAAACAATTACACCAGCCACAACAACTGAGAGCACAACTATTAGCACAGCTGAAACACCTACACCAGCCACAACAAGTGAAAGCACAACTGTTAGTACAACTGGGACAACTACACCAGCAACAACAATTGAGAGCACAACTGTTAGTACAACTGAAAGAACTACACCAGCCAGAACAACTGAGAGCACAACTGTTAGTACAACTGAGACAACTACACCAGCCACATCAACTGAGAGCACAATTGTTAGTACAGCAGAAACAACTACACCAGCCACAACAACTGAGAGCACAACTTTTAGTACAACTGAGACAACTACACCAACCACAACAACTGAGAGCACAACTGTTAGTACAACTGAGACAACTACACCAGCCACAACAACTGAGAGCACAATTGTTAGTACAGCAGAAACAACTACACCAGCCACAACAACTGAGAGCACAACTTTTAGTACAACTGAGACAACTACACCAGCCACAACAACTGAGAGCACAACTTTTAGTACAACTGAGACAACTACACCAGCCACAACAACTGAAAGCACAACTGTTAGTACAACTGAAACAACTACACCAGCCACAACAACTGAGAGCACAGCTGTTAGTAAAACTCAAACAACTACACCAACCACAACAACTGAGAGCACAGCTGTTAGTAAAACTCAAACAACTACACCAACCACAACATCTGAGAGCACAGCTGTTAGTAAAACTGAAACAACTACACCAGCCACAACAACTGAGAGCACAACTGTTAGTACAAATGAAACAACTACACCAGCCACAACTGAGAGAACAACTGTTAGTACAGCTGAAACAACTACACCAGCTACAACAACTGAAAGCACAACTGTTAGTAAAACTGAAACAACTACACCAGCCACAACAACTGAGAGCACAACTGTTAGTACAACTGAAACAACTACACCTGCCACAACAACTGAGAGCACAACTGTTAGTACAACTATTAGTACAGCTGAAACAACTAAACCAGCCACAACAACTGAGAGCACAACTGTTAGTACAACTGAGACAACTACACCAACCACAACAACTGAGAGCACAACTGTTAGTACAACTGAGACAACTACACCAGCCACAATAACTGAGAGCACAATTGTTAGTACAGCAGAAACAACTACACCAGCCACAACAACTGAGAGCACAACTTTTAGTACAGCTGAAACAACTACACCAGCCACAACAACTGAGAGCACAACTGTTAGTACAACTGAAACAACTACACCAGCCACAACAACTGAGAGCACAACTATTAGCACAGCTGAAACACCTACACCAGCCTCAACAACTGAAAGCACAACTTTTAGTACAACTGGGACAACTACACCAGCAACAACAATTGAGAGCACAACTGTTAGTACAACTGAAACAACTACACCAGCCACAACAACTGAGAGCACAACTGTTAGTACAACTGAGACAACTACACCAGCCACATCAACTGAGAGCACAATTGTTAGTACAGCAGAAACAACTACACCAGCCACAACAACTGAGAGCACAACTTTTAGTACAACTGAGACAACTACACCAACCACAACAACTGAGAGCACAACTGTTAGTACAACTGAGACAACTACACCAACCACAACAACTGAGAGCACAACTGTTAGTACAACTAAGACAACTATACCAACCACAACAACTGAGAGAACAACTGTTAGTACAACTGAGACAACTACACCAACCACAACAACTGAGAGCACAACTGTTAGTACAACTGAGACAACTACACCAGCCACAACAACTGAGAGCACAATTGTTAGTACAGCAGAAACAACTACACCAGCCACAACTGAGAGCACAACTTTTAGTACAACTGAGACAACTACACCAGCCACAACAACTGAGAGCAAAACTGTTAGTACAGCAGAAACAACTACACCAGCCACAACAACTGAGAGCACAACTTTTAGTACAACTGAGACAACTACACCAACCACAACAACTGAGAGAACAACTGTTAGTACAACTGAGACAACTACACCAACCACAACAACTGAGAGCACAATTGTTAGTACAACTGAGACAACTACACCAGCCACAACAACTGAGAGCACAATTGTTAGTACAGCAGAAACAACTACACCAGCCACAACAACTGAGAGCACAACTTTTAGTACAACTGAGACAACTAGACTAGCCACAACAACTGAGAGCACAACTGTTAGTACAACTGAAACAACTACACCAGTCACAACAACTGAGAACACAAATGATATTACAACTGAAACAACTACACCAGCCACAACAACTGAAAGCACAACTGTTAGTACAACTGAAACAACTACACCAACCACAACAACTGAGAGCACAATTGTTAGTACAACTGAGACAACTACACCAGCCACAACAACTGAGAGCACAATTGTTAGTACAGCAGAAACAACTACACCAGCCACAACAACTGAGAGCACAACTTTTAGTACAACTGAGACAACTAGACTAGCCACAACAACTGAGAGCACAACTGTTAGTACAACTGAAACAACTACACCAGTCACAACAACTGAGAACACAAATGATATTACAACTGAAACAACTACACCAGCCACAACAACTGAAAGCACAACTGTTAGTACAACTGAAACAACTACACCAGCCACAACAACTGAGAGCACAGCTCTTAGTACAGCTGAAACAACTACACCAACCACATCAACTGAGAGCACAACTGTTAGTACAACTGAGACAACTACACCAGTCGCAACAACTGAGAGCACAACTGTCAGTACAACTGAGACAACTACACCAGTCACAACAACTCAGAGCACAAATGTTAGTATAACTGAGACAACTACACCAGCCACAACTGAGAGCACAACTGTTAGTACAACTGAAACAACTACACCAGCCACAACAACTGAGAGCACAACTGTTACTACAACTGAAACAACTACACCAGCCACAACAACTGAGAGCACAACTGTTAGTACAGCTGAAACAACTACACCAGCTACATCAACTGAGAGCACAACTGTTAGCACAACTGTTAGTATAGCTGAAACAACTACACCAGCCACAACAACTGAGAGCACAACTGTTAGTACAACTGAAACAACTACACCAGTCACAACAACAGTGAGCACAAATGATATTACAACTGAAACAACTACACCAGCCACAACAACTGAAAGCACAACTGTTAGTACAACTGAAACAACTACATCAGCCACAACAACTGAAAGCACAACTGTTAGTACAACTGAAACAACTACACCAGCCACACCAACTGAGAGCACAACTGTTAGTACAACTGAAACAACTACACCAGCCACAACAACTGAAAGCACAACTGTTAGTACAACTGAAACAACTACACCAGCCACAACAACTGAGAGCACAACTGTTAATACAATTCAAACAATTACACCAGCCACAACAACAGAATCGTCATCAGCCACAACAACTGAAAGCACAACTGTTAGTACAACTGAAACAACTACACCAGCCACAACAACGGAGAGCACAACTGTTAGTTCAACTGAAACAAGTATACCAGTCACATCAACTGAGAGCACAACTGTTAGTACAACTGAGACAACTACACCAGACACAACAACTGAGAGCACAAATGATATTAGAACTGAAACAACTACACCAGCAACATCAACTGAGAGCACAACTGTTAGAACAGCTGAAACAACTACACCAGCCACAACAACTGAAAGCACAACTGTTAGTACAACTGAAACAACTACACCAGCCACAACAACTGAGAGCACAGCTCTTAGTACAGCTGAAACAACAACACCAGTCAGAACAACTGAGAGCACAACTGTTAGTACAGCTGAAACAACTGCACCAGTCACAACAACTGAGAGCACAACTGTTAGTACAACTGAAACAACTACACCAGCCACAACAACTGAGAGCACAACTATTAGTACAGCTGAAACAACAACACCAGTCACAACAACTGAGAGCACAACTGTTAGTACAGGTGAAACAACTACACCAGCCACAACATCTGAGAGCACAACTGTTAGTACAGCTGAAACAACTTCACCAGTCACAACAACTGAGAGCACAACTGTTAGTACAACTGAAACAACTACACCAGCCACAACAACTGAAAGCACAACTGTTACTACAACTGAGACAACTACACCAGTCACAACAACTGAGAGCACAAATGATATTACAACTGAAACAACTACACCAGCCACGACAACTGAAAGCACAATTGTTAGTACAACTGAAACAACCACACCAGCCACAACAACTGAGAGCACAACTGTTAGTACAACTGAGACAACTACACCAGTCAGAACAACTGAGAGCACAACTGTTAGTACAACTGAAACAACTACAGCAGCCACAACAACTGAGAGCACAAGTGTTAGTACAACTGAAACAACTACACCAGTCACAACTGAGAGCACAACTGTTAGTACAGCTGAAACAACTACACCAGCCACAACAACTGAGAGCACAACTTTTAGTACAACTGAGAGCACAACTGTTAGTACAGCTGAAACAACTACACCAGCCACAACAACTGTGAGCACAACAGTTAGTACAACTGAAACAACTACACCAGTCACAACAACTGAGAGCACAGCTGTTAGTACAGCTGAAACAACTTCACCAGCCACAACAACTGAGAGCACAACTTTTAGTACAACTGAGAGCACAACTGTTAGTACAGCTGAAACAACTACACCAGCCACAACAACTGTGAGCACAACAGTTAGTACAGCTGAAACAACTACACCAGCCACAACAACTGAAAGCACAACTGTTAGTACAACTGAAACAACTACACCAGCCACAACAACTGAGAGCACAACTGTTAGTACAACTGAAACAACTAAACCAGCCACAACAACTGAGAGCAAAACTGTTAGTACAACTGACAAAACTACACCAGCCACAACAACTGAGAGCACAACAGTTAGTACAACTGTTAGTACAGCTGAAACAACTACACCAGCCACAACAACTGAGAGCACAACGGTTAGTACAACTGTTAGTACAGCTGAAACAACTACACCAGCCACAACAACTGAGAGCACAACTGTTAGTACAACTGAAACAACTACACCAGCCACAACAACTGAGAGCAGAACTGTTAGTACAACTGACACAACTACACCAGCCACAACAATTGAAAGCACAATAGTTAGTACAACTGAAACAACTACACCAGTCACAAGAACTGAGAGCACAACTGATATTACAACTGAAACAACTACACCAGCCACAACAACTGAAAGCACAATTGTTAGTACAACTGAAACAACTAAATCAGCCACAACAACTGAGAGCACAACTGTTAGTACAACTGAATCAGCAACACCAGCCACAACAACTGAAAGAACAACTGTTAGTACAACTGAAACAACTACACCAGCAACAACAACTGAGATCACAACTGTTAGTACAACTGAAACAACTAAATCAGCCACAACAACTGAAAGCACAACTGTTAGTACAACTGAAACAACTACACCAGCCACAACAACTGAGAGCAAAACTGTTAGTACAACTGACAAAACTACACCAGCCACAACAACTGAGAGCACAACAGTTAGTACAACTGTTAGTACAGCTGAAACAACTACACCAGCCACAACAACTGAGAGCACAACGGTTAGTACAACTGTTAGTACAGCTGAAACAACTACACCAGCCACAACAACTGAGAGCACAACTGTTAGTACAACTGAAACAACTACACCAGCCACAACAACTGAGAGCAGATCTGTTAGTACAACTGACACAACTACACCAGCCACAACAATTGAAAACACAATAGTTAGTACAACTGAAACAACTACACCAGTCACGAGAACTGAGAGCACAAATGATATTACAACTGGAACAACTACACCAGCCACAACTGAAAGCACAATTGTTAGTACAACTGAAACAACTAAATCAGCCACAACAACTGAGAGCACAACTGTTAGTACAACTGAATCAGCAACACCAGCCACAACAACTGAAAGAACAACTGTTAGTACAACTGAAACAACTACACCAGCCACAACAACTGAGAGCACAACTGTTAGTACAACTGAAACAACTACACCAGCCACAACAACTGAGAGCACAACTGTTAGTACAGCTGAAACAACAACACCAGTCACAAGAACTGAGAGCACAACTGTTAGTACAGCTGAAACAACTGCACCAGTCACAACAACTGAGAGCACAACTGTTAGTACAACTGAAACAACTACACCAGCCACAACAACTGAGAGCACAACTATTAGTACAGCTGAAACAACAACACCAGTCACAACAACTGAGAGCACAACTGTTAGTACAGGTGAAACAACTACACCAGCCACAACATCTGAGAGCACAACTGTTAGTACAGCTGAAACAACTACACCAGTCACAACAACTGAGAGCACAACTGTTAGTACAGCTGAAACAACTACACCAGCCACAACACCTGAGAGCACAACTGTTAGTACAACTGAGAGCACAACTGTTAGTACAACTGAAACAACTACACCAGCCACAACAACTGAGAGCAAAACTGTTAGTACAACTGACAAAACTACACCAGCCACAACAACTGAGAACACAACAGTTAGTACAACTGTTAGTACAGCTGAAACAACTACACCAGCCACAACAACTGAGAGCACAACGGTTAGTACAACTGTTAGTACAGCTGAAACAACTACACCAGCCACAACAACTGAGAGCACAACTGTTAGTACAACTGAAACAACTGCACCAGCCACAACAACTGAGAGCACAAATGATATTACAACTGAAACAACTACACCAGCCACAACAACTGAAAGCACAATTGTTAGTACAACTGAAACAACTAAATCAGCCACAACAACTGAGAGCACAACTGTTAGTACAACTGAATCAGCAACACCAGCCACAACAACTGAAAGAACAACTGTTAGTACAACTGAAACAACTACACCAGCCACAACAACTGAGAGCACAACTGTTAGTACAACTGAAACAACTACACCAGTCACAACAACTGAGAGCACAACTGTTAGTACAACTGAAACAACTACACCAGCCACAACAACTGAGAGCACAACTGTTAGTACAGCTGAAACAACAACACCAGTCACAAGAACTGAGAGCACAACTGTTAGTACAGCTGAAACGACTGCACCAGTCACAACAACTGAGAGCACAACTGTTAGTACAACTGAAACAACTACACCAGCCACAACAACTGAGAGCACAACTATTAGTACAGCTGAAACAACAACACCAGTAACAACAACTGAGAGCATAACTGTTAGGACAGGTGAAACAACTACACCAGCCACAACATCTGAGAGCACAACTGTTAGTACAGCTGAAACAACTACACCAGTCACAACAACTGAGAGCACAACTGTTAGTACAGCTGAAACAACTACACCAGTCACAACGACTGAAAGCACAACTGTTAGTACAGCTGAAACAACTAAATCAGCCACAACAACTGAGAGCACAACTGTTAGTACAACTGAATCAACAACACCAGCCACAACAACTGAAAGCACAACTGTTAGTACAACTGAATCAACAACACCAGCCACAACAACTGAGAGCACAACTGTTATTACAACTGAAACAACTACACCAGACACAACATCTGAGAGCACAACTGTTACTACAACTGAGACAACTACACCAGTCACAACAACTGAGAGCACAACTGTTACTATAACTGAGACAACTACACCAGTCACAACAACTGAGAGCACAACTGTTAGTACAACTGAGACAACTACACCAGCCACAACAACTGAGAGCACAACTGTTACTACAAATGAGACAACTACACCAGTCACAACAACTGAGAGCACATCTGTTAGTACAACTGAAACAACTACACCAGCCACAACAACTGAGAGCACAACTGTTAGTACAGCTGAAACAACTACATCAGCTACATCAACTGAGAGCACAACTGTTAGTATAGCTGAAACAACTACACCAGCCACAACAACTGAGAGCAGAACTGTTAGTACAACTGAAACAACTACACCAGTCACAACAAATGAGAGCACAAATGATATTACAACTGAAACAACTACAACAGCCATAACAACTGAAAGCACAACTGTTAGTACAACTGAAACAACTAAATCAGCCACAACAACTGAGAGCACAACTGTTAGTACAACTGAATCAACAACACCAGCCAGAACAACTGAGAGCACAACTGTTAGTACAACTGAAACAACTACACCAGTCACAACAACTGAGAGCACAACTGTTAGTACAACTGAAACAACTACACCAGCCACAACAACTGAGAGCACAACTGTTAGTACAGCTGAAACAACAACACCAGTCACAACAACTGAGAGCACAACTGTTAGTACAGCTGAAACAACTACACCAGTCACAACAACTGAGAGCACAACTGTTACTACAACTGAGACAACTACACCAGCCACAACAACTGAGAGCACAACTGTTACTACAACTGAGACAACTACACCAGTCACAACAACTGAGAGCACAACGGTTAGTACAACTGAAACAACTACACCAGCCACAACAACTGAAAGCACGACTGTTAGTACAACTGAAACAACTAAATCAGCCACAACAACGGAGAGCACAACTGTTAGTACAACTGAAACAACTACACCAGCTACAACAACTGAAAGCACAACTGTTAGTACAAATGAAACAACTAAATCAGCCACAACAACGGAGAGCACAACTGTTAGTACAATTGAAACAACTACACCAGTCACAACAACTGAGAGCACATCTGTTAGTACAACTGAAACAACTACACCAACCACAACAACTGAGAGCACAACTGTTAGTACAGCTGAAACAACTACACCAGCTACATCAACTGAGAGCACAACTGTTAGTACAGCTGAAACAACTACACCAGCCACAACAACTGAGAGCACAACTGTTAGTACAGCTGAAACAACTACACCAGCCACAACAACTGAGAGCACAACTGTTAGTACAACTGAGACAACTACACCAGTCACAACAACTGAGAACACAACTGTTAGTACAACTGAAACAACTACAGCAGCCACAACAACTGAGAGCACAAGTGTTAGTACAGCTGAAACAACTACACCAGTCACAACAACTGAGAGCACAACTGTTAGTACAGCTGAAACAACTACACCAGCCAAAACAACTGAGAGTACAACTGTTAGTACAACTGAGAACACAACTGTTAGTACAGCTGAAACAACTACACCAGCCACAACAACTGTGAGCACAACAGTTAGTACAACTGAAACAACTACACCAGTCACAACAACTGAGAGCAAAACTATTAGTACAACTGACAAAACTACACCAGCCACAACAACTGAGAGCACAACTGTTAGTACAGCTGAAACAACTACACCAGCTACATCAACTGAGAGCACAACTGTTAGTACAACTGAAACAACTACACCAGTCACAACAACTGAGAGCACAACTGTTAGTACAACTGAAACAACTACACCAGCCACAACAACTGAGAGCACAACTGTTAGTACAGCTGAAACAACAACACCAGTCACAAGAACTGAGAGCACAACTGTTAGTACAGCTGAAACAACTGCACCAGTCACAACAACTGAGAGCACAACTGTTAGTACAGCTGAAACAACAACACCAGTCACAACAACTGAGAGCACAACTGTTAGGACAGGTGAAACAACTACACCAGCCACAACATTTGAGAGCACAACTGTTAGTACAGCTGAAACAACTACACCAGTCACAACAACTGAGAGCACAACTGTTAGTACAACTGAAACAACTACACCAGCCACAACAACTGAGAGCACAACTGTTACTACAACTGAGACAACTACACCAGTCACAACAACTGAGAGCACAAATGATATTGCAACTGAAACAACTACACCAGCCACGACAACTGAAAGCACAATTGTTAGTACAACTGAAACAACTACACCAGCCACAACAATTGAGAGCACAACTGTTAGTACAACTGAGACAACTACACCCGTCACAACAACTGAGAGCACAACTGTTAGTAAAACTGAAACAACTACAGCAGCCACAACAACTGAGAGCACAAGTGTTAGTACAACTGAAACAACTACACCAGTCACAACAACTGAGAGCACAACTGTTAGTACAGCTGAAACAACTACACCAGCCACAACAACTGAGAGCACAACTGTTAGTACAACTGAGAGCACAACTGTTAGTACAGCTGAAACAACTACACCAGCCACAACAACTGTGAGCACAACAGTTAGTACAACTGAAACAACTACACCAGTCACAACAACTGAGAGCACAACTGTTAGTACAGCTGAAACAACTACACCAGCCACAACAACTGAGAGCACAACAGTTAGTACAGCTGAAACAACTACACCAGCCACAACAACTGAAAGTACAACTGTTAGTACAACTGAAACAACTACACCAGCCACAAAAACTGAGAGCAAAACTGTTAGTACAACTGACAAAACTACACCAGCCACAACAACTGAGAGCACAACTGTTAGTACAGCTGAAACAACAACACCAGCCACAACATCTGAGAGCACAACTGTTAGTACAACTGAAACAACAACACCAGCCACAACAACTGAGAGCACAACTGTTAGTACAGCTGAAACATCTACACCAGTCACAACAACTGAAAGCACAACTGTTAGTACAACTGAGACAACTACACCAGTCAGAACAACTGAGAGCACAACTGTTAGTACAACTGAAACAACTACACCAGCCACAACAACTGAGAGCACAACTGTTAGTACAACTGAAACAACTACACCAGTCACAACAACTGAGAGCACAACTGTTAGTACAGCTGAAACAACTACACCAGCCACAACAACTGAGAGCACAACAGTTAGTTCAGCTGAAACAACTACACCAGCCACAACAACTGAAAGTACAACTGTTAGTACAACTGAAACAACTACACCAGCCACAACAACTGAGAGCAAAACTGTTAGTACAACTGACAAAACTACACCAGCCACAACAACTGAGAGCACAACTGTTAGTACAGCTGAAACAACAACACCAGCCACAACATCTGAGAGCACAACTGTTAGTACAACTGAAACAACAACACCAGCCACAACAACTGAGAGCACAACTGTTAGTACAGCTGAAACATCTACACCAGTCACAACAACTGAAAGCACAACTGTTAGTACAACTGAGACAACTACACCAGTCAGAACAACTGAGAGCACAACTGTTAGTACAACTGAAACAACTACACCAGCCACAACAACTGAGAGCACAACTGTTAGTACAACTGAAACAACTACACCAGTCACAAGAACTGAGAGCACATCTGTTAGTACATCTGAAACAACTACACCAGCCACAACAACTGAGAGCACAACTGTTAGTACAGCTGAAACAACTACACCAGTCACAACAACTGAGAGCACAACTGTTACTACAACTGAGACAACTACACCAGTCACAACAACTGAGAGCACAACGGTTAGTACAACTGAAACAACTACACCAGCCACAACAACTGAAAGCACAACTGTTAGTACAACTGAAACAACTAAATCAGCCACAACAACGGAGAGCACAACTGTTAGTACAACTGAAACAACTACACCAGTCACAACAACTGAGAGCACATCTGTTAGTACAACTGAAACAACTACACCAACCACAACAACTGAGAGCACAACTGTTAGTACAGCTGAAACAACTACACCAGCTACATCAACTGAGAGCACAACTGTTAGTACAGCTGAAACAACTACACCAGCCACAACAACTGAGAGAACAACTGTTAGTACAGCTGAAACAACTACACCAGCCACAACAACTGAGAGCACAACTGTTAGTACAACTGAGACAAATACACCAGTCACAACAACTGAGAACACAACTGTTAGTACAACTGAAACAACTACAGCAGCCACAACAACTGAGAGCACAAGTGTTAGTACAGCTGAAACAACTACACCAGCCAAAACAACTGAGAGTACAACTGTTAGTACAACTGAGAGCACAACTGTTAGTACAGCTGAAACAACTACACCAGCCACAACAACTGTGAGCACAACAGTTAGTACAACTGAAACAACTACACCAGTCACAACAACTGAGAGCACAACTGTTAGTACAACTGAAACAACTACAGCAGCCACAACAACTGAGAGCACAAGTGTTAGTACAGCTGAAACAACTACACCAGTCACAACAACTGAGAGCACAACTGTTAGTACAGCTGAAAAAACTACACCAGCCAAAACAACTGAGAGTACAACTGTTAGTACAACTGAGAGCACAACTGTTAGTACAGCTGAAACAACTACACCAGCCACAACAACTGTGAGCACAACAGTTAGTACAACTGAAACAACTACACCAGTCACAACAACTGAGAGCACAACTGTTAGTACAGCTGAAACAACTACACCAGTCACAACAACTGAGAGCACAACTGTTAGTACAGCTGAAACAACTACACCAGCCAAAACAACTGAGAGTACAACTGTTAGTACAACTGAGAGCACAACTGTTAGTACAGCTGAAACAACTACACCAGCCACAACAACTGTGAGCACAACAGTTAGTACAACTGAAACAACTACACCAGTCACAACAACTGAGAACACAACTGTTAGTACAACTGAAACAACTACAGCAGCCACAACAACTGAGAGCACAAGTGTTAGTACAGCTGAAACAACTACACCAGTCACAACAACTGAGAGCACAACTGTTAGTACAGCTGAAACAACTACACCAGCCAAAACAACTGAGAGTACAACTGTTAGTACAACTGAGAGCACAACTGTTAGTACAGCTGAAACAACTACACCAGCCACAACAACTGTGAGCACAACAGTTAGTACAACTGAAACAACTACACCAGTCACAACAACTGAGAGCACAACTGTTACTACAGCTGAAACAACTACACCAGCCACAACAACTGAAAGCACAACTGTTAGTACAACTGAAACAACTACACCAGCCACAACAACTGAGAGCACATCTGTTAGTACAACTGAAACAACTACACCAGCCACAACAACTGAGAGCAAAACTGTTAGTACAACTGACAAAACTACACCAGCCACAACAACTGAGAGCACAACTGTTAGTACAGCTGAAACAACTACACCAGCTACATCAACTGAGAGCACAACTGTTAGTACAACTGAAACAACTACACCAGTCACAACAACTGAGAGCACAACTGTTAGTACAACTGAAACAACTACACCAGCCACAACAAGTGAGAGCACAACTGTTAGTACAGCTGAAACAACAACACCAGTCACAAGAACTGAGAGCACAACTGTTAGTACAGCTGAAACAACTGCACCAGTCACAACAACTGAGAGCACAACTGTTAGTACAGCTGAAACAACAACACCAGTCACAACAACTGAGAGCACAACTGTTAGGACAGGTGAAACAACTACACCAGCCACAACATTTGAGAGCACAACTGTTAGTACAGCTGAAACAACTACACCAGTCACAACAACTGAGAGCACAACTGTTAGTACAACTGAAACAACTACACCAGCCACAACAACTGAGAGCACAACTGTTAGTACAGCTGAAACAACTACACCAGCCACGACAACTGAAAGCACAATTGTTAGTACAACTGAAACAACTACACCAGCCACAACAACTGAGGGCACAACTGTTAGTACAACTGAGACAACTACACCAGTCACAACAACTGAGAGCACAACTGTTAGTACAACTGAAACAACTACAGCAGCCACAACAACTGAGAGCACAAGTGTTAGTACAACTGAAACAACTACACCAGTCACAACAACTGAGAGCACAACTGTTAGTACAGCTGAAACAACTACACCAGCCACAACAACTGAGAGCACAACTGTTAGTACAACTGAGAGCACAACTGTTAGTACAGCTGAAACAACTACACCAGCCACAACAACTGTGAGCACAACAGTTAGTACAACTGAAACAACTACACCAGTCACAACAACTGAGAGCACAACTGTTAGTACAGCTGAAACAACTACACCAGCCACAACAACTGAGAGCACAACAGTTAGTACAGCTGAAACAACTACACCAGCCACAACAACTGAAAGTACAACTGTTAGTACAACTGAAACAACTACACCAGCCACAACAACTGAGAGCAAAACTGTTAGTACAACTGACAAAACTACACTAGCCACAACAACTGAGAGCACAACTGTTAGTACAGCTGAAACAACAACACCAGCCACAACATCTGAGAGCACAACTGTTAGTACAGCTGAAACAACTACACCAGGTACATCAACTGAGAGCACAACTGTTAGTACAGCTGAAACAAGTACACCAGCCACAACAACTGAGAGCACAACTGTTAGTACAACTGAAACAACTACACCAGTCACAACAACTGAGAGCACAAATTATATTACAACTGAAACAACTACACCAGCCACAACAACTGAAAGCACAACTGTTAGTACAACTGAAACAACTAAATCAGCCACAACAACTGAGAGCACAACTGTTAGTACAACTGAATCAACAACACCAGCCACAACAACTGAGAGCACAGCTCTTAGTACAGCTGAAACAACTACACCAGCCACAACAACTGAGAGCACAACTGTTAGTACAACTGGAACAACTACACCAGCCACAAAAACTGAGAGCACAACTGTTAGTACAACTGAAACAACAACACCAGCCACAACAACTGAGAGCACAACTGTTAGTACAGCTGAAACATCTACACCAGTCACAACAACTGAAAGCACAACTGTTAGTACAACTGAGACAACTACACCAGTCAGAACAACTGAGAGCACAACTGTTAGTACAACTGAAACAACTACACCAGCCACAACAACTGAGAGCACAACTGTTAGTACAACTGAAACAACTACACCAGTCACAAGAACTGAGAGCACATCTGTTAGTACATCTGAAACAACTACACCAGCCACAACAACTGAGAGCACAACTGTTAGTACAGCTGAAACAACTACACCAGCTACATCAACTGAGAGCACAACTGTTAGTACAGCTGAAACAACTACACCAGCCACAACAACTGAGAGCACATCTGTTAGTACAACTGAGACAACTACACCAGCCACAACAACTGAGAGCACAGCTGTTAGTACAACTGAGACAACTACACCAGTCACAACAACTGAGAGCACAACTGTTAGTACAACTGAAACAACTACAGCAGCCACAACAACTGAGAGCACAAGTGTTAGTACAACTGAAACAACTACACCAGTCACTACAACTGAGAGCACAACTGTTAGTACAGCTGAAACAACTACACCAGCCAAAACAACTGAGAGCACAACTGTTAGTACAACTGAGAGCACAACTGTTAGTACAGCTGAAACAACTACACCAGCCACAACAACTGTGAGCACAACAGTTAGTACAACTGAAACAACTACACCAGTCACAACAACTGAGAGCACAACTGTTAGTACAGCTGAAACAACTACACCAGCCACAACAACTGAGAGCACAACAGTTAGTACAGCTGAAACAACTACACCAGTCACAACAACTGAGAGCACAACTGTTAGTACAACTGAAACAACTACACCAGCCACAACAACTGAGAGCACAACTGTTAGTACAGCTAAAACAACAACACCAGTCACAACAACTGAGAGCACAACTGTTAGTACAGGTGAAACAACTACACCAGCCACAACATCTGAGAGCACAACTGTTAGTACAGCTGAAACAACTACACCAGTCACAACAACTGAGAGCACAACTGTTAGTACAGCTGAAACAACTACACCAGCCACAACAACTGAGAGCACAACTGTTACTACAACTGAGACAACTACACCAGTCACAACAACTGAGAGCACAACTGTTAGTACAACTGAAACAACTACACCAGCCACAACAACTGAGAGCACAACTGTTAGTACAACTGAATCAACAACACCAGGCACAACAACTGAAAGCACAACTGTTAGTACAACTGAATCAACAACACCAGCCACAACAACTGAGAGCACAACTGTTAGTACAACTGAATCAACAACACCAGCCACAACAACTGAAAGCACAACTGTTAGTACAACTGAGACAACTACACCAGTCACAACAACTGAGAGCACAACTGTTAGTACAACTGAAACAACTACACCAGCCACAACAACTGAGAGCACAATTGTTACTACAACTGAGACAACTACACCAGTCACAACAACTGAGAGCACAACTGTTAGTACAACTGAGACAACTACACCAGTCACAACAACTGAGAGCACAACTGTTATTACAACTGAGACAACTACACCAGCCACAACAACTGAGAGCACAACTGTTACTACAACTGAGACAACTACACCAGTCACAACAACTGAGAGCACATCTGTTAGTACAACTGAAACAACTACACCAGCTACATCAACTGAGAGCACAACTGTTAGTATAGCTGAAACAACTACACCAGCCACAACAACTGAGAGCACAACTGTTAGTACAGCTGAAACAACTACACCAGCCACAACAACTGAGAGCACAACTGTTAGTACAACTGAGAGCACAACTGTTAGTACAGCTGAAACAACTACACCAGCCACAACAACTGTGAGCACAACAGTTAGTACAACTGAAACAACTACACCAGTCACAACAACTGAGAGCACAACTGTTAGTACAGCTGAAACAACAACACCAGCCACAACATCTGAGAGCACAACTGTTAGTACAGCTGAAACAACTACACCAGGTACATCAACTGAGAGCACAACTGTTAGTACAGCTGAAACAAGTACACCAGCCACAACAACCGAGAGCACAACTGTTAGTACAACTGAAACAACTACACCAGTCACAACAACTGAGAGCACAAATGATATTACAACTGAAACAACTACACCAGCCACAACAACTGAGAGCACAACTGTTAGTACAACTGAAACAACTAAATCAGCCACAACAACTGAGAGCACAACTGTTAGTACAACTGAATCAACAACACCAGCCACAACAACTGAGAGCACAGCTCTTAGTACAGCTGAAACAACTACACCAGCCACAACAACTGAGAGCACAACTGTTAGTACAACTGGAACAACTACACCAGCCACAAAAACTGACAGCACAACTGTTAGTACAACTGAAACAACAACACCAGCCACAACAACTGAGAGCACAACTGTTAGTACAACTGAGACAACTACACCAGTCAGAACAACTGAGAGCACAACTGTTAGTACAACTGAAACAACTACACCAGTCACAAGAACTGAGAGCACATCTGTTAGTACATCTGAAACAACTACACCAGCCACAACAACTGAGAGCACAACTGTTAGTACAGCTGAAACAACTACACCAGCTACATCAACTGAGAGCACAACTGTTAGTACAGCTGAAACAACTACACCAGCCACAACAACTGAGAGCACATCTGTTAGTACAACTGAGACAACTACACCAGCCACAACAACTGAGAGCACAGCTGTTAGTACAACTGAGACAACTACACCAGCTACATCAACTGAGAGCACAACTGTTAGTATAGCTGAAACAACTACACCAGCCACAACAACTGAGAGCACAACTGTTAGTACAGCTGAAACAACAACACCAGTCACAAGAACTGAGAGCACAACTGTTAGTACAGCTGAAACAACTGCACCAGTCACAACAACTGAGAGCACAACTGTTAGTTCAGCTGAAACAACAACACAAGTCACAACAACTGAGAGCACAACTGTTAGGACAGGTGAAACAACTACACCAGCCACAACATTTGAGAGCACAACTGTTAGTACAGCTGAAACAACTACACCAGTCACAACAACTGAGAGCACAACTGTTAGTACAACTGAAACAACTACACCAGCCACAACAACTGAGAGCACAACTGTTGCTACAACTGAGACAACTACACCAGTCACAACAACTGAGAGCACAACTGTTAGTACAACTGAAACAACTACAGCAGCCACAACAACTGAGAGCACAAGTGTTAGTACAACTGAAACAACTACACCAGTCACAACAACTGATAGCACAACTGTTAGTACAGCTGAAACAACTACACCAGCCACAACAACTGAGAGCACAACTGTTAGTACAACTGAGAGCACAACTGTTAGTACAGCTGAAACAACTACACCAGCCACAACAACTGTGAGCACAACAGTTAGTACAACTGAAACAACTACACCAGTCACAACAACTGAGAGCACAACTGTTAGTACAGCTGAAACAACTACACCAGCCACAACAACTGAGAGCACAACAGTTAGTACAGCTGAAACAACTACACCAGCCACAACAACTGAAAGTACAACTGTTAGTACAACTGAAACAACTACACCAGCCACAACAACTGAGAGCAAAACTGTTAGTACAACTGACAAAACTACACCAGCCACAACAACTGAGAGCACAACTGTTAGTACAGCTGAAACAACAACACCAGCCACAACATCTGAGAGCACAACTGTTAGTACAGCTGAAACAACTACACCAGGTACATCAACTGAGAGCACAACTGTTAGTACAGCTGAAACAAGTACACCAGCCACAACAACCGAGAGCACAACTGTTAGTACAACTGAAACAACTACACCAGTCACAACAACTGAGAGCACAAATTATATTACAACTGAAACAACTACACCAGCCACAACAACTGAAAGCACAACTGTTAGTACAACTGAAACAACTAAATCAGCCACAACAACTGAGAGCACAACTGTTAGTACAACTGAATCAACAACACCAGCCACAACAATTGAAAGAACAACTTTTAGTACAACTGAGACAACTACACCAGCCACAACAACTGAGAGCACAGCTGTTAGTACAACTGAGACAACTACACCAGCCACAACAACTGAGAGCACAACTGTTAGTACAACTGAAACAACTACAGCAGCCACAACAACTGAGAGCACAAGTGTTAGTACAACTGAAACAACTACACCAGTCACTACAACTGAGAGCACAACTGTTAGTACAGCTGAAACAACTACACCAGCCAAAACAACTGAGAGCACAACTGTTAGTACAACTGAGAGCACAACTGTTAGTACAGCTGAAACAACTACACCAGCCACAACAACTGTGAGCACAACAGTTAGTACAACTGAAACAACTACACCAGTCACAACAACTGAGAGCACAACTGTTAGTACAGCTGAAACAACTACACCAGCCACAACAACTGAGAGCACAACAGTTAGTACAGCTGAAACAACTACACCAGTCACAACAACTGAGAGCACAACTGTTAGTACAACTGAAACAACTACACCAGCCACAACAACTGAGAGCACAACTGTTAGTACAGCTGAAACAACTACACCAGCCACAACAACTGAGAGCACAGCTGTTAGTACAACTGAGACAACTACACCAGCTACATCAACTGAGAGCACAACTGTTAGTATAGCTGAAACAACTACACCAGCCACAACAACTGAGAGCACAACTGTTAGTACAGCTGAAACAACAACACCAGTCACAAGAACTGAGAGCACAACTGTTAGTACAGCTGAAACAACAACACCAGTCACAAGAACTGAGAGCACAACTGTTAGTACAGCTGAAACAACTGCACCAGTCACAACAACTGAGAGCACAACTGTTAGTTCAGCTGAAACAACAACACAAGTCACAACAACTGAGAGCACAACTGTTAGGACAGGTGAAACAACTACACCAGCCACAACATTTGAGAGCACAACTGTTAGTACAGCTGAAACAACTACACCAGTCACAACAACTGAGAGCACAACTGTTAGTACAACTGAAACAACTACACCAGCCACAACAACTGAGAGCACAACTGTTGCTACAACTGAGACAACTACACCAGTCACAACAACTGAGAGCACAACTGTTAGTACAACTGAAACAACTACAGCAGCCACAACAACTGAGAGCACAAGTGTTAGTACAACTGAAACAACTACACCAGTCACAACAACTGATAGCACAACTGTTAGTACAGCTGAAACAACTACACCAGCCACAACAACTGAGAGCACAACTGTTAGTACAACTGAGAGCACAACTGTTAGTACAGCTGAAACAACTACACCAGCCACAACAACTGTGAGCACAACAGTTAGTACAACTGAAACAACTACACCAGTCACAACAACTGAGAGCACAACTGTTAGTACAGCTGAAACAACTACACCAGCCACAACAACTGAGAGCACAACAGTTAGTACAGCTGAAACAACTACACCAGCCACAACAACTGAAAGTACAACTGTTAGTACAACTGAAACAACTACACCAGCCACAACAACTGAGAGCAAAACTGTTAGTACAACTGACAAAACTACACCAGCCACAACAACTGAGAGCACAACTGTTAGTACAGCTGAAACAACAACACCAGCCACAACATCTGAGAGCACAACTGTTAGTACAGCTGAAACAACTACACCAGGTACATCAACTGAGAGCACAACTGTTAGTACAGCTGAAACAAGTACACCAGCCACAACAACCGAGAGCACAACTGTTAGTACAACTGAAACAACTACACCAGTCACAACAACTGAGAGCACAAATTATATTACAACTGAAACAACTACACCAGCCACAACAACTGAAAGCACAACTGTTAGTACAACTGAAACAACTAAATCAGCCACAACAACTGAGAGCACAACTGTTAGTACAACTGAATCAACAACACCAGCCACAACAATTGAAAGAACAACTTTTAGTACAACTGAGACAACTACACCAGCCACAACAACTGAGAGCACAGCTGTTAGTACAACTGAGACAACTACACCAGCCACAACAACTGAGAGCACAACTGTTAGTACAACTGAAACAACTACAGCAGCCACAACAACTGAGAGCACAAGTGTTAGTACAACTGAAACAACTACACCAGTCACTACAACTGAGAGCACAACTGTTAGTACAGCTGAAACAACTACACCAGCCAAAACAACTGAGAGCACAACTGTTAGTACAACTGAGAGCACAACTGTTAGTACAGCTGAAACAACTACACCAGCCACAACAACTGTGAGCACAACAGTTAGTACAACTGAAACAACTACACCAGTCACAACAACTGAGAGCACAACTGTTAGTACAGCTGAAACAACTACACCAGCCACAACAACTGAGAGCACAACAGTTAGTACAGCTGAAACAACTACACCAGTCACAACAACTGAGAGCACAACTGTTAGTACAACTGAAACAACTACACCAGCCACAACAACTGAGAGCACAACTGTTAGTACAGCTAAAACAACAACACCAGTCACAACAACTGAGAGCACAACTGTTAGTACAGGTGAAACAACTACACCAGCCACAACATCTGAGAGCACAACTGTTAGTACAGCTGAAACAACTACACCAGTCACAACAACTGAGAGCACAACTGTTAGTACAACTGAAACAACTACACCAGCCACAACAACTGAGAGCACAATTGTTACTACAACTGAGACAACTACACCAGTCACAACAACTGAGAGCACAACTGTTAGTACAACTGAGACAACTACACCAGTCACAACAACTGAGAGCACAACTGTTATTACAACTGAGACAACTACACCAGCCACAACAACTGAGAGCACAACTGTTACTACAACTGAGACAACTACACCAGTCACAACAACTGAGAGCACATCTGTTAGTACAACTGAAACAACTACACCAGCTACATCAACTGAGAGCACAACTGTTAGTATAGCTGAAACAACTACACCAGCCACAACAACTGAGAGCACAACTGTTAGTACAGCTGAAACAACTACACCAGCCACAACAACTGAGAGCACAACTGTTAGTACAACTGAGAGCACAACTGTTAGTACAGCTGAAACAACTACACCAGCCACAACAACTGTGAGCACAACAGTTAGTACAACTGAAACAACTACACCAGTCACAACAACTGAGAGCACAACTGTTAGTACAGCTGAAACAACAACACCAGCCACAACATCTGAGAGCACAACTGTTAGTACAGCTGAAACAACTACACCAGGTACATCAACTGAGAGCACAACTGTTAGTACAGCTGAAACAAGTACACCAGCCACAACAACCGAGAGCACAACTGTTAGTACAACTGAAACAACTACACCAGTCACAACAACTGAGAGCACAAATGATATTACAACTGAAACAACTACACCAGCCACAACAACTGAGAGCACAACTGTTAGTACAACTGAAACAACTAAATCAGCCACAACAACTGAGAGCACAACTGTTAGTACAACTGAATCAACAACACCAGCCACAACAACTGAGAGCACAGCTCTTAGTACAGCTGAAACAACTACACCAGCCACAACAACTGAGAGCACAACTGTTAGTACAACTGGAACAACTACACCAGCCACAAAAACTGACAGCACAACTGTTAGTACAACTGAAACAACAACACCAGCCACAACAACTGAGAGCACAACTGTTAGTACAACTGAGACAACTACACCAGTCATAACAACTGAGAGCACAACTGTTAGTACAACTGAAACAACTACACCAGCCACAACAACTGAGAGCACAACTGTTAGTACAACTGAAACAACTACACCAGTCACAAGAACTGAGAGCACATCTGTTAGTACATCTGAAACAACTACACCAGCCACAACAACTGAGAGCACAACTGTTAGTACAGCTGAAACAACTACACCAGCTACATCAACTGAGAGCACAACTGTTAGTACAGCTGAAACAACTACACCAGCCACAACAACTGAGAGCACATCTGTTAGTACAACTGAGACAACTACACCAGCCACAACAACTGAGAGCACAGCTGTTAGTACAACTGAGACAACTACACCAGCTACATCAACTGAGAGCACAACTGTTAGTATAGCTGAAACAACTACACCAGCCACAACAACTGAGAGCACAACTGTTAGTACAGCTGAAACAACAACACCAGTCACAAGAACTGAGAGCACAACTGTTAGTACAGCTGAAACAACTGCACCAGTCACAACAACTGAGAGCACAACTGTTAGTACAGCTGAAACAACAACACAAGTCACAACAACTGAGAGCACAACTGTTAGGACAGGTGAAACAACTACACCAGCCACAACATTTGAGAGCACAACTGTTAGTACAGCTGAAACAACTACACCAGTCACAACAACTGAGAGCACAACTGTTAGTACAACTGAAACAACTACACCAGCCACAACAACTGAGAGCACAACTGTTGCTACAACTGAGACAACTACACCAGTCACAACAACTGAGAGCACAAATGATATTACAACTGAAACAACTACACCAGCCACGACAACTGAAAGCACAATTGTTAGTACAACTGAAACAACTACACCAGCCACAACAACTGAGGGCACAACTGTTAGTACAACTGAGACAACTACACCAGTCACAACAACTGAGAGCACAACTGTTAGTACAACTGAAACAACTACAGCAGCCACAACAACTGAGAGCACAAGTGTTAGTACAACTGAAACAACTACACCAGTCACAACAACTGATAGCACAACTGTTAGTACAGCTGAAACAACTACACCAGCCACAACAACTGAGAGCACAACTGTTAGTACAACTGAGAGCACAACTGTTAGTACAGCTGAAACAACTACACCAGCCACAACAACTGTGAGCACAACAGTTAGTACAACTGAAACAACTACACCAGTCACAACAACTGAGAGCACAACTGTTAGTACAGCTGAAACAACTACACCAGCCACAACAACTGAGAGCACAACAGTTAGTACAGCTGAAACAACTACACCAGCCACAACAACTGAAAGTACAACTGTTAGTACAACTGAAACAACTACACCAGCCACAACAACTGAGAGCAAAACTGTTAGTACAACTGACAAAACTACACCAGCCACAACAACTGAGAGCACAACTGTTAGTACAGCTGAAACAACAACACCAGCCACAACATCTGAGAGCACAACTGTTAGTACAGCTGAAACAACTACACCAGGTACATCAACTGAGAGCACAACTGTTAGTACAGCTGAAACAAGTACACCAGCCACAACAACCGAGAGCACAACTGTTAGTACAACTGAAACAACTACACCAGTCACAACAACTGAGAGCACAAATTATATTACAACTGAAACAACTACACCAGCCACAACAACTGAAAGCACAACTGTTAGTACAACTGAAACAACTAAATCAGCCACAACAACTGAGAGCACAACTGTTAGTACAACTGAATCAACAACACCAGCCACAACAATTGAAAGAACAACTTTTAGTACAACTGAGACAACTACACCAGCCACAACAACTGAGAGCACAGCTGTTAGTACAACTGAGACAACTACACCAGCCACAACAACTGAGAGCACAACTGTTAGTACAACTGAAACAACTACAGCAGCCACAACAACTGAGAGCACAAGTGTTAGTACAACTGAAACAACTACACCAGTCACTACAACTGAGAGCACAACTGTTAGTACAGCTGAAACAACTACACCAGCCAAAACAACTGAGAGCACAACTGTTAGTACAACTGAGAGCACAACTGTTAGTACAGCTGAAACAACTACACCAGCCACAACAACTGTGAGCACAACAGTTAGTACAACTGAAACAACTACACCAGTCACAACAACTGAGCGCACAACTGTTAGTACAGCTGAAACAACTACACCAGCCACAACAACTGAGAGCACAACAGTTAGTACAGCTGAAACAACTACACCAGTCACAACAACTGAGAGCACAACTGTTAGTACAACTGAAACAACTACACCAGCCACAACAACTGAGAGCACAACTGTTAGTACAGCTAAAACAACAACACCAGTCACAACAACTGAGAGCACAACTGTTAGTACAGGTGAAACAACTACACCAGCCACAACATCTGAGAGCACAACTGTTAGTACAGCTGAAACAACTACACCAGCCACAACAACTGAGAGCACAACTGTTACTACAACTGAGACAACTACACCAGTCACAACAACTGAGAGCACAACTGTTAGTACAACTGAAACAACTACACCAGCCACAACAACTGAGAGCACAACTGTTAGTACAACTGAATCAACAACACCAGGCACAACAACTGAAAGCACAACTGTTAGTACAACTGAATCAACAACACCAGCCACAACAACTGAGAGCACAACTGTTAGTACAGCTAAAACAACAACACCAGTCACAACAACTGAGAGCACAACTGTTAGTACAGGTGAAACAACTACACCAGTCACAACAACTGAGAGCACAACTGTTAGTACAGCTGAAACAACTACACCAGCCACAACAACTGAGAGCACAACTGTTACTACAACTGAGACAACTACACCAGTCACAACAACTGAGAGCACAACTGTTAGTACAACTGAAACAACTACACCAGCCACAACAACTGAGAGCACAACTGTTAGTACAACTGAATCAACAACACCAGGCACAACAACTGAAAGCACAACTGTTAGTACAACTGAATCAACAACACCAGCCACAACAACTGAGAGCACAACTGTTAGTACAACTGAATCAACAACACCAGCCACAACAACTGAAAGCACAACTGTTAGTACAACTGAGACAACTACACCAGTCACAACAACTGAGAGCACAACTGTTAGTACAACTGAAAAAACTACACCAGCCACAACAACTGAGAGCACAATTGTTACTACAACTGAGACAACTACACCAGTCACAACAACTGAGAGCACAACTGTTAGTACAACTGAGACAACTACACCAGTCACAACAACTGAGAGCACAACTGTTATTACAACTGAGACAACTACACCAGCCACAACAACTGAGAGCACAACTGTTACTACAACTGAGACAACTTCACCAGTCACAACAACTGAGAGCACATCTGTTAGTACAACTGAAACAACTACACCAGCTACATCAACTGAGAGCACAACTGTTAGTATAGCTGAAACAACTACACCAGCCACAACAACTGAGAGCACAACTGTTAGTACAACTGAAACAACTACACCAGTCACAACAAATGAGAGCACAAATGATATTACAACTGAAACAACTACAACAGCCACAACAACTGAAAGCACAACTGTTAGTACAACTGAAACAACTAAATCAGCCACAACAACTGAGAGCACAACTGTTAGTACAACTGAATCAACAACACCAGCCACAACAATTGAAAGAACAACTGTTAGTACAACTGAAACAACTACACCAGCCACAGCAACTGAGAGCACAACTGTTAGTACAACTAAAACAACTACACCAGTCACAACAACTGAGAGCACAACTGTTAGTACAACTGAAACAACTACACCAGCCACAACAACTGAGAGCACAACTGTTAGTACAGCTGAAACAACAACACCAGTCACAACAACTGAGAGCACAACTGTTAGTACAGCTGAAACAACTACACCAGTCACAACAACTGAGCGCACAACTGTTAGTACAACTGAGACAAATACACCAGTCACAACAACTGAGAGCACAACTGTTAGTACAACTGAAACAACTACACCATCCACAACAACTGAGAGCACAACTGTTACTACAACTGAGACAACTACACCAGCCACAACAACTGAGAGCACAACTATTAGTACAACTGAAACAACTACACCAGCCACAACAACTGAGAGCACAACTGTTAGTACAGCTGAAACAACAACACCAGCCACAACATCTGAGAGCACAACTGTTAGTACAGCTGAAACAACTACACCAGTCACAACAACTGAAAGCACAACTGTTAGTACAACTGAGACAAATACACCAGTCACAACAACTGAGAGCACAACTGTTAGTACAACTGAAACAACTACACCATCCACAACAACTGAGAGCACAACTGTTACTACAACTGAGACAACTACACCAGCCACAACAACTGAGAGCACAACTATTAGTACAACTGAAACAACTACACCAGCCACAACAACTGAGAGCACAACTGTTAGTACAGCTGAAACAACAACACCAGCCACAACATCTGAGAGCACAACTGTTAGTACAGCTGAAACAACTACACCAGGTACATCAACTGAGAGCACAACTGTTAGTACAGCTGAAACAAGTACACCAGCCACAACAACCGAGAGCACAACTGTTAGTACAACTGAAACAACTACACCAGTCACAACAACTGAGAGCACAAATGATATTACAACTGAAACAACTACACCAGCCACAACAACTGAGAGCACAACTGTTAGTACAACTGAAACAACTAAATCAGCCACAACAACTGAGAGCACAACTGTTAGTACAACTGAATCAACAACACCAGCCACAACAACTGAGAGCACAGCTCTTAGTACAGCTGAAACAACTACACCAGCCACAACAACTGAGAGCACAACTGTTAGTACAACTGGAACAACTACACCAGCCACAAAAACTGACAGCACAACTGTTAGTACAACTGAAACAACAACACCAGCCACAACAACTGAGAGCACAACTGTTAGTACAGCTGAAACATCTACACCAGTCACAACAACCGAAAGCAGAACTGTTAGTACAACTGAGACAACTACACCAGTCAGAACAACTGAGAGCACAACTGTTAGTACAACTGAAACAACTACACCAGCCACAACAACTGAGAGCACAACTGTTAGTACAACTGAAACAACTACACCAGTCAGAAGAACTGACAGCACATCTGTTAGTACAACTGAGACAACTACACCAGCCACAACAACTGAGAGCACAGCTGTTAGTACAACTGAGACAACTACACCAGTCACAACAACTGAGAGCACAACTGTTAGTACAACTGAAACAACTACAGCAGCCACAACAACTGAGAGCACAAGTGTTAGTACAACTGAAACAACTACACCAGTCACAACAACTGAGAGCACAACTGTTAGTACAGCTGAAACAACTACACCAGCCAAAACAACTGAGAGCACAACTGTTAGTACAACTGAGAGCACAACTGTAAGTACAGCTGAAACAACTACACCAGCCACAACAACTGTGAGCACAACAGTTAGTACAACTGAAACAACTACACCAGTCACAACAACTGAGAGCACAACTGTTAGTACAGCTGAAACAACTACACCAGCCACAACAACTGAGAGCACAACAGTTAGTACAGCTGAAACAACTACACCAGCCACAACAACTGAAAGCACAACTGTTAGTACAACTGAAACAACTACACAGGCCACAACAACTGAGAGCACAACTGTTAGTACAACTGAAACAGCTACACCAGCCACAACAACTGAGAGCAAAACTGTTAGTACAACTGACAAAACTACACCAGCCACAACAACTGAGAGCACAACAGTTAGTGCAACTGTTAGTACAACTGAAACAACTACACCAGCCACAACAACTGAGAGCACAACGGTTAGTACAACTGTTAGTACAGCTGAAACAACTACACCAGCCACAACAACTGAGAGCACAACTGTTAGTACAACTGAAACAACTACACCAGCCACAACAACTGAGAGCAGAACTGTTAGTACAACTGACACAACTACACCAGCCACAACAACTGAAAGCACAATAGTTAGTACAACTGAAACAACTACACCAGCCACAACAACTGAGAGCACAACTGTTAGTACAACTGAAACAACTACACCAGTCACAACAACTGAGAGCACAACAGTTAGTACAACTGTTAGTACAGCTGAAACAACTACACCAGCCACAACAACTGAGAGCACAACTGTTAGTACAACTGAAACAACTACACCAGCCACAACAACTGAGAGCACAACTGTTAGTACAGCTGAAACAACTACACCAGCCATAACAACTGAGAGCACATCTGTTAGTACAACTGAAACAACTACACCAGCCACAACAACTGAGAGCAGAACTGCTAGTACAACTGACACAACTACACCAGCCACAACAACTGAGAGCACAATTGTTAGTACAGCGAAAACAACTACACCAGCCACAACAACTGAGAGCACAACTGTCAGTACGCTTCAGTCAACTACACCAGCACCAACAACAACTCTCGCTGTAGTACAAATAATTCTGGTGTTCCGCTCTGAAGCTGAATTTACAGATGATCTCAGTGATTCAAAGTCTGATGCTTTTAAAAATAGGGCTCAGCTTGTTCAGCAATATGTGAGTGAAACCCCACATACTCTGTTCACTATATAATCATGGAGTGAATAAACAGCAATTATATTTAATTACAAACATTGCATTTTTATCATGCATAGCCTATTCATAAGTGTTTATTGTAACTGCCTGTATTTTTTTTACAGTTTAAAGCCATCTACAATAAATATCGCTCCTTCCTAAGAGTATCCGTCCTACTATTCAGGTAAATACATTATATTTTAATGCTGCATATTTTATATACACTGCCTATGTGTGCTTATTTAATATGCAGTGCCAAGAGCATGCGATTAATACATCAGGTGGGGATAATAAGAAAGGTTTCCAAATGACAGTGTTTCTAAAAAAATTATTCCAGCAAGGGGTCAGTCAAAACCACAACAGAACTCACTTTCGACGCTACACTGGATGTGCCATCAAATACAGAAATTGCTTCTGCATTATTGAATGACACAGCAACTGCCAATGCCCTGAACATAACTTCTAATTCAGTTGACGTTAATGGTACAGGTAGGTCTGACAACACATAAAAGCAAATTGTCTAAATAATCTCTCTCTCTCTCTCTCTCTCTCTCTCTCTCTCTCTCTCTCTCTCTCTCTCTCTCTCTCTCTCTCTCTCTCTCTCTCTCTCTCTCTCTCTCTCTTTATCTATCTATATATCTATCTATCTATATATATACATATATATATATATATATATATGTGTGTGTGTGTGTGTGTGTGTGTGTGTGTGAGAAAGTGTACAGTTAAAACAAAGTGTTAAATCAAAGATAGTTTTAGCTGAACTTAAAATTATTTGGAAATTAATAATGACTTACACAAGTATTCTTAAAAAAAAAAACAATCTTCATACAACTTCTTTCTTTTGTCAGTGCTGTCACAAGTTCCATCTAAACTGTTATTTTTTTCCTGTGTCAGAATATACAATGGTAACATCCTCTACTGCTGAACCAACAACAGAATACTCAACAGCCACAACAAATATTGATGCATCATCCACCACTAGTGCAGCAGATTCTACAACAGAGTCACAAACAACATTGACTACTGAATTTGAGAGCACAATTGCTAGTACAACTGAAACAACTACACCAGCCACAACAACTGAAAGCACGACTGTTAGTACAACTGAAACAACTACACCAACCACAACAACTGAGAGCACAACTGTTAGTACAACTGAAACAACTACACCAGCCACATCAACTGAGAGCACAACTGTTAGTACAACTGAAACAACTACACCAGCCACATCAACTGAGAGCACAACTGTTAGTACAACTGAAACAAGTACACCAGCCACATCAACTGAGAGCACAACAGTTAGTACAACTGAAACAACTACACCAGCCACAACAACTGAGAGCACAGCTCTTAGTACAGCTGAAACAACTACACCAGCCACAACAACTGAGAGCTCAACTGTTAGTACAACTGACACAACTACACCAGCCACAACAACTGAGAGCACAACTGTTAGTACAGCTGAAACAACTACACCAGCTACATCAACAGAGAGCACAACTGTTAGTACAGCTGAAACAACTACACCAGCCACAACAACTGAGAGCACAACTGTTAGTACAACTGAAACAACTACACCAGTCACAAGAATTGAGAGCACAAATGATATTACAACTGAAACATTTACACCAGCCACAACAACTGAGAGCACAACTGTTAGTACAACTGAATCAACAACACCAGCCACAACAACTGAGAGCACAACTGTTAGTACAACTGAATCAACAACACCAGCCACAACAACTGAAAGAACAACTGTTAGTAGAACTAAAACAACTACACCAGCCACAACAACTGAGAGCACAACTGTTAGTACAACTGAAACAACTACACCAGCCACAACAACTGAGAGCACAACTGTTAGTACAGCTGAAACAACAACACCAGTCACAACAACTGAGAGCACAACTGTTAGTACAGCTGAAACAACTGCACCAGTCACAACAACTGAGAGCACAACTGTCAGTACAACTGAAACAACTACACCAGCCACAACAACTGAGAGCACAACTATTAGTACAGCTGAAACAACGACACCAGTCACAACAACTGAGAGCACAACTGTTAGTACAGGTGAAACAACGACACCAGCCACAACATCTGAGAGCACAACTGTTAGTACAGCTGAAACAACTACACCAGTCACAACAACTGAGAGCACAACTGTTAGTACAACTGAGAGCACAACTGTTAGTACAGCTGAAACAACTACACCAGCCACAACAACTGAGAGCACAACTATTAGTACAGCTGAAACAACGACACCAGTCACAACAACTGAGAGCACAACTGTTAGTACAGGTAAAACAACGACACCAGCCACAACATCTGAGAGCACAACTGTTAGTACAGCTGAAACAACTACACCAGTCACAACAACTGAGAGCACAACTGTTAGTACAGCTGAAACAACTACACCAGCCACAACAACTGAGAGCACAACTGTTAGTACAGCTGAAACAAAAACACCAGCCACAACAACTGAGAGCACAAGTGTTAGTACAACTGAAACAACTACACCAGTCACAACAACTGAGAGCACAACTGTTAGTACAGCTGAAACAACTACACCAGCCAAAGCAACTGAGAGCACAACTGTTAGTACAACTGAGAGCACAACTGTTAGTACAGCTGAAACAACTACACCAGCCACAACAACTGTGAGCACAACAGTTAGTACAACTGAAACAACTACACCAGTCACAACAACTGAGAGCACAACTATTAGTACAGCTGAAACAACGACACCAGTCACAACAACTGAGAGCACAACTGTTAGTACAGGTGAAACAACGACACCAGCCACAACATCTGAGAGCACAACTGTTAGTACATCTGAAACAACTACACCAGTCACAACAACTGAGAGCACAACTGTTAGTACAACTGAGAGCACAACTGTTAGTACAGCTGAAACAACTACACCAGCCACAACAACTGAGAGCACAACTATTAGTACAGCTGAAACAACGACACCAGTCACAACAACTGAGAGCACAACTGTTAGTACAGGTGAAACAACGACACCAGCAACAACATCTGAGAGCACAACTGTTAGTACAGCTGAAACAACTACACCAGTCACAACAACTGAGAGCACAACTGTTAGTACAGCTGAAACAAAAACACCAGCCACAACAACTGAGAGCACAACTGTTAGTACAGCTGAAACAACTACACCAGTCACAACAACTGAAAGCACAACTGTTAGTACAACTGAGACAAATACACCAGTCACAACAACTGAGAGCACAACTGTTAGTACAACTGAAACAACTACACCAGCCACAACAACTGAGAGCACAACTGTTAGTACAACTGAAACAACTACACCAGTAACAAGAACTGAGAGCACATCTGTTAGTACAACTGAAACAACTACACCAGCCACAACAACTGAGAGCACAACTGTTAGTACAACTGAATCAACAACACCAGCCACAACAACTGAGAGCACAACTGTTAGTACAACTGAATCAACAACACCAGCCACAACAACTGAAAGAACAACTGTTAGTAGAACTAAAACAACTACACCAGCCACAACAACTGAGAGCACAACTGTTAGTACAGCTGAAACAACTACACCAGTCACAACAACTGAAAGCACAACTGTTAGTACAGCTGAAACAACTACACCAGCTACATCAACAGAGAGCACAACTGTTAGTACAGCTGAAACAACTACACCAGCCACAACAACTGAGAGCACAACTGTTAGTACAACTGAAACAACTACACCAGTCACAAGAATTGAGAGCACAAATGATATTACAACTGAAACAACTACACCAGCCACAACAACTGAGAGCACAACTGATAGTACAACTGAATCAACAACACCAGCCACAACAACTGAGAGCACAACTGTTAGTACAACTGAATCAACAACACCAGCCACAACAACTGAAAGAACAACTGTTAGTAGAACTAAAACAACTACACCAGCCACAACAACTGAGAGCACAACTGTTAGTACAACTGAAACAACAACACCAGCCACAACAACTGAGAGCACAACTGTTAGTACAGCTGAAACAACTACACCAGCCACATCAACTGAGAGCACAACTGTTAGTACAACTGAAACAACTACACCAGCCACATCAACTGAGAGCACAACTGTTAGTACAACTGAAACAAGTACACCAGCCACATCAACTGAGAGCACAACTGTTAGTACAACTGAAACAACTACACCAGCCACAACAACTGAGAGCACAACTATTAGTACAGCTGAAACAACGACACCAGTCACAACAACTGAGAGCACAACTGTTAGTACAGGTGAAACAACGACACCAGCCACAACATCTGAGAGCACAACTGTTAGTACAGCTGAAACAACTACACCAGTCACAACAACTGAGAGCACAACTGTTAGTACAACTGAGAGCACAACTGTTAGTACAGCTGAAACAACTACACCAGCCACAACAACTGAGAGCACAACTATTAGTACAGCTGAAACAACGACACCAGTCACAACAACTGAGAGCACAACTGTTAGTACAGGTAAAACAACGACACCAGCCACAACATCTGAGAGCACAACTGTTAGTACAGCTGAAACAACTACACCAGTCACAACAACTGAGAGCACAACTGTTAGTACAGCTGAAACAACTACACCAGCCACAACAACTGAGAGCACAACTGTTAGTACAGCTGAAACAAAAACACCAGCCACAACAACTGAGAGCACAAGTGTTAGTACAACTGAAACAACTACACCAGTCACAACAACTGAGAGCACAACTGTTAGTACAGCTGAAACAACTACACCAGCCAAAGCAACTGAGAGCACAACTGTTAGTACAACTGAGAGCACAACTGTTAGTACAGCTGAAACAACTACACCAGCCACAACAACTGTGAGCACAACAGTTAGTACAACTGAAACAACTACACCAGTCACAACAACTGAGAGCACAACTATTAGTACAGCTGAAACAACGACACCAGTCACAACAACTGAGAACACAACTGTTAGTACAGGTGAAACAACGACACCAGCCACAACATCTGAGAGCACAACTGTTAGTACATCTGAAACAACTACACCAGTCACAACAACTGAGAGCACAACTGTTAGTACAACTGAGAGCACAACTGTTAGTACAGCTGAAACAACTACACCAGCCACAACAACTGAGAGCACAACTATTAGTACAGCTGAAACAACGACACCAGTCACAACAACTGAGAGCACAACTGTTAGTACAGGTGAAACAACGACACCAGCAACAACATCTGAGAGCACAACTGTTAGTACAGCTGAAACAACTACACCAGTCACAACAACTGAGAGCACAACTGTTAGTACAGCTGAAACAAAAACACCAGCCACAACAACTGAGAGCACAACTGTTAGTACAGCTGAAACAACTACACCAGTCACAACAACTGAAAGCACAACTGTTAGTACAACTGAGACAAATACACCAGTCACAACAACTGAGAGCACAACTGTTAGTACAACTGAAACAACTACACCAGCCACAACAACTGAGAGCACAACTGTTAGTACAACTGAAACAACTACACCAGTAACAAGAACTGAGAGCACATCTGTTAGTACAACTGAAACAACTACACCAGCCACAACAACTGAGAGCACAACTGTTAGTACAACTGAATCAACAACACCAGCCACAACAACTGAGAGCACAACTGTTAGTACAACTGAATCAACAACACCAGCCAAAACAACTGAAAGAACAACTGTTAGTAGAACTAAAACAACTACACCAGCCACAACAACTGAGAGCACAACTGTTAGTACAGCTGAAACAACTACACCAGCCACAACAACTGAGAGCACAACTGTTAGTACAGCTGAAACAACTACACCAGCCACATCAACTGAGAGCACAACTGTTAGTACAACTGAAACAACTACACCAGCCACATCAACTGAGAGCACAACTGTTAGTACAACTGAAACAAGTACACCAGCCACATCAACTGAGACCACAACTGTTAGTACAACTGAAACAACTACACCAGCCACAACAACTGAGAGCACAGCTCTTAGTACAGCTGAAACAACTACACCAGCCACAACAACTGAGAGCTCAACTGTTAGTACAACTGACACAACTACACCAGCCACAACAACTGAGAGCTCAACTGTTAGTACAACTGACACAACTACACCAGCCACAACAACTGAGAGCACAACTGTTAGTACAGCTGAAACAACTACACCAGCTACATCAACAGAGAGCACAACTGTTAGTACAGCTGAAACAACTACACCAGCCACAACAACTGAGAGCACAACTGTTAGTACAACTGAAACAACTACACCAGTCACAAGAATTGAGAGCACAAATGATATTACAACTGAAACAACTACACCAGCCACAACAACTGAGAGCACAACTGTTAGTACAACTGAATCAACAACACCAGCCACAACAACTGAGAGCACAACTGTTAGTACAACTGAATCAACAACACCAGCCACAACAACTGAAAGAACAACTGTTAGTAGAACTAAAACAACTACACCAGCCACAACAACTGAGAGCACAACTGTTAGTACAACTGAAACAACTACACCAGCCACAACAACTGAGAGCACAACTGTTAGTACAGCTGAAACAACAACACCAGTCACAACAACTGAGAGCACAACTGTTAGTACAGCTGAAACAACTGCACCAGTCACAACAACTGAGAGCACAACTGTCAGTACAACTGAAACAACTACACCAGCCACAACAACTGAGAGCACAACTATTAGTACAGCTGAAACAACGACACCAGTCACAACAACTGAGAGCACAACTGTTAGTACAGGTGAAACAACGACACCAGCCACAACATCTGAGAGCACAACTGTTAGTACAGCTGAAACAACTACACCAGTCACAACAACTGAGAGCACAACTGTTAGTACAACTGAGAGCACAACTGTTAGTACAGCTGAAACAACTACACCAGCCACAACAACTGAGAGCACAACTATTAGTACAGCTGAAACAACGACACCAGTCACAACAACTGAGAGCACAACTGTTAGTACAGGTAAAACAACGACACCAGCCACAACATCTGAGAGCACAACTGTTAGTACAGCTGAAACAACTACACCAGTCACAACAACTGAGAGCACAACTGTTAGTACAGCTGAAACAACTACACCAGCCACAACAACTGAGAGCACAACTGTTAGTACAGCTGAAACAAAAACACCAGCCACAACAACTGAGAGCACAAGTGTTAGTACAACTGAAACAATTACACCAGTCACAACAACTGAGAGCACAACTGTTAGTACAGCTGAAACAACTACACCAGCCAAAGCAACTGAGAGCACAACTGTTAGTACAACTGAGAGCACAACTGTTAGTACAGCTGAAACAACTACACCAGCCACAACAACTGTGAGCACAACAGTTAGTACAACTGAAACAACTACACCAGTCACAACAACTGAGAGCACAACTATTAGTACAGCTGAAACAACGACACCAGTCACAACAACTGAGAGCACAACTGTTAGTACAGGTGAAACAACGACACCAGCCACAACATCTGAGAGCACAACTGTTAGTACATCTGAAACAACTACACCAGTCACAACAACTGAGAGCACAACTGTTAGTACAACTGAGAGCACAACTGTTAGTACAGCTGAAACAACTACACCAGCCACAACAACTGAGAGCACAACTATTAGTACAGCTGAAACAACGACACCAGTCACAACAACTGAGAGCACAACTGTTAGTACAGGTGAAACAACGACACCAGCAACAACATCTGAGAGCACAACTGTTAGTACAGCTGAAACAACTACACCAGTCACAACAACTGAGAGCACAACTGTTAGTACAGCTGAAACAAAAACACCAGCCACAACAACTGAGAGCACAACTGTTAGTACAGCTGAAACAACTACACCAGTCACAACAACTGAAAGCACAACTGTTAGTACAACTGAGACAAATACACCAGTCACAACAACTGAGAGCACAACTGTTAGTACAACTGAAACAACTACACCAGCCACAACAACTGAGAGCACAACTGTTAGTACAACTGAAACAACTACACCAGTAACAAGAACTGAGAGCACATCTGTTAGTACAACTGAAACAACTACACCAGCCACAACAACTGAGAGCACAACTGTTAGTACAACTGAATCAACAACACCAGCCACAACAACTGAGAGCACAACTGTTAGTACAACTGAATCAACAACACCAGCCACAACAACTGAAAGAACAACTGTTAGTAGAACTAAAACAACTACACCAGCCACAACAACTGAGAGCACAACTGTTAGTACAGCTGAAACAACTACACCAGCCAAAGCAACTGAGAGCACAACTGTTAGTACAACTGAGAGCACAACTGTTAGTACAGCTGAAACAACTACACCAGCCACAACAACTGTGAGCACAACAGTTAGTACAACTGAAACAACTACACCAGTCACAACAACTGAGAGCACAACTATTAGTACAGCTGAAACAACGACACCAGTCACAACAACTGAGAGCACAACTGTTAGTACAGGTGAAACAACGACACCAGCCACAACATCTGAGAGCACAACTGTTAGTACATCTGAAACAACTACACCAGTCACAACAACTGAGAGCACAACTGTTAGTACAACTGAGAGCACAACTGTTAGTACAGCTGAAACAACTACACCAGCCACAACAACTGAGAGCACAACTATTAGTACAGCTGAAACAACGACACCAGTCACAACAACTGAGAGCACAACTGTTAGTACAGGTGAAACAACGACACCAGCAACAACATCTGAGAGCACAACTGTTAGTACAGCTGAAACAACTACACCAGTCACAACAACTGAGAGCACAACTGTTAGTACAGCTGAAACAAAAACACCAGCCACAACAACTGAGAGCACAACTGTTAGTACAGCTGAAACAACTACACCAGTCACAACAACTGAAAGCACAACTGTTAGTACAACTGAGACAAATACACCAGTCACAACAACTGAGAGCACAACTGTTAGTACAACTGAAACAACTACACCAGCCACAACAACTGAGAGCACAACTGTTAGTACAACTGAAACAACTACACCAGTAACAAGAACTGAGAGCACATCTGTTAGTACAACTGAAACAACTACACCAGCCACAACAACTGAGAGCACAACTGTTAGTACAACTGAATCAACAACACCAGCCACAACAACTGAGAGCACAACTGTTAGTACAACTGAATCAACAACACCAGCCACAACAACTGAAAGAACAACTGTTAGTAGAACTAAAACAACTACACCAGCCACAACAACTGAGAGCACAACTGTTAGTACAGCTGAAACAACTACACCAGTCACAACAACTGAAAGCACAACTGTTAGTACAGCTGAAACAACTACACCAGCTACATCAACAGAGAGCACAACTGTTAGTACAGCTGAAACAACTACACCAGCCACAACAACTGAGAGCACAACTGTTAGTACAACTGAAACAACTACACCAGTCACAAGAATTGAGAGCACAAATGATATTACAACTGAAACAACTACACCAGCCACAACAACTGAGAGCACAACTGATAGTACAACTGAATCAACAACACCAGCCACAACAACTGAGAGCACAACTGTTAGTACAACTGAATCAACAACACCAGCCACAACAACTGAAAGAACAACTGTTAGTAGAACTAAAACAACTACACCAGCCACAACAACTGAGAGCACAACTGTTAGTACAACTGAAACAACAACACCAGCCACAACAACTGAGAGCACAACTGTTAGTACAGCTGAAACAACTACACCAGCCACATCAACTGAGAGCACAACTGTTAGTACAACTGAAACAACTACACCAGCCACATCAACTGAGAGCACAACTGTTAGTACAACTGAAACAAGTACACCAGCCACATCAACTGAGAGCACAACTGTTAGTACAACTGAAACAACTACACCAGCCACAACAACTGAGAGCACAACTATTAGTACAGCTGAAACAACGACACCAGTCACAACAACTGAGAGCACAACTGTTAGTACAGGTGAAACAACGACACCAGCCACAACATCTGAGAGCACAACTGTTAGTACAGCTGAAACAACTACACCAGTCACAACAACTGAGAGCACAACTGTTAGTACAACTGAGAGCACAACTGTTAGTACAGCTGAAACAACTACACCAGCCACAACAACTGAGAGCACAACTATTAGTACAGCTGAAACAACGACACCAGTCACAACAACTGAGAGCACAACTGTTAGTACAGGTAAAACAACGACACCAGCCACAACATCTGAGAGCACAACTGTTAGTACAGCTGAAACAACTACACCAGTCACAACAACTGAGAGCACAACTGTTAGTACAGCTGAAACAACTACACCAGCCACAACAACTGAGAGCACAACTGTTAGTACAGCTGAAACAAAAACACCAGCCACAACAACTGAGAGCACAAGTGTTAGTACAACTGAAACAACTACACCAGTCACAACAACTGAGAGCACAACTGTTAGTACAGCTGAAACAACTACACCAGCCAAAGCAACTGAGAGCACAACTGTTAGTACAACTGAGAGCACAACTGTTAGTACAGCTGAAACAACTACACCAGCCACAACAACTGTGAGCACAACAGTTAGTACAACTGAAACAACTACACCAGTCACAACAACTGAGAGCACAACTATTAGTACAGCTGAAACAACGACACCAGTCACAACAACTGAGAACACAACTGTTAGTACAGGTGAAACAACGACACCAGCCACAACATCTGAGAGCACAACTGTTAGTACATCTGAAACAACTACACCAGTCACAACAACTGAGAGCACAACTGTTAGTACAACTGAGAGCACAACTGTTAGTACAGCTGAAACAACTACACCAGCCACAACAACTGAGAGCACAACTATTAGTACAGCTGAAACAACGACACCAGTCACAACAACTGAGAGCACAACTGTTAGTACAGGTGAAACAACGACACCAGCAACAACATCTGAGAGCACAACTGTTAGTACAGCTGAAACAACTACACCAGTCACAACAACTGAGAGCACAACTGTTAGTACAGCTGAAACAAAAACACCAGCCACAACAACTGAGAGCACAACTGTTAGTACAGCTGAAACAACTACACCAGTCACAACAACTGAAAGCACAACTGTTAGTACAACTGAGACAAATACACCAGTCACAACAACTGAGAGCACAACTGTTAGTACAACTGAAACAACTACACCAGCCACAACAACTGAGAGCACAACTGTTAGTACAACTGAAACAACTACACCAGTAACAAGAACTGAGAGCACATCTGTTAGTACAACTGAAACAACTACACCAGCCACAACAACTGAGAGCACAACTGTTAGTACAACTGAATCAACAACACCAGCCACAACAACTGAGAGCACAACTGTTAGTACAACTGAATCAACAACACCAGCCAAAACAACTGAAAGAACAACTGTTAGTAGAACTAAAACAACTACACCAGCCACAACAACTGAGAGCACAACTGTTAGTACAGCTGAAACAACTACACCAGCCACAACAACTGAGAGCACAACTGTTAGTACAGCTGAAACAACTACACCAGCCACATCAACTGAGAGCACAACTGTTAGTACAACTGAAACAACTACACCAGCCACATCAACTGAGAGCACAACTGTTAGTACAACTGAAACAAGTACACCAGCCACATCAACTGAGACCACAACTGTTAGTACAACTGAAACAACTACACCAGCCACAACAACTGAGAGCACAGCTCTTAGTACAGCTGAAACAACTACACCAGCCACAACAACTGAGAGCTCAACTGTTAGTACAACTGACACAACTACACCAGCCACAACAACTGAGAGCTCAACTGTTAGTACAACTGACACAACTACACCAGCCACAACAACTGAGAGCACAACTGTTAGTACAGCTGAAACAACTACACCAGCTACATCAACAGAGAGCACAACTGTTAGTACAGCTGAAACAACTACACCAGCCACAACAACTGAGAGCACAACTGTTAGTACAACTGAAACAACTACACCAGTCACAAGAATTGAGAGCACAAATGATATTACAACTGAAACAACTACACCAGCCACAACAACTGAGAGCACAACTGTTAGTACAACTGAATCAACAACACCAGCCACAACAACTGAGAGCACAACTGTTAGTACAACTGAATCAACAACACCAGCCACAACAACTGAAAGAACAACTGTTAGTAGAACTAAAACAACTACACCAGCCACAACAACTGAGAGCACAACTGTTAGTACAACTGAAACAACTACACCAGCCACAACAACTGAGAGCACAACTGTTAGTACAGCTGAAACAACAACACCAGTCACAACAACTGAGAGCACAACTGTTAGTACAGCTGAAACAACTGCACCAGTCACAACAACTGAGAGCACAACTGTCAGTACAACTGAAACAACTACACCAGCCACAACAACTGAGAGCACAACTATTAGTACAGCTGAAACAACGACACCAGTCACAACAACTGAGAGCACAACTGTTAGTACAGGTGAAACAACGACACCAGCCACAACATCTGAGAGCACAACTGTTAGTACAGCTGAAACAACTACACCAGTCACAACAACTGAGAGCACAACTGTTAGTACAACTGAGAGCACAACTGTTAGTACAGCTGAAACAACTACACCAGCCACAACAACTGAGAGCACAACTATTAGTACAGCTGAAACAACGACACCAGTCACAACAACTGAGAGCACAACTGTTAGTACAGGTAAAACAACGACACCAGCCACAACATCTGAGAGCACAACTGTTAGTACAGCTGAAACAACTACACCAGTCACAACAACTGAGAGCACAACTGTTAGTACAGCTGAAACAACTACACCAGCCACAACAACTGAGAGCACAACTGTTAGTACAGCTGAAACAAAAACACCAGCCACAACAACTGAGAGCACAAGTGTTAGTACAACTGAAACAATTACACCAGTCACAACAACTGAGAGCACAACTGTTAGTACAGCTGAAACAACTACACCAGCCAAAGCAACTGAGAGCACAACTGTTAGTACAACTGAGAGCACAACTGTTAGTACAGCTGAAACAACTACACCAGCCACAACAACTGTGAGCACAACAGTTAGTACAACTGAAACAACTACACCAGTCACAACAACTGAGAGCACAACTATTAGTACAGCTGAAACAACGACACCAGTCACAACAACTGAGAGCACAACTGTTAGTACAGGTGAAACAACGACACCAGCCACAACATCTGAGAGCACAACTGTTAGTACATCTGAAACAACTACACCAGTCACAACAACTGAGAGCACAACTGTTAGTACAACTGAGAGCACAACTGTTAGTACAGCTGAAACAACTACACCAGCCACAACAACTGAGAGCACAACTATTAGTACAGCTGAAACAACGACACCAGTCACAACAACTGAGAGCACAACTGTTAGTACAGGTGAAACAACGACACCAGCAACAACATCTGAGAGCACAACTGTTAGTACAGCTGAAACAACTACACCAGTCACAACAACTGAGAGCACAACTGTTAGTACAGCTGAAACAAAAACACCAGCCACAACAACTGAGAGCACAACTGTTAGTACAGCTGAAACAACTACACCAGTCACAACAACTGAAAGCACAACTGTTAGTACAACTGAGACAAATACACCAGTCACAACAACTGAGAGCACAACTGTTAGTACAACTGAAACAACTACACCAGCCACAACAACTGAGAGCACAACTGTTAGTACAACTGAAACAACTACACCAGTAACAAGAACTGAGAGCACATCTGTTAGTACAACTGAAACAACTACACCAGCCACAACAACTGAGAGCACAACTGTTAGTACAACTGAATCAACAACACCAGCCACAACAACTGAGAGCACAACTGTTAGTACAACTGAATCAACAACACCAGCCACAACAACTGAAAGAACAACTGTTAGTAGAACTAAAACAACTACACCAGCCACAACAACTGAGAGCACAACTGTTAGTACAGCTGAAACAACTACACCAGCCAAAGCAACTGAGAGCACAACTGTTAGTACAACTGAGAGCACAACTGTTAGTACAGCTGAAACAACTACACCAGCCACAACAACTGTGAGCACAACAGTTAGTACAACTGAAACAACTACACCAGTCACAACAACTGAGAGCACAACTATTAGTACAGCTGAAACAACGACACCAGTCACAACAACTGAGAGCACAACTGTTAGTACAGGTGAAACAACGACACCAGCCACAACATCTGAGAGCACAACTGTTAGTACATCTGAAACAACTACACCAGTCACAACAACTGAGAGCACAACTGTTAGTACAACTGAGAGCACAACTGTTAGTACAGCTGAAACAACTACACCAGCCACAACAACTGAGAGCACAACTATTAGTACAGCTGAAACAACGACACCAGTCACAACAACTGAGAGCACAACTGTTAGTACAGGTGAAACAACGACACCAGCAACAACATCTGAGAGCACAACTGTTAGTACAGCTGAAACAACTACACCAGTCACAACAACTGAGAGCACAACTGTTAGTACAGCTGAAACAAAAACACCAGCCACAACAACTGAGAGCACAACTGTTAGTACAGCTGAAACAACTACACCAGTCACAACAACTGAAAGCACAACTGTTAGTACAACTGAGACAAATACACCAGTCACAACAACTGAGAGCACAACTGTTAGTACAACTGAAACAACTACACCAGCCACAACAACTGAGAGCACAACTGTTAGTACAACTGAAACAACTACACCAGTAACAAGAACTGAGAGCACATCTGTTAGTACAACTGAAACAACTACACCAGCCACAACAACTGAGAGCACAACTGTTAGTACAACTGAATCAACAACACCAGCCACAACAACTGAGAGCACAACTGTTAGTACAACTGAATCAACAACACCAGCCACAACAACTGAAAGAACAACTGTTAGTAGAACTAAAACAACTACACCAGCCACAACAACTGAGAGCACAACTGTTAGTACAGCTGAAACAACTACACCAGTCACAACAACTGAAAGCACAACTGTTAGTACAGCTGAAACAACTACACCAGCTACATCAACAGAGAGCACAACTGTTAGTACAGCTGAAACAACTACACCAGCCACAACAACTGAGAGCACAACTGTTAGTACAACTGAAACAACTACACCAGTCACAAGAATTGAGAGCACAAATGATATTACAACTGAAACAACTACACCAGCCACAACAACTGAGAGCACAACTGTTAGTACAACTGAATCAACAACACCAGCCACAACAACTGAGAGCACAACTGTTAGTACAACTGAATCAACAACACCAGCCACAACAACTGAAAGAACAACTGTTAGTAGAACTAAAACAACTACACCAGCCACAACAACTGAGAGCACAACTGTTAGTACAACTGAAACAACTACACCAGCCACAACAACTGAGAGCACAACTGTTAGTACAGCTGAAACAACTGCACCAGTCACAACAACTGAGAGCACAACTGTCAGTACAACTGAAACTACACCAGCCACAACAACTGAGAGCACAACTATTAGTACAGCTGAAACAACGACACCAGTCACAACAACTGAGAGCACAACTGTTAGTACAGGTGAAACAACGACACCAGCCACAACATCTGAGAGCACAACTGTTAGTACAGCTGAAACAACTACACCAGTCACAACAACTGAGAGCACAACTGTTAGTACAACTGAGGGCACAACTGTTAGTACAGCTGAAACAACTACACCAGCCACAACAACTGAGAGCACAACTATTAGTACAGCTGAAACAACGACACCAGTCACAACAACTGAGAGCACAACTGTTAGTACAGGTGAAACAACGACACCAGCCACAACATCTGAGAGCACAACTGTTAGTACAGCTGAAACAACTACACCAGTCACAACAACTGAGAGCACAACTGTTAGTACAGCTGAAACAACTACACCAGCCACAACAACTGAAAGCACAACTGTTAGTACAGCTGAAACAAAAACACCAGCCACAACAACTGAGAGCACAACTGTTAGTACAGCTGAAACAACTACACCAGTCACAACAACTGAAAGCACAACTGTTAGTACAACTGAGACAAATACACCAGTCACAACAACTGAGAGCACAACTGTTAGTACAACTGAAACAACTACACCATCCACAACAACTGAGAGCACAACTGTTACTACAACTGAGACAACTACACCAGTCACAACAACTGAGAGCACAACTGTTACTACAACTGAGACAACTACACCAGTCACAACAACTGAGAGCACAACTGTTAGTACAGCTGAAACAACTACACCAGCTACATCAACAGAGAGCACAACTGTTAGTACAGCTGAAACAACTACACCAGCCACAACAACTGAGAGCACATCTGTTAGTACAACTGAAACAACTACACCAGCCACAACAACTGAAAGAACAACTGTTAGTACAGCTGAAACAACTACACCAGCCACAACAACTGAGAGCACAACTGTTAGTACAGCTGAAACAACTGCACCAGTCACAACAACTGAGAGCACAACTGTTAGTACAACTGAAACAACTACACCAGCCACAACAACTGAGAGCACAACAGTTAGTACAGCTGAAACAACTACACCAGTCACAAGAACTGAGAGCACAAATGATATTACAACTGAAACAACTACACCAGCCACAACAACTGAAAGCACAATTGTTAGTACAACTGAAACAACTAAATCAGCCACAACAACTGAGAGCACAACTGTTAGTACAACTGAATCAACAACACCAGCCACAACAACTGAAAGAACAACTTTTAGTACAACTGAAACAACTACACCAGCCACAACATCTGAGAGCACAACTGTTAGTACAGCTGAAACTACTACACCAATCACAACAACTGAGAGCACAACTGTTAGTACAACTGAGAGCAAAACTGTTAGTACAGCTGAAACAACTACACCAGCCACAACAACTGAGAGCACAACTGTTAGTACAGCTGAAACAAAAACACCAGCCACAACAACTGAGAGCACAACTGTTAGTACAGCTGAAACAACTACACCAGTTACAACAACTGAGAGCACATCTGTTAGTACAGCTGAAACAACGACACCAGTCACAACAACTGAGAGCACAACTGTTAGTACAGCTGAAACAACTACACCAGCCACAACAATGGAGAGCACAACTGTTAGTACAGCTGAAACAACTACACCAGCCACAACAACTGAAAGCACAACAGTTAGTACAACTGAAACAACTACACCTACCACAACAACTGAGAGCACAACTGTTAGTACAACTGAAACAACTACACCAGTCACAACAACTGAGAGCACAACTATTAGTACAGCTGAAACAACGACACCAGTCACAACAACTGAGAGCACAACTGTTAGTACAGGTGAAACAACTACACCAGCCACAACATCTGAGAGCACAACTGTTAGTACAGCTGAAACAAAAACACCAGCCACAACAACTGAGAGCACAACTGTTAGTACAGCTGAAACAACTACACCAGTCACAACAACTGAGAACACATCTGTTAGTACAGCTGAAACAACGGCACCAGTCACAACAACTGAGAGCATTAGTACAAGTGAAACAACTACACCAGTCACAACAACTGAGAGCACAACTATTAGTACAGCTGAAACAACGACACCAGTCACAACAACTGAGAGCACAACTGTTAGTACAGCTGAAACAACTACACCAGCCACAACAACTGAAAGCACAACAGTTAGTACAACTGAAACAACTACACCTGCCACAACAACTGAGAGCACAACTGTTAGTACAACTGAAACAACTACACCAGTCACAACAACTGAGAGCACAACTATTAGTACAGCTGAAACAACGACACCAGTCACAACAACTGAGAGCACAACTGTTAGTACAGGTGAAACAACTACACCAGCCACAACAACTGAGAGCACAACTGTTAGTACAGCTGAAACAAAAACACCAGCCACAACAACTGAGAGCACATCTGTTAGTACAGCTGAAACAACGACACCAGTCACAACAACTGAGAGCATTAGTACAGCTGAAACAACTACACCAGCCACAACAACGGAGAGCACAACTGTTAGTACAGCTGAAACAACTACACCAGCCACAACAATTGTAAGCACAACAGTTAGTACAACTGAAACAACTACACCTGCCACAACAACTGAGAGCACAACTGTTAGTACAACTGAAACAACTACACCAGTCACAACAACTGAGAGCACAACTGTTAGTACAGCTGAAACAACTACACCAGCCACAACAACTGACAGCACAACAGTTAGTACAGCTGAAACAACTACACCAGCCACAAAAACTGACAGCACAACTGTTAGTACAACTGAAACAACTACACCAGCCACAAAAACTGAGAGCACAACTGTTAGTACAACTGAAACAACTACACCAGCCACAACAACTGAGAGCAAAACTGTTAGTACAACTGACAAAACTACACTAGCCACAACAACTGAGACCACAACAGTTAGTACAACTGTTAGTACAGCTGAAACAACTACACCAGCCACAAAAACTGAGAGCACAACTGCTAGTACAACTGTTAGTACAGCTGAAACAACTACACCAGCCACAACAACTGAGAGCACAACTGTTAGTACAACTGAAACAACTACACCAGCCACAACAACTGAGAGCAGAACTGTTAGTACAACTGACACAACTACACAAGCCACAACAACTGAGAGCAGAACTGTTAGTACAACTGACACAACTACACAAGCCACAACAACTGAGAGCACAACAGTTAGTACAACTGAAACAACTGCGCCTGCCACAACTAAGAGCACAACTGTTAGTACAACTGAAACAACTACACCAGCCACAACAACTGAGAGCAGAACTGTTAGAACAACTGACACAACTACACCAGCCACAACAATTGAGAGCACAACAGTCAGTACAACTGGTAATACAGCTGAAACAACTACACCAGCCACAACAACTGAGAGCACAATTGTTAGTACAACTGAAACAACTACACCAGCCACAACAACTGAGATCAGAACTGTTAGTACAACTGACACAACTACACCAGCCACAACAACTGAGATCAGAACTGTTAGAACAACTGACACAACTACACCAGCCACAACAATTGAGAGCACAACAGTTAGTACAACTGGTAATACAGCTGAAACAACTACACCAGCCACAACAACTGAGAGCAGAACTGTTAGTACAACTGACACAACAACACCAGCGACAACAACTGAGAGTACAACAGTTAGTACAGCTGAAACAACTACACCAGCCACAACAACGGAGAGCACAACTGTTAGTACAGCTGAAACAACTACACCAGCCACAACAACTGAAAGCACAACAGTTAGTACAACTGAAACAACTACACCTGCCACAACAACTGAGAGCACAACTGTTAGTACAACTGAAACAACTATACCAGTCACAACAACTGAGAGCACAACTATTAGTACAGCTGAAACAACGACACCAGTCACAACAACTGAGAGCACAACTGTTAGTACAGGTGAAACAACTACACCAGCCACAACATCTGAGAGCACAACTGTTAGTACAGCTGAAACAAAAACACCAGCCACAACAACTGAGAGCACAACTGTTAGTACAGCTGAAACAACTACACCAGTCACAACAACTGAGAGCACATCTGTTAGTACAGCTGAAACAACGACACCAGTCACAACAACTGAGAGCATTAGTACAACTGAAACAACTACACCAGTCACAACAACTGAGAGCACAACTATTAGTACAGCTGAAACAACGACACCAGTCACAACAACTGAGAGCACATCTGTTAGTACAGCTGAAACAACGACACCAGTCACAACAACTGAGAGCATTAGTACAGCTGAAACAACTACACCAGCCACAACAACGGAGAGCACAACTGTTAGTACAGCTGAAACAACTACACCAGCCACAACAACTGTAAGCACAACAGTTAGTACAACTGAAACAACTACACCTGCCACAACAACTGAGAGCACAACTGTTAGTACAACTGAAACAACTACACCAGTCACAACAACTGAGAGCACAACTGTTAGTACAGCTGAAACAACTACACCAGCCACAACAACTGAGAGCACAACAGTTAGTACAGCTGAAACAACTACACCAGCCACAACAACTGACAGCACAACTGTTAGTACAACTGAAACAACTACACCAGCCACAACAACTGAGAGCACAACTGTTAGTACAACTGAAACAACTACACCAGCCACAACAACTGAGAGCAAAACTGTTAGTACAACTGACAAAACTACACTAGCCACAACAACTGAGACCACAACAGTTAGTACAACTGTTAGTACAGCTGAAACAACTACACCAGCCACAAAAACTGAGAGCACAACTGCTAGTACAACTGTTAGTACAGCTGAAACAACTACACCAGCCACAACAACTGAGAGCACAACTGTTAGTACAACTGACACAACTACACCAGCCACAACAATTGAGAGCACAACAGTTAGTACAACTGGTAATACAGCTGAAACAACTACACCAGCCACAACAACTGAGAGCAGAACTGTTAGTACAACTGACACAACTACACCAGCGACAACAACTGAGAGTACAACAGTTAGTACAGCTGAAACAACTACACCAGCCACAACAACGGAGAGCACAACTGTTAGTACAGCTGAAACAACTACACCAGCCACAACAACTGAAAGCACAACTGTTAGTACAACTGAAACAACTATACCAGTCACAACAACTGAGAGCACAACTATTAGTACAGCTGAAACAACGACACCAGTCACAACAACTGAGAGCACAACTGTTAGTACAGGTGAAACAACTACACCAGCCACAACATCTGAGAGCACAACTGTTAGTACAGCTGAAACAAAAACACCAGCCACAACAACTGAGAGCACAACTGTTAGTACAGCTGAAACAACTACACCAGTCACAACAACTGAGAGCACATCTGTTAGTACAGCTGAAACAACGACACCAGTCACAACAACTGAGAGCATTAGTACAACTGAAACAACTACACCAGTCACAACAACTGAGAGCACAACTATTAGTACAGCTGAAACAACGACACCAGTCACAACAACTGAGAGCACATCTGTTAGTACAGCTGAAACAACTACACCAGTCACAACAACTGAGAGCATTAGTACAGCTGAAACAACTACACCAGCCACAACAACGGAGAGCACAACTGTTAGTACAGCTGAAACAACTACACCAGCCACAACAACTGTAAGCACAACAGTTAGTACAACTGAAACAACTACACCTGCCACAACAACTGAGAGCACAACTGTTAGTACAACTGAAACAACTACACCAGTCACAACAACTGAGAGCACAACTGTTAGTACAGCTGAAACAACTACACCAGCCACAACAACTGAGAGCACAACAGTTAGTACAGCTGAAACAACTACACCAGCCACAACAACTGACAGCACAACTGTTAGTACAACTGAAACAACTACACCAGCCACAACAACTGAGAGCACAACTGTTAGTACAACTGAAACAACTACACCAGCCACAACAACTGAGAGCACAACTGTTAGTACAGCTGAAACAAAAACACCAGCCACAACAACTGAGAGCACAACTGTTAGTACAGCTGAAACAACTACACCAGTCACAACAACTGAGAGCACATCTGTTAGTACAGCTGAAACAACGACACCAGTCACAACAACTGAGAGCATTAGTACAACTGAAACAACTACACCAGTCACAACAACTGAGAGCACAACTATTAGTACAGCTGAAACAACGACACCAGTCACAACAACTGAGAGCACATCTGTTAGTACAGCTGAAACAACGACACCAGTCACAACAACTGAGAGCATTAGTACAGCTGAAACAACTACACCAGCCACAACAACGGAGAGCACAACTGTTAGTACAGCTGAAACAACTACACCAGCCACAACAACTGTAAGCACAACAGTTAGTACAACTGAAACAACTACACCTGCCACAACAACTGAGAGCACAACTGTTAGTACAACTGAAACAACTACACCAGTCACAACAACTGAGAGCACAACTGTTAGTACAGCTGAAACAACTACACCAGCCACAACAACTGAGAGCACAACAGTTAGTACAGCTGAAACAACTACACCAGCCACAACAACTGACAGCACAACTGTTAGTACAACTGAAACAACTACACCAGCCACAACAACTGAGAGCACAACTGTTAGTACAACTGAAACAACTACACCAGCCACAACAACTGAGAGCAAAACTGTTAGTACAACTGACAAAACTACACTAGCCACAACAACTGAGACCACAACAGTTAGTACAACTGTTAGTACAGCTGAAACAACTACACCAGCCACAAAAACTGAGAGCACAACTGCTAGTACAACTGTTAGTACAGCTGAAACAACTACACCAGCCACAACAACTGAGAGCACAACTGTTAGTACAACTGACACAACTACACCAGCCACAACAATTGAGAGCACAACAGTTAGTACAACTGGTAATACAGCTGAAACAACTACACCAGCCACAACAACTGAGAGCAGAACTGTTAGTACAACTGACACAACTACACCAGCGACAACAACTGAGAGTACAACAGTTAGTACAGCTGAAACAACTACACCAGCCACAACAACGGAGAGCACAACTGTTAGTACAGCTGAAACAACTACACCAGCCACAACAACTGAAAGCACAACTGTTAGTACAACTGAAACAACTATACCAGTCACAACAACTGAGAGCACAACTATTAGTACAGCTGAAACAACGACACCAGTCACAACAACTGAGAGCACAACTGTTAGTACAGGTGAAACAACTACACCAGCCACAACATCTGAGAGCACAACTGTTAGTACAGCTGAAACAAAAACACCAGCCACAACAACTGAGAGCACAACTGTTAGTACAGCTGAAACAACTACACCAGTCACAACAACTGAGAGCACATCTGTTAGTACAGCTGAAACAACGACACCAGTCACAACAACTGAGAGCACAACTGTTAGTACAGCTGAAACAACTACACCAGCCACAACAATGGAGAGCACAACAGTTAGTACAACTGAAACAACTACACCTACCACAACAACTGAGAGCACAACTGTTAGTACAACTGAAACAACTACACCAGTCACAACAACTGAGAGCACAACTATTAGTACAGCTGAAACAACGACACCAGTCACAACAACTGAGAGCACAACTGTTAGTACAGGTGAAACAACTACACCAGCCACAACATCTGAGAGCACAACTGTTAGTACAGCTGAAACAAAAACACCAGCCACAACAACTGAGAGCACAACTGTTAGTACAGCTGAAACAACTACACCAGTCACAACAACTGAGAGCACATCTGTTAGTACAGCTGAAACAACGGCACCAGTCACAACAACTGAGAGCATTAGTACAACTGAAACAACTACACCAGTCACAACAACTGAGAGCACAACTATTAGTACAGCTGAAACAACGACACCAGTCACAACAACTGAGAGCACAACTGTTAGTACAGCTGAAACAACTACACCAGCCACAACAACTGAAAGCACAACAGTTAGTACAACTGAAACAACTACACCTGCCACAACAACTGAGAGCACAACTGTTAGTACAACTGAAACAACTACACCAGTCACAACAACTGAGAGCACAACTATTAGTACAGCTGAAACAACGACACCAGTCACAACAACTGAGAGCACAACTGTTAGTACAGGTGAAACAACTACACCAGCCACAACAACTGAGAGCACAACTGTTAGTACAGCTGAAACAAAAACACCAGCCACAACAACTGAGAGCACATCTGTTAGTACAGCTGAAACAACGACACCAGTCACAACAACTGAGAGCATTAGTACAGCTGAAACAACTACACCAGCCACAACAACGGAGAGCACAACTGTTAGTACAGCTGAAACAACTACACCAGCCACAACAATTGTAAGCACAACAGTTAGTACAACTGAAACAACTACACCTGCCACAACAACTGAGAGCACAACTGTTAGTACAACTGAAACAACTACACCAGTCACAACAACTGAGAGCACAACTGTTAGTACAGCTGAAACAACTACACCAGCCACAACAACTGACAGCACAACAGTTAGTACAGCTGAAACAACTACACCAGCCACAAAAACTGACAGCACAACTGTTAGTACAACTGAAACAACTACACCAGCCACAAAAACTGAGAGCACAACTGTTAGTACAACTGAAACAACTACACCAGCCACAACAACTGAGAGCAAAACTGTTAGTACAACTGACAAAACTACACTAGCCACAACAACTGAGACCACAACAGTTAGTACAACTGTTAGTACAGCTGAAACAACTACACCAGCCACAAAAACTGAGAGCACAACTGCTAGTACAACTGTTAGTACAGCTGAAACAACTACACCAGCCACAACAACTGAGAGCACAACTGTTAGTACAACTGAAACAACTACACCAGCCACAACAACTGAGAGCAGAACTGTTAGTACAACTGACACAACTACACAAGCCACAACAACTGAGAGCAGAACTGTTAGTACAACTGACACAACTACACAAGCCACAACAACTGAGAGCACAACAGTTAGTACAACTGAAACAACTGCGCCTGCCACAACTAAGAGCACAACTGTTAGTACAACTGAAACAACTACACCAGCCACAACAACTGAGAGCAGAACTGTTAGAACAACTGACACAACTACACCAGCCACAACAATTGAGAGCACAACAGTCAGTACAACTGGTAATACAGCTGAAACAACTACACCAGCCACAACAACTGAGAGCACAATTGTTAGTACAACTGAAACAACTACACCAGCCACAACAACTGAGATCAGAACTGTTAGTACAACTGACACAACTACACCAGCCACAACAACTGAGATCAGAACTGTTAGAACAACTGACACAACTACACCAGCCACAACAATTGAGAGCACAACAGTTAGTACAACTGGTAATACAGCTGAAACAACTACACCAGCCACAACAACTGAGAGCAGAACTGTTAGTACAACTGACACAACAACACCAGCGACAACAACTGAGAGTACAACAGTTAGTACAGCTGAAACAACTACACCAGCCACAACAACGGAGAGCACAACTGTTAGTACAGCTGAAACAACTACACCAGCCACAACAACTGAAAGCACAACAGTTAGTACAACTGAAACAACTACACCTGCCACAACAACTGAGAGCACAACTGTTAGTACAACTGAAACAACTATACCAGTCACAACAACTGAGAGCACAACTATTAGTACAGCTGAAACAACGACACCAGTCACAACAACTGAGAGCACAACTGTTAGTACAGGTGAAACAACTACACCAGCCACAACATCTGAGAGCACAACTGTTAGTACAGCTGAAACAAAAACACCAGCCACAACAACTGAGAGCACAACTGTTAGTACAGCTGAAACAACTACACCAGTCACAACAACTGAGAGCACATCTGTTAGTACAGCTGAAACAACGACACCAGTCACAACAACTGAGAGCATTAGTACAACTGAAACAACTACACCAGTCACAACAACTGAGAGCACAACTATTAGTACAGCTGAAACAACGACACCAGTCACAACAACTGAGAGCACATCTGTTAGTACAGCTGAAACAACGACACCAGTCAAAACAACTGAGAGCATTAGTACAGCTGAAACAACTACACCAGCCACAACAACGGAGAGCACAACTGTTAGTACAGCTGAAACAACTACACCAGCCACAACAACTGTAAGCACAACAGTTAGTACAACTGAAACAACTACACCTGCCACAACAACTGAGAGCACAACTGTTAGTACAACTGAAACAACTACACCAGTCACAACAACTGAGAGCACAACTGTTAGTACAGCTGAAACAACTACACCAGCCACAACAACTGAGAGCACAACAGTTAGTACAGCTGAAACAACTACACCAGCCACAACAACTGAGAGCACAAGTGTTAGTACAGCTGAAACAACTACACCAGCCACAACAACTGAAAGCACAACTGTTAGTACAACTGAAACAACTACACCAGCCACAACAACTGAGAGCAAAACTGTTAGTACAACTGACAAAACTACACTAGCCACAACAACTGAGACCACAACAGTTAGTACAACTGTTAGTACAGCTGAAACAACTACACCAGCCACAAAAACTGAGAGCACAACTGCTAGTACAACTGTTAGTACAGCTGAAACAACTACACCAGCCACAACAACTGAGAGCACAACTGTTAGTACAACTGACACAACTACACCAGCCACAACAATTGAGAGCACAACAGTTAGTACAACTGGTAATACAGCTGAAACAACTACACCAGCCACAACAACTGAGAGCAGAACTGTTAGTACAACTGACACAACTACACCAGCGACAACAACTGAGAGTACAACAGTTAGTACAGCTGAAACAACTACACCAGCCACAACAACGGAGAGCACAACTGTTAGTACAGCTGAAACAACTACACCAGCCACAACAACTGAAAGCACAACTGTTAGTACAACTGAAACAACTATACCAGTCACAACAACTGAGAGCACAACTATTAGTACAGCTGAAACAACGACACCAGTCACAACAACTGAGAGCACAACTGTTAGTACAGGTGAAACAACTACACCAGCCACAACATCTGAGAGCACAACTGTTAGTACAGCTGAAACAAAAACACCAGCCACAACAACTGAGAGCACAACTGTTAGTACAGCTGAAACAACTACACCAGTCACAACAACTGAGAGCACATCTGTTAGTACAGCTGAAACAACGACACCAGTCACAACAACTGAGAGCATTAGTACAACTGAAACAACTACACCAGTCACAACAACTGAGAGCACAACTATTAGTACAGCTGAAACAACGACACCAGTCACAACAACTGAGAGCACATCTGTTAGTACAGCTGAAACAACTACACCAGTCACAACAACTGAGAGCATTAGTACAGCTGAAACAACTACACCAGCCACAACAACGGAGAGCACAACTGTTAGTACAGCTGAAACAACTACACCAGCCACAACAACTGTAAGCACAACAGTTAGTACAACTGAAACAACTACACCTGCCACAACAACTGAGAGCACAACTGTTAGTACAACTGAAACAACTACACCAGTCACAACAACTGAGAGCACAACTGTTAGTACAGCTGAAACAACTACACCAGCCACAACAACTGAGAGCACAACAGTTAGTACAGCTGAAACAACTACACCAGCCACAACAACTGACAGCACAACTGTTAGTACAACTGAAACAACTACACCAGCCACAACAACTGAGAGCACAACTGTTAGTACAACTGTTAGTACAGCTGAAACAACTACACCAGCCACAAAAACTGAGAGCACAACTGCTAGTACAACTGTTAGTACAGCTGAAACAACTACACCAGCCACAACAACTGAGAGCACAACTGTTAGTACAACTGAAACAACTACACCAGCCACAACAACTGAGAGCAGAACTGTTAGTACAACTGACACAACTACACAAGCCACAACAACTGAGAGCAGAACTGTTAGTACAACTGACACAACTACACAAGCCACAACAACTGAGAGCACAACAGTTAGTACAACTGAAACAACTGCGCCTGCCACAACTAAGAGCACAACTGTTAGTACAACTGAAACAACTACACCAGCCACAACAACTGAGAGCAGAACTGTTAGAACAACTGACACAACTACACCAGCCACAACAATTGAGAGCACAACAGTTAGTACAACTGGTAATACAGCTGAAACAACTACACCAGCCACAACAACTGAGAGCAGAACTGTTAGTACAACTGACACAACTACACCAGCGACAACAACTGAGAGTACAACAGTTAGTACAACTGAAACAACTTCACCAGCCACAACAACTGAGAGCACAATTGTTACTACAACTGAGACAACTACACCAGTCACAACAACTGAGAGCACAACTGTTACTACAACTGAGACAACTACACCAGTTACAACAACTGAGAGCACAACTGTTAGTACAGCTGAAACAACTACACCAGCCACAACAACTGAGAGCACAACTGTTAGTACAGCTGAAACAAAAACACCAGCCACAACAACTGAGAGCACAACTGTTAGTACAGCTGAAACAACTACACCAGTCACAACAACTGAGAGCACATCTGTTAGTACAGCTGAAACAACGACAGCAGTCACAACAACTAAGAGCACAACTGTTAGTACAGCTGAAACAACTACACCAGCCACAACAACTGAGAGCACAACTGTTAGTACAACTGAAACAACTACACCAGTCACAAGAACTGAGAGCACAAATGATATTACAACTGAAACAACTACACCAGCCACAACAACTGAAAGCACAAATGTTAGTACAACTGAAACAACTAAATCAGCCACAACAACTGAGAGCACAACTGTTAGTACAACTGAATCAACAACACCAGCCACAACAACTGAAAGAACAACTGTTAGTACAACTGAAACAACTACACCAGCCACAACAACTGAGAGCACAACTGTTAGTACAGCTGAAACAACAACACCAGTCACAACAACTGAGAGCACAACTGTTAGTACACCTGAAACAACTGCACCAGTCACAACAACTGAGGGCACAACTGTTAGTACAACTGAAACAACTACACCAGCCACAACAACTGAGAGCACAACTATTAGTACAGCTGAAACAACGACACCAGTCACAACAACTGAGAGCACAACTGTTAGTACAGGTGAAACAACTACACCAGCCACAACATCTGAGAGCACAACTGTTAGTACAGCTGAAACTACTACACCAGTCACAACAACTGAGAGCACAACTGTTAGTACAACTGAGAGCAAAACTGTTAGTACAGCTGAAACAACTACACCAGCCACAACAACTGAGAGCACAACTGTTAGTACAGCTGAAACAAAAACACCAGCCACAACAACTGAGAGCACAACTCTTAGTACAGCTGAAACAACTACACCAGTCACAACAACTGAGAGCACATCTGTTAGTACAGCTGAAACAACGACACCAGTCACAACAACTGAGAGCACAACAGTTAGTACAGCTGAAACAACTACACCAGCCACAACAACGGAGAGCACAACTGTTAGTACAGCTGAAACAACTACACCAGCCACAACAACTGAAAGCACAACAGTTAGTACAACTGAAACAACTACACCAGTCACAACAACTGAGAGCACAACTGTTAGTACAGCTGAAACAACTACACCAGCCACAACAACTGAGAGCACAACAGTTAGTACAGCTGAAACAACTACACCAGCCACAACAACTGACAGCACAACTGTTAGTACAACTGAAACAACTACACCAGCCACAACAACTGAGAGCACAACTGTTAGTACAACTGAGAGCACAACTGTTAGTACAACTGAGAGCACAACTGTTAGTACAACTGAATCAACTACACCAGCCACAACAACTGAGATCAAAACTGTTAGTACACCTGACAAAACTACACCAGCCACAACAACTGAGACCACAACAGTTAGTACAACTGTTAGTACAGCTGAAACAACTACACCAGCCACAAAAACTGAGAGCACAACTGTTAGTACAACTGTTAGTACAGCTGAAACAACTACACCAGCCACAACAACTGAGAGCACAACTATTAGTACAGCTGAAACAACGACACCAGTCACAACAACTGAGAGCACAACTGTTAGTACAGGTGAAACAACTACACCAGCCACAACATTTGAGAGCACAACTGTTAGTACAGCTGAAATTACTACACCAGTCACAACAACTGAGAGCACAACTGTTAGTACAACTGAGAGCACAATTGTTAGTACAGCTGAAACAACTACACCAGCCACAACAACTGAGAGCACAACTGTTAGTACAGCTGAAACAAAAACACCAGCCACAACAACTGAGAGCACAACTGTTAGTACAGCTGAAACAACTACACCAGTCACAACAACTGAGAGCACATCTGTTAGTACAGCTGAAACAACGACACCAGTCACAACAACTGAGAGCACAACTGTTAGTACAGCTGAAACAACTACACCAGCCACAACAACGGAGAGCACAACTGTTAGTACAGCTGAAACAACTACACCAGCCACAACAACTGAAAGCACAACAGTTAGTACAACTGAAACAACTACACCTGCCACAACAACTGAGAGCACAACTGTTAGTACAACTGAAACAACTACACCAGTCACAACAACTGAGAGCACAACTGTTAGTGCAGCTGAAACAACTACACCAGCCACAACAACTGAGAGCACAACAGTTAGTACAGCTGAAACAACTACACCAGCCACAACAACTGAGGGCACAACTGTTAGTACAACTGAAACAACTACACCAGCCACAACAACTGAGAGCACAACTATTAGTACAGCTGAAACAACGACACCAGTCACAACAACTGAGAGCACAACTGTTAGTACAGGTGAAACAACGACAGCAGTCACAACAACTAAGAGCACAACTGTTAGTACAGCTGAAACTACTACACCAGTCACAACAACTGAGAGCACAACTGTTAGTACAACTGAGAGCAAAACTGTTAGTACAGCTGAAACAACTACACCAGCCACAACAACTGAGAGCACAACTGTTAGTACAGCTGAAACAAAAACACCAGCCACAACAACTGAGAGCACAACTCTTAGTACAGCTGAAACAACTACACCAGTCACAACAACTGAGAGCACATCTGTTAGTACAGCTGAAACAACGACACCAGTCACAACAACTGAGAGCACAACAGTTAGTACAGCTGAAACAACTACACCAGCCACAACAACGGTGAGCACAACTGTTAGTACAGCTGAAACAACTACACCAGCCACAACAACTGAGATCAAAACTGTTAGTACAACTGACAAAACTACACCAGCCACAACAACTGAGACCACAACAGTTAGTACAACTGTTAGTACAGCTGAAACAACTACACCAGCCACAAAAACTGAGAGCACAACTGTTAGTACAACTGTTAGTACAGCTGAAACAACTACACCAGCCACAACAACTGAGAGCACAACTATTAGTACAGCTGAAACAACGACACCAGTCACAACAACTGAGAGCACAACTGTTAGTACAGGTGAAACAACTACACCAGCCACAACATTTGAGAGCACAACTGTTAGTACAGCTGAAATTACTACACCAGTCACAACAACTGAGAGCACAACTGTTAGTACAACTGAGAGCACAATTGTTAGTACAGCTGAAACAACTACACCAGCCACAACAACTGAGAGCACAACTGTTAGTACAGCTGAAACAAAAACACCAGCCACAACAACTGAGAGCACAACTGTTAGTACAGCTGAAACAACTACACCAGTCACAACAACTGAGAGCACATCTGTTAGTACAGCTGAAACAACGACACCAGTCACAACAACTGAGAGCACAACTGTTAGTACAGCTGAAACAACTACACCAGCCACAACAACGGAGAGCACAACTGTTAGTACAGCTGAAACAACTACACCAGCCACAACAACTGAAAGCACAACAGTTAGTACAACTGAAACAACTACACCTGCCACAACAACTGAGAGCACAACTGTTAGTACAACTGAAACAACTACACCAGTCACAACAACTGAGAGCACAACTGTTAGTGCAGCTGAAACAACTACACCAGCCACAACAACTGAGAGCACAACAGTTAGTACAGCTGAAACAACTACACCAGCCACAACAACTGAGGGCACAACTGTTAGTACAACTGAAACAACTACACCAGCCACAACAACTGAGAGCACAACTATTAGTACAGCTGAAACAACGACACCAGTCACAACAACTGAGAGCACAACTGTTAGTACAGGTGAAACAACGACAGCAGTCACAACAACTAAGAGCACAACTGTTAGTACAGCTGAAACTACTACACCAGTCACAACAACTGAGAGCACAACTGTTAGTACAACTGAGAGCAAAACTGTTAGTACAGCTGAAACAACTACACCAGCCACAACAACTGAGAGCACAACTGTTAGTACAGCTGAAACAAAAACACCAGCCACAACAACTGAGAGCACAACTCTTAGTACAGCTGAAACAACTACACCAGTCACAACAACTGAGAGCACATCTGTTAGTACAGCTGAAACAACGACACCAGTCACAACAACTGAGAGCACAACAGTTAGTACAGCTGAAACAACTACACCAGCCACAACAACGGTGAGCACAACTGTTAGTACAGCTGAAACAACTACACCAGCCACAACAACTGAAAGCACAACAGTTAGTACAACTGAAACAACTACACCAGTCACAACAACTGAGAGCACAACTGTTAGTACAGCTGAAACAACTACACCAGCCACAACAACTGAGAGCACAACAGTTAGTACAGCTGAAACAACTACACCAGCCACAACAACTGAGATCAAAACTGTTAGTACAACTGACAAAACTACACCAACCACAACAACTGAGACCACAACAGTTAGTACAACTGTTAGTACAGCTGAAACAACTACACCAGCCACAAAAACTGAGAGCACAACTGTTAGTACAACTGTTAGTACAGCTGAAACAACTACACCAGCCACAACAACTGAGAGCACAACTATTAGTACAGCTGAAACAACGACACCAGTCACAACAACTGAGAGCACAACTGTTAGTACAGGTGAAAGAACTACACCAGCCACAACATTTGAGAGCACAACTGTTAGTACAGCTGAAATTACTACACCAGTCACAACAACTGAGAGCACAACTGTTAGTACAACTGAGAGCACAACTGTTAGTACAGCTGAAACAACTACACCAGCCACAACAACTGAGAGCACAACTGTTAGTACAACTGACACAACTACACAAGCCACAACAACTGAGAGCACAACAGTTAGTACAACTGAAACAACTGCGCCTGCCACAACTAAGAGCACAACTGTTAGTACAACTGAAACAACTACACCAGCCACAACAACTGAGAGCAGAACTGTTAGAACAACTGACACAACTACACCAGCCACAACAATTGAGAGCACAACAGTTAGTACAACTGGTAATACAGCTGAAACAACTACACCAGCCACAACAACTGAGAGCAGAACTGTTAGTACAACTGACACAACTACACCAGCGACAACAACTGAGAGTACAACAGTTAGTACAACTGAAACAACTTCACCAGCCACAACAACTGAGAGCACAATTGTTACTACAACTGAGACAACTACACCAGTCACAACAACTGAGAGCACAACTGTTACTACAACTGAGACAACTACACCAGTTACAACAACTGAGAGCACAACTGTTAGTACAGCTGAAACAACTACACCAGCCACAACAACTGAGAGCACAACTGTTAGTACAGCTGAAACAAAAACACCAGCCACAACAACTGAGAGCACAACTGTTAGTACAGCTGAAACAACTACACCAGTCACAACAACTGAGAGCACATCTGTTAGTACAGCTGAAACAACGACAGCAGTCACAACAACTAAGAGCACAACTGTTAGTACAGCTGAAACAACTACACCAGCCACAACAACTGAGAGCACAACTGTTAGTACAACTGAAACAACTACACCAGTCACAAGAACTGAGAGCACAAATGATATTACAACTGAAACAACTACACCAGCCACAACAACTGAAAGCACAAATGTTAGTACAACTGAAACAACTAAATCAGCCACAACAACTGAGAGCACAACTGTTAGTACAACTGAATCAACAACACCAGCCACAACAACTGAAAGAACAACTGTTAGTACAACTGAAACAACTACACCAGCCACAACAACTGAGAGCACAACTGTTAGTACAGCTGAAACAACAACACCAGTCACAACAACTGAGAGCACAACTGTTAGTACACCTGAAACAACTGCACCAGTCACAACAACTGAGGGCACAACTGTTAGTACAACTGAAACAACTACACCAGCCACAACAACTGAGAGCACAACTATTAGTACAGCTGAAACAACGACACCAGTCACAACAACTGAGAGCACAACTGTTAGTACAGGTGAAACAACTACACCAGCCACAACATCTGAGAGCACAACTGTTAGTACAGCTGAAACTACTACACCAGTCACAACAACTGAGAGCACAACTGTTAGTACAACTGAGAGCAAAACTGTTAGTACAGCTGAAACAACTACACCAGCCACAACAACTGAGAGCACAACTGTTAGTACAGCTGAAACAAAAACACCAGCCACAACAACTGAGAGCACAACTCTTAGTACAGCTGAAACAACTACACCAGTCACAACAACTGAGAGCACATCTGTTAGTACAGCTGAAACAACGACACCAGTCACAACAACTGAGAGCACAACAGTTAGTACAGCTGAAACAACTACACCAGCCACAACAACGGAGAGCACAACTGTTAGTACAGCTGAAACAACTACACCAGCCACAACAACTGAAAGCACAACAGTTAGTACAACTGAAACAACTACACCAGTCACAACAACTGAGAGCACAACTGTTAGTACAGCTGAAACAACTACACCAGCCACAACAACTGAGAGCACAACAGTTAGTACAGCTGAAACAACTACACCAGCCACAACAACTGACAGCACAACTGTTAGTACAACTGAAACAACTACACCAGCCACAACAACTGAGAGCACAACTGTTAGTACAACTGAGAGCACAACTGTTAGTACAACTGAGAGCACAACTGTTAGTACAACTGAATCAACTACACCAGCCACAACAACTGAGATCAAAACTGTTAGTACAACTGACAAAACTACACCAGCCACAACAACTGAGACCACAACAGTTAGTACAACTGTTAGTACAGCTGAAACAACTACACCAGCCACAAAAACCGAGAGCACAACTGTTAGTACAACTGTTAGTACAGCTGAAACAACTACACCAGCCACAACAACTGAGAGCACAACTATTAGTACAGCTGAAACAACGACACCAGTCACAACAACTGAGAGCACAACTGTTAGTACAGGTGAAACAACTACACCAGCCACAACATTTGAGAGCACAACTGTTAGTACAGCTGAAATTACTACACCAGTCACAACAACTGAGAGCACAACTGTTAGTACAACTGAGAGCACAATTGTTAGTACAGCTGAAACAACTACACCAGCCACAACAACTGAGAGCACAACTGTTAGTACAGCTGAAACAACTACACCAGTCACAACAACTGAGAGCACATCTGTTAGTACAGCTGAAACAACGACACCAGTCACAACAACTGAGAGCACAACTGTTAGTACAGCTGAAACAACTACACCAGCCACAACAACGGAGAGCACAACTGTTAGTACAGCTGAAACAACTACACCAGCCACAACAACTGAAAGCACAACAGTTAGTACAACTGAAACAACTACACCTGCCACAACAACTGAGAGCACAACTGTTAGTACAACTGAAACAACTACACCAGTCACAACAACTGAGAGCACAACTGTTAGTGCAGCTGAAACAACTACACCAGCCACAACAACTGAGAGCACAACAGTTAGTACAGCTGAAACAACTACACCAGCCACAACAACTGAGGGCACAACTGTTAGTACAACTGAAACAACTACACCAGCCACAACAACTGAGAGCACAACTATTAGTACAGCTGAAACAACGACACCAGTCACAACAACTGAGAGCACAACTGTTAGTACAGGTGAAACAACGACAGCAGTCACAACAACTAAGAGCACAACTGTTAGTACAGCTGAAACTACTACACCAGTCACAACAACTGAGAGCACAACAGTTAGTACAGCTGAAACAACTACACCAGCCACAACAACTGACAGCACAACTGTTAGTACAACTGAAACAACTACACCAGCCACAACAACTGAGAGCACAACTGTTAGTACAACTGAGAGCACAACTGTTAGTACAACTGAGAGCACAACTGTTAGTACAACTGAATCAACTACACCAGCCACAACAACTGAGATCAAAACTGTTAGTACAACTGACAAAACTACACCAGCCACAACAACTGAGACCACAACAGTTAGTACAACTGTTAGTACAGCTGAAACAACTACACCAGCCACAAAAACCGAGAGCACAACTGTTAGTACAACTGTTAGTACAGCTGAAACAACTACACCAGCCACAACAACTGAGAGCACAACTATTAGTACAGCTGAAACAACGACACCAGTCACAACAACTGAGAGCACAACTGTTAGTACAGGTGAAACAACTACACCAGCCACAACATTTGAGAGCACAACTGTTAGTACAGCTGAAATTACTACACCAGTCACAACAACTGAGAGCACAACTGTTAGTACAACTGAGAGCACAATTGTTAGTACAGCTGAAACAACTACACCAGCCACAACAACTGAGAGCACAACTGTTAGTACAGCTGAAACAAAAACACCAGCCACAACAACTGAGAGCACAACTGTTAGTACAGCTGAAACAACTACACCAGTCACAACAACTGAGAGCACATCTGTTAGTACAGCTGAAACAACGACACCAGTCACAACAACTGAGAGCACAACTGTTAGTACAGCTGAAACAACTACACCAGCCACAACAACGGAGAGCACAACTGTTAGTACAGCTGAAACAACTACACCAGCCACAACAACTGAAAGCACAACAGTTAGTACAACTGAAACAACTACACCTGCCACAACAACTGAGAGCACAACTGTTAGTACAACTGAAACAACTACACCAGTCACAACAACTGAGAGCACAACTGTTAGTGCAGCTGAAACAACTACACCAGCCACAACAACTGAGAGCACAACAGTTAGTACAGCTGAAACAACTACACCAGCCACAACAACTGAGGGCACAACTGTTAGTACAACTGAAACAACTACACCAGCCACAACAACTGAGAGCACAACTATTAGTACAGCTGAAACAACGACACCAGTCACAACAACTGAGAGCACAACTGTTAGTACAGGTGAAACAACGACAGCAGTCACAACAACTAAGAGCACAACTGTTAGTACAGCTGAAACTACTACACCAGTCACAACAACTGAGAGCACAACTGTTAGTACAACTGAGGGCAAAACTGTTAGTACAGCTGAAACAACTACACCAGCCACAACAACTGAGAGCACAACTGTTAGTACAGCTGAAACAAAAACACCAGCCACAACAACTGAGAGCACAACTCTTAGTACAGCTGAAACAACTACACCAGTCACAACAACTGAGAGCACATCTGTTAGTACAGCTGAAACAACGACACCAGTCACAACAACTGAGAGCACAACAGTTAGTACAGCTGAAACAACTACACCAGCCACAACAACGGTGAGCACAACTGTTAGTACAGCTGAAACAACTACACCAGCCACAACAACTGAAAGCACAACAGTTAGTACAACTGAAACAACTACACCAGTCACAACAACTGAGAGCACAACTGTTAGTACAGCTGAAACAACTACACCAGCCACAACAACTGAGAGCACAACAGTTAGTACAGCTGAAACAACTACACCAGCCACAACAACTGAGATCAAAACTGTTAGTACAACTGACAAAACTACACCAACCACAACAACTGAGACCACAACAGTTAGTACAACTGTTAGTACAGCTGAAACAACTACACCAGCCACAAAAACTGAGAGCACAACTGTTAGTACAACTGTTAGTACAGCTGAAACAACTACACCAGCCACAACAACTGAGAGCACAACTATTAGTACAGCTGAAACAACGAGACCAGTAACAACAACTGAGAGCACAACTGTTAGTACAGGTGAAAGAACTACACCAGCCACAACATTTGAGAGCACAACTGTTAGTACAGCTGAAATTACTACACCAGTCACAACAACTAAGAGCACAACTGTTAGTACAACTGAGAGCACAACTGTTAGTACAGCTGAAACAACTACACCAGCCACAACAACTGAGAGCACAACTGTTAGTACAGCTGAAACAAAAACACCAGCCACAACAACTGAGAGCACAACTGTTAGTACAGCTGAAACAACTACACCAGTCACAACAACTGAGAGCACATCTGTTAGTACAGCTGAAACAACGACACCAGTCACAACAACTGAGAGCACTACTGTTAGTACAGCTGAAACAACTACACCAGCCACAACAACGGAGAGCACAACTGTTAGTACAGCTGAAACAACTACACCAGCCACAACAACTGATAGCACAACAGTTAGTACAACTGAAACAACTACACCAGTCACAACAACTGAGAGCACAACTGTTAGTACAACTGAAACAACTACACCAGTCACAACAACTGAGAGCACAACTGTTAGTGCAGCTGAAACAACTACACCAGCCACAACAACTGAGAGCACAACAGTTAGTACAGCTGAAACAACTACACCAGCCACAACAACTGACAGCACAACTGTTAGTACAACTGAAACAACTACACCAGCCACAACAACTGAGAGCACAACTGTTAGTACAACTGAAACAACTACACCTGTCACAACAACTGAGAGCACAACTGTTAGTACAGTTAGTACAACTGAAACAACTGCGCCTGCCACAACTAAGAGCACAACTGTTAGTACAACTGAAACAACTACACCAGCCACAACAACTGAGAGCAGAACTGTTAGAACAACTGACACAACTACACCAGCCACAACAATTGAGAGCACAACAGTTAGTACAACTGGTAATACAGCTGAAACAACTACACCAGCCACAACAACTGAGAGCAGAACTGTTAGTACAACTGACACAACTACACCAGCGACAACAACTGAGAGTACAACAGTTAGTACAACTGAAACAACTTCACCAGCCACAACAACTGAGAGCACAATTGTTACTACAACTGAGACAACTACACCAGTCACAACAACTGAGAGCACAACTGTTACTACAACTGAGACAACTACACCAGTTACAACAACTGAGAGCACAACTGTTAGTACAGCTGAAACAACTACACCAGCCACAACAACTGAGAGCACAACTGTTAGTACAGCTGAAACAAAAACACCAGCCACAACAACTGAGAGCACAACTGTTAGTACAGCTGAAACAACTACACCAGTCACAACAACTGAGAGCACATCTGTTAGTACAGCTGAAACAACGACAGCAGTCACAACAACTAAGAGCACAACTGTTAGTACAGCTGAAACAACTACACCAGCCACAACAACTGAGAGCACAACTGTTAGTACAACTGAAACAACTACACCAGTCACAAGAACTGAGAGCACAAATGATATTACAACTGAAACAACTACACCAGCCACAACAACTGAAAGCACAAATGTTAGTACAACTGAAACAACTAAATCAGCCACAACAACTGAGAGCACAACTGTTAGTACAACTGAATCAACAACACCAGCCACAACAACTGAAAGAACAACTGTTAGTACAACTGAAACAACTACACCAGCCACAACAACTGAGAGCACAACTGTTAGTACAGCTGAAACAACAACACCAGTCACAACAACTGAGAGCACAACTGTTAGTACACCTGAAACAACTGCACCAGTCACAACAACTGAGGGCACAACTGTTAGTACAACTGAAACAACTACACCAGCCACAACAACTGAGAGCACAACTATTAGTACAGCTGAAACAACGACACCAGTCACAACAACTGAGAGCACAACTGTTAGTACAGGTGAAACAACTACACCAGCCACAACATCTGAGAGCACAACTGTTAGTACAGCTGAAACTACTACACCAGTCACAACAACTGAGAGCACAACTGTTAGTACAACTGAGAGCAAAACTGTTAGTACAGCTGAAACAACTACACCAGCCACAACAACTGAGAGCACAACTGTTAGTACAGCTGAAACAAAAACACCAGCCACAACAACTGAGAGCACAACTCTTAGTACAGCTGAAACAACTACACCAGTCACAACAACTGAGAGCACATCTGTTAGTACAGCTGAAACAACGACACCAGTCACAACAACTGAGAGCACAACAGTTAGTACAGCTGAAACAACTACACCAGCCACAACAACGGAGAGCACAACTGTTAGTACAGCTGAAACAACTACACCAGCCACAACAACTGAAAGCACAACAGTTAGTACAACTGAAACAACTACACCAGTCACAACAACTGAGAGCACAACTGTTAGTACAGCTGAAACAACTACACCAGCCACAACAACTGAGAGCACAACAGTTAGTACAGCTGAAACAACTACACCAGCCACAACAACTGACAGCACAACTGTTAGTACAACTGAAACAACTACACCAGCCACAACAACTGAGAGCACAACTGTTAGTACAACTGAGAGCACAACTGTTAGTACAACTGAGAGCACAACTGTTAGTACAACTGAATCAACTACACCAGCCACAACAACTGAGATCAAAACTATTAGTACAACTGACAAAACTACACCAGCCACAACAACTGAGACCACAACAGTTAGTACAACTGTTAGTACAGCTGAAACAACTACACCAGCCACAAAAACTGAGAGCACAACTGTTAGTACAACTGTTAGTACAGCTGAAACAACTACACCAGCCACAACAACTGAGAGCACAACTATTAGTACAGCTGAAACAACGACACCAGTCACAACAACTGAGAGCACAACTGTTAGTACAGGTGAAACAACTACACCAGCCACAACATTTGAGAGCACAACTGTTAGTACAGCTGAAATTACTACACCAGTCACAACAACTGAGAGCACAACTGTTAGTACAACTGAGAGCACAATTGTTAGTACAGCTGAAACAACTACACCAGCCACAACAACTGAGAGCACAACTGTTAGTACAGCTGAAACAAAAACACCAGCCACAACAACTGAGAGCACAACTGTTAGTACAGCTGAAACAACTACACCAGTCACAACAACTGAGAGCACATCTGTTAGTACAGCTGAAACAACGACACCAGTCACAACAACTGAGAGCACAACTGTTAGTACAGCTGAAACAACTACACCAGCCACAACAACGGAGAGCACAACTGTTAGTACAGCTGAAACAACTACACCAGCCACAACAACTGAAAGCACAACAGTTAGTACAACTGAAACAACTACACCTGCCACAACAACTGAGAGCACAACTGTTAGTACAACTGAAACAACTACACCAGTCACAACAACTGAGAGCACAAATGTTAGTGCAGCTGAAACAACTACACCAGCCACAACAACTGAGAGCACAACAGTTAGTACAGCTGAAACAACTACACCAGCCACAACAACTGAGGGCACAACTGTTAGTACAACTGAAACAACTACACCAGCCACAACAACTGAGAGCACAACTATTAGTACAGCTGAAACAACGACACCAGTCACAACAACTGAGAGCACAACTGTTAGTACAGGTGAAACAACGACAGCAGTCACAACAACTAAGAGCACAACTGTTAGTACAGCTGAAACTACTACACCAGTCACAACAACTGAGAGCACAACTGTTAGTACAACTGAGAGCAAAACTGTTAGTACAGCTGAAACAACTACACCAGCCACAACAACTGAGAGCACAACTGTTAGTACAGCTGAAACAAAAACACCAGCCACAACAACTGAGAGCACAACTCTTAGTACAGCTGAAACAACTACACCAGTCACAACAACTGAGAGCACATCTGTTAGTACAGCTGAAACAACGACACCAGTCACAACAACTGAGAGCACAACAGTTAGTACAGCTGAAACAACTACACCAGCCAAAACAACGGTGAGCACAACTGTTAGTACAGCTGAAACAACTACACCAGCCACAACAACTGAAAGCACAACAGTTAGTACAACTGAAACAACTACACCAGTCACAACAACTGAGAGCACAACTGTTAGTACAGCTGAAACAACTACACCAGCCACAACAACTGAGAGCACAACAGTTAGTACAGCTGAAACAACTACACCAGCCACAACAACTGAGATCAAAACTGTTAGTACAACTGACAAAACTACACCAACCACAACAACTGAGACCACAACAGTTAGTACAACTGTTAGTACAGCTGAAACAACTACACCAGCCACAAAAACTGAGAGCACAACTGTTAGTACAACTGTTAGTACAGCTGAAACAACTACACCAGCCACAACAACTGAGAGCACAACTATTAGTACAGCTGAAACAACGACACCAGTCACAACAACTGAGAGCACAACTGTTAGTACAGGTGAAAGAACTACACCAGCCACAACATTTGAGAGCACAACTGTTAGTACAGCTGAAATTACTACACCAGTCACAACAACTAAGAGCACAACTGTTAGTACAACTGAGAGCACAACTGTTAGTACAGCTGAAACAACTACACCAGCCACAACAACTGAGAGCACAACTGTTAGTACAGCTGAAACAAAAACACCAGCCACAACAACTGAGAGCACAACTGTTAGTACAGCTGAAACAACTACACCAGTCACAACAACTGAGAGCACATCTGTTAGTACAGCTGAAACAACGACACCAGTCACAACAACTGAGAGCACTACTGTTAGTACAGCTGAAACAACTACACCAGCCACAACAACGGAGAGCACAACTGTTAGTACAGCTGAAACAACTACACCAGCCACAACAACTGAGAGCACAACAGTTAGTACAACTGAAACAACTACACCAGTCACAACAACTGAGAGCACAACTGTTAGTACAACTGAAACAACTACACCAGTCACAACAACTGAGAGCACAACTGTTAGTGCAGCTGAAACAACTACACCAGCCACAACAACTGAGAGCACAACAGTTAGTACAGCTGAAACAACTACACCAGCCACAACAACTGACAGCACAACTGTTAGTACAACTGAAACAACTACACCAGCCACAACAACTGAGAGCACAACTGTTAGTACAACTGAGAGCACAACTGTTAGTACAACTGAAACAACTACACCAGCCACAACAACTGAGAGCAAAACTGTTAGTACAACTGACAAAACTACACCAGCCACAACAACTGAGACCACAACAGTTAGTACAACTGTTAGTACAGCTGAAACAACTACACCAGCCACAAAAACTGAGAGCACAACTGTTAGTACAACTGTTAGTACAGCTGAAACAACTACACCAGCCACAACAACTGAGAGCACAACTGTTAGTACAACTGAAACAACTACACCAGCCACAACAACTGAGAGCAGAACTGTTAGTACAACTGACACAACTACACAAGCCACAACAACTGAGAGCACAACAGTTAGTACAACTGAAACAACTGCGCCTGCCACAACTAAGAGCACAACTGTTAGTACAACTGAAACAACTACACCAGCCACAACAACTGAGAGCAGAACTGTTAGAACAACTGACACAACTACACCAGCCACAACAATTGAGAGCACAACAGTTAGTACAACTGGTAATACAGCTGAAACAACTACACCAGCCACAACAACTGAGAGCACAATTGTTAGTACAACTGAAACAACTACACCAGCCACAACAACTGAGAGCACAATTGTTAGTACAACTGAAACAACTACACCAGCCACAACAACTGAGATCAGAACTGTTAGTACAACTGACACAACTACACCAGCCACAACAATTGAGAGCACAACAGTTAGTACAACTGGTAATACAGCTGAAACAACTACACCAGCCACAACAACTGAGAGCAGAACTGTTAGTACAACTGACACAACTACACCAGCGACAACAACTGAGAGTACAACAGTAAGTACAACTGAAACAACTTCACCAGCCATAACAACTGAGAGCACAATTGTTACTACAACTGAGACAACTACACCAGTCACAACAACTGAGAGCACAACTGTTACTACAACTGAGACAACTACACCAGTCACATCAACTGAGAGCACAACTGTTAGTACAGCTGAAACAACTACACCAGTCACAACAACTGAGAGCAAAACAGTTAGTACAGCTGAAACAACTACACCAGCCACAACAACTGACAGCACAACTGTTAGTACAACTGAAAACACTACACCAGCCACAACAACTGAGAGCACAACTGTTAGTACAACTGAGAGCACAACTGTTAGTACAGTTGAAACAACTACACCAGCCACAACAACTGAGAGCAAAACTGTTAGTACAACTGACAAAACTACACCAGCCACAACAACTGAGACCACAACAGTTAGTACAACTGTTAGTACAGCTGAAACAACTACACCAGCCACAAAAACTGAAAGCACAACTGTTAGTACAACTGAAACAACTACACCAGCCACAACAACTGAGAGCACAAGTGTTAGTACAACTGAAACAACTACTCCAGCCACAACAACTGAAAGCACAACTGTTAGTTCAACTGCAACAACTACACCAGCCACATCAACTGTTAGTACAGCTGAAACAACTACACCATTTACAACAACTGAAAGCACAACTATTAGTACAAATGAAACAACTACACCAGCCACAACAACTGAGAGCACAACTGTTAGTACAACTGAAACAACAACACCAGCCACAACAACTGAGAGCACAACTGTTAGTATAGCTGAAACATCTACACCAGTCACAACAACTGAAAGCACAACTGTTAGTACAACTGAGACAACTACACCAGCCACAACAACTCAGAGCACAACTGTTAGTACAACTGAGACAACTACACCAGTCAAAACAACTGAGAGCACAACTGTTAGTACAACTTACACAACTACACCAGCCACAACAACTGAGAGCACATCTGTTAGTACAGCTGAAACAACTACACCAGCCACAACAACTGAGAGCACAAATGATAGTACAACTTACACAACTACACCAGTGACAACAACTGAGAGCACAAATGATATTACAACTGAAACAACTGCACCAGCCACAACAACTGAAAGCAAAAATGTTAGTACAACTGAAACAACTAAATCAGCCACAACAACTGAGAGCACAACTGTTAGTACAACTGAATCAACAACACCAGCCACAACAACTGAGAGCACAACTATTAGTACAGCTGAAACAACTACACCAGCCACAACAACTGAGAGCACAACTGTTAGTACAACTGAAACAACAACACCAGCCACAACAACTGAGAGCACAACTATTAGTACAGCTGAAACAACTACACCAGCCACAACAACTGAAAGCACAACTGTTAGTACAGCTGAAACAACTACACCAGCCACAACAACTGAGAGCACAACTGTTAGTACAACTGAAACAACTACACCAGCCACAACAACTGAGAGCACAACTATTAGTACAGCTGAAACAACTACACCAGCCACAACAACTGAGAGCACAACTGTTAGTACAACTGAAACAACAACACCAGCCACAACAACTGAGAGCACAACTGTTACTACAACTGAGACAACTACACCAGTCACAACAACTGAGAGCACATCTGCTAGTACAGCTGAAACAACTACACCAGCCACAACAACTGAGAGTACAACTGTTAGTACAGCTGAAACAACTACACCAGCTACATCAACTGAGAGCACAACTGTTAGTACAGCTGAAACAACTACACCAGCCACAACAACTGAGAGCACAACTATTAGTACAGCTGAAACAACTACACCAGCCACAACAACTGAAAGCACAACTGTTAGTACAGCTGAAACAACTACATCAGCCACAACAACTGTGAGCACAACTGTTAGTACAGCTGAAGCAACTACACCAGGCACAACAACTGAGAGCACATCTGTTAGTATAACTGAAACAACTACACCAGTCACAACAACTGAGAGCACAACTGTTAGTACAGCTGAAACAACTACACCAGCCACAACAACTGAGAGCACAACTGTTAGTACAATTGAGAGCACAACTGTTAGTACAACTAACACAACTACACCAGCCACAACAACTGAGAACAAAATTGTTAGTACAACTGTTAGTACAGCTGAAACAACTACACCAGCCACAACAACTGAGAGCACAACTGTTAGTACAACTGAAACAACTACACCAGTCACAAGAACTGAGAGCACAAATGATATTACAACTGAAACAACTACACCAGCCACAACAACTGAAAGCACAAATGTTAGTACAACTGAAACAACTAAATCAGCCACAACAACTGAGAGCACAACTGTTAGTACAACTGAATCAACAACACCAGCCACAACAACTGAAAGAACAACTGTTAGTACAACTGAAACAACTACACCAGCCACAACAACTGAGAGCACAACTGTTAGTACAGCTGAAACAACAACACCAGTCACAACAACTGAGAGCACAACTGTTAGTACACCTGAAACAACTGCACCAGTCACAACAACTGAGGGCACAACTGTTAGTACAACTGAAACAACTACACCAGCCACAACAACTGAGAGCACAACTATTAGTACAGCTGAAACAACGACACCAGTCACAACAACTGAGAGCACAACTGTTAGTACAGGTGAAACAACTACACCAGCCACAACATCTGAGAGCACAACTGTTAGTACAGCTGAAACTACTACACCAGTCACAACAACTGAGAGCACAACTGTTAGTACAACTGAGAGCAAAACTGTTAGTACAGCTGAAACAACTACACCAGCCACAACAACTGAGAGCACAACTGTTAGTACAGCTGAAACAAAAACACCAGCCACAACAACTGAGAGCACAACTCTTAGTACAGCTGAAACAACTACACCAGTCACAACAACTGAGAGCACATCTGTTAGTACAGCTGAAACAACTACACCAGCCACAACAACGGAGAGCACAACTGTTAGTATAGCTGAAACAACTACACCAGCCACAACAACTGAGAGCACAACAGTTAGTACAACTGAAGCAACTACACCAGCCACAACAACTGAAAGCACAACTGTTAGTACAACTGAAACAACTACACCAGCCACAACAACTGAGAGCACAACTGTTAGTACAACTGAAACAACTACACCAGCCACAACAACTGAGAGCAAAACTGTTAGTACAACTGACAAAACTACACCAGCCACAACAACTGAGAGCACAACAGTTAGTACAGCTGAAACAACTACACCAGCCACAACAACTGAGAGCACAAATGATATTACAACTGAAAAAACTACACCAGCCACAACAACTGAAAGCACAACTGTTAGTACAGCTGAAACAAGTACATCAGCCACAACAACTGAGAGCACAACTGTTAGTACAACTGAATCAACAACACCAGCCACAAAAACTGAGAGCACAACTATTAGTACAGCTGAGACAACTACACCAGCCACAACAACTGAGAGCACAACTGTTAGTACAACTGAAACAACAACACCAGCTACAACAACTGAGAGCACAACTGTTAGTACAACTGAAACAACTACACCAGCCACAACAACTGTTAGTACAACTGAAACAACTACACCAGCCACAACAACTGAGAGCACAACTGTTAGTACAACTGAAACATCTACACCAGCCACAACAACTGAGAGCACAACTGTTAGTACAACTGAATCAAGAACACACGCCACAACAACTGAGAGCAAAACTATTAGTACAGCTGAAACAACTACACCAGCCACAAAAACTGAGAGCACAACTGTTAGTACAACTGAAACAACAACACCAGCCACAACAACTAAGAGCACAACTATTAGGACAGCTGAAACAACTACACCAGTCACAACAACTGAGAGCACAACTATTAGTACAGCTGAAACAACTACACCAGTCACAACAACTGAGAGCACAACTATTAGTACAACTGAGACAACAACACCAGTCACAACAACTGAGAGCACAACTGTTAGTACAGGTGAAACATCTACACCAGTCACAAGAACTGAAAGCACAACTGTTAGTACAACTGAGACAACTACACCAGCCACAACAACTGAGAGCACAACTGTTAGTACAGCTGAAACAACAACACCAGCCACAACAACTGAGAGCACAACTGTTACTACAACTGAGACAACTACACCAGTCACAACAACTGAGAGCACAACTGTTAGTACAACTGACACATCTACACCAGCCAAAACAACTGAGAGCACAACTGTTAGTTCAACTGCAACAACTACACCAGCCACATCAACTGTTAGTACAGCTGAAACAACTACACCAGTCACAACAACTGAGAGCACAACTGTCAGTACAACTGACACAAATACACCAGCCACATCAACTGAGGGCACAACTGTTAGTACAACTGAGACAACTACACCAGCCACAACAACTGAGAGCACAACTGTTAGTACAACTGAAACAACTACTCCAGCCACAACAACTGAAAGCACAACTGTTAGTTCAACTGCAACAACTACACCAGCCACATCAACTGTTAGTACAGCTGAAACAACTACACCATTTACAACAACTGAGAGCACAACTATTAGTAAAACTGAAACAACTACACCAGCCACAACAACTGAAAGTACAACTGAAACAACTACACCAGCCACAACAACTGAGAGCACAACTGTTAGTACAACTGAAACAACAACACCAGCCACAACAACTGAGAGCACAACTGTTAGTACAGCTGAAACATCTATACCAGTCACAACAACTGAGAGCACAACTGTTAGTACAACTGAAACAACAACACCAGCCACAACAACTGAGAGCACAACTGTTAGTACAGCTGAAACATCTATACCAGTCACAACAACTGAAAGCACAACTGTTAGTACAACTGAGACAACTACACCAGCCACAACAACTGAGAGCACAACTGTTACTACAACTGAGACAACTACAACAGTCACAACAACTGAGAGCGCATCTGCTAGTACAGCTGAAACAACTACACCAGCCACAACAACTGAGAGCACAACTGTTAGTACAGCTGAAACAGCTACACCAGCCACAACAACTGAGAGCACAACTGTTAGTACAGCTGAAACAACTACACCAGCCACAACAACTGAGAGCACAAGTGTTAGTACAGCTGAAACAACTACACCAGTCACAACATCTGAGAGCACATCTGTTAGTACAGCTGAAACAACTACACCAGCCACAACAACTGAGAGCACAAGTGTTAGTACAGCTGAAACAACTACACCAGCCACAACAACTGAGAGCACAACTGTTAGTACAACTGAGAGCACAACTGTTAGTATAGCTGAAACAACTACACCAGCCACAACAACTGAGAGCACAACAGTTTGTACAACTGAAGCAACTACACCAGCCACAACAACTGAAAGCACAACTGTTAGTACAACTGAAACAACTACACCAGCCACAACAACTGAGAGCACAACTGTTAGTACAACTGAAACAACTACACCAGCCACAAAAACTGAGAGCACAACTGTTAGTACAACTGACAAAACTACACCAGCCACAACAACTGAGAGCACAACAGTTAGTACAGCTGAAACAACTACACCAGCCACAATAACTGAGAGCACAACTGTTAGTACAACTGAAACAACTACACCAGCCACAACAACTGAGAGCACAACTGTTAGTACAACTGAAACAACTACTCCAGCCACAACAACTGAAAGCACAACTGTTAGTTCAACTGCAACAACTACACCAGCCACATCAACTGTTAGTACAGCTGAAACAACTACACCATTTACAACAACTGAGAGCACAACTATTAGTAAAACTAAAACAACTACACCAGCCACAACAACTGAAAGTACAACTGAAACAACTACACCAGCCACAACAACTGAGAGCACAACTGTTAGTACAACTGAAACAACAACACCAGCCACAACAACTGAGAGCACAACTGTTAGTACAGCTGAAACATCTATACCAGTCACAACAACTGAGAGCACAACTGTTAGTACAACTGAAACAACAACACCAGCCACAACAACTGAGAGCACAACTGTTAGTACAGCTGAAACATCTATACCAGTCACAACAACTGAAAGCACAACTGTTAGTACAACTGAGACAACTACACCAGCCACAACAACTGAGAGCACAACTGTTACTACAACTGAGACAACTACAACAGTCACAACAACTGAGAGCGCATCTGCTAGTACAGCTGAAACAACTACACCAGCCACAACAACTGAGAGCACAACTGTTAGTACAGCTGAAACAGCTACACCAGCCACAACAACTGAGAGCACAACTGTTAGTACAGCTGAAACAACTACACCAGCCACAACAACTGAGAGCACAAGTGTTAGTACAGCTGAAACAACTACACCAGTCACAACATCTGAGAGCACATCTGTTAGTACAGCTGAAACAACTACACCAGCCACAACAACTGAGAGCACAAGTGTTAGTACAGCTGAAACAACTACACCAGCCACAACAACTGAGAGCACAACTGTTAGTACAACTGAGAGCACAACTGTTAGTATAGCTGAAACAACTACACCAGCCACAACAACTGAGAGCACAACAGTTTGTACAACTGAAGCAACTACACCAGCCACAACAACTGAAAGCACAACTGTTAGTACAACTGAAACAACTACACCAGCCACAACAACTGAGAGCACAACTGTTAGTACAACTGAAACAACTACACCAGCCACAAAAACTGAGAGCACAACTGTTAGTACAACTGACAAAACTACACCAGCCACAACAACTGAGAGCACAACAGTTAGTACAGCTGAAACAACTACACCAGCCACAATAACTGAGAGCACAACTGTTAGTACAACTGTTAGTACAACTGAAACAACTACACCAGCCACAACAACTGAGAGCACAACTGTTAGTGCAACTGAAACAACTACACCAGCCACAACAACTGAGAGCAAAACTGTTAGTACAACTGACAAAACTACACCAGCCACAACAACTGAGAGCAAAACTGTTAGTACAACTGACAAAACTACACCAGCCACAACAACTGAGAGCAAAACTGTTAGTACAGCTGAAACAACTACACCAGCCACAACAACTGAGAGCACAACTGTTAGTACAACTGTTAGTACAGCTGAAACAACTACACCAGCCACAACAACTGAGAGCACAAGTGTTAGTACAACTGAAACAACTACACCAGCCACAACAACTGAGAGCACAACTGTTAGTACAGCTGAAACAACTACACCAGCCACAACAACTGAGAGCACAACTGTTAGTACAACTGAGAGCACAACTGTTAGTACAGCTGAAACAACTACACCAGCCACAACAACTGAGAGTACTACAGTTAGTACAGCTGAAACAACTACACCTGCCACAACAACTGAAAGCACAACTGTTAGTACAACTGAAACAACTACACCAGCCACAACAACTGAGAGCACAACTGTTAGTACAACTGAAACAACTACACCAGCCACAACAACTGAGAGCACAACAGTTAGTACAACTATTAGTACAGCTGAAACAACTACACCAGCCACAACAACTGAGAGCACAACTGTTAGTAAAACTGAAACAACTACACCAGCCACAACAACTGAGATCAGAACTGTTAGTACAACTGACACAACTACACCAGCCACAACAACTGAGAGCACAACAGTTCGTACAACTGTTAATACAGCTGAAACAACTACACCAGCCACAACAACTGACAGGACAACTGTTAGTACAGTTGAAACAACTACACCAGCCACAACAACTGAGATTACAACTGTTAGTACAGCTGAAACAACTACACCAGCCACAACAACTGAGAGCACAACTGTTAGTACAACTGAAACAACTACACCAGCCACAACAACTGAGAGCACAACTGTCAGTACACTTCAGTCAACTACACCAGCACCAACAACAACTCTCGCTGTAGTACAAATAATTCTGGTGTTCCGCTCTGAAGCTGAATTTACAGATGATCTCAGTGATTCAAAGTCTGATGCTTTTAACAACAGGGCTCATCTTGTTCAGCAATATGTGAGTGAAACCCCACATACTCTGTTCACTATATAATCCTTGAGTGAATAAACAGCAATTATATTTAATTACAAACATTGCATGTTTATCATGCATAGCCTATTCATAATTGTTTATTGTAACTGCCTGTATTTTTTTTACAGTTTAAAGCCATCTACAATAAATATCGCTCCTTCCTAAGAGTCTCCGTCCTACGATTCAGGTAAATACATTATATTGTAATGCTGCATATTTTATATACACTGCCTATGTGTGCTTATTTTATATGCAGTGCCAAGAGCATGCGATTAATACATCAGGTGGGGATAATAAGAAAGGTTTCCAAATGACAGTGTTTCTAAAAAAATTATTCCAGCAAGGGGTCAGTCAAAACCACAACAGAACTCACTTTCGACGCTACACTGGATGTGCCATCAAATACAGCAATTGCTTCTGCATTATTGAATGACACAGCAACTGTCAAAGCCCTGAACATAACTTCTAATTCAGTTGATGTTAATGGTACAGGTAGGTCTGACAACACATAAAAGCAAATTGTCTAAATAATCTCTCTCTCTCTCTCTCTCTCTCTCACTCTCTCTCTCTCTCTCTCTCTCTCTCTCTCTCTCTCTCTCTCTCTCTCTCTCTCTCTCTCTCTCTCTCTCTCTCTCTCTCTCTCTCTTTATCTATCTATCTATCTATCTATCTATCTATCTATCTATCTATCTATCTATCTATCTATCTATCTATCTATACATATATATATGTGTGTGTGTGTGTGTGTGTGTGTGTGTGTGTGTGTGTGTGTGTGTGTGTGTGTCTGAGAAAGTGTACAGTTAAAACAAAGTGTTAAATCAAAGATAGTTTTAGCTGAACTTAAAATTATTTGGAAATTAATAATGACTTACACAAGTATTCTTAAAAAAAAAAAACAATCTTCATACAACTTCTTTCTTTTGTCAGTGCTGTCACGAGTTCCATCTAAACTGTTATTTTTTTTCCTGTATCAGAATATACAATGGTAACATCCTCTACTGCTGAACCAACAACAGAATACTCAACAGGCACAACAAATATTGATGCATCATCCACCACTAGTGCAGCAGATTCTACAACAGAGTCACAAACAACATTGACTACTGAATTTGAGAGCACAATTGCTAGTACAACTGAAAAAACTACACCAGCCACAACAACTGAAAGCACAACTGTTAGTACAACTGAAACAACTACACCAACCACAACAACTGAGAGCACAACAGTTAGTACAACTGAGACAACTACACCAGCCACAACAACTGAGAGCACAACTGTTAGTACAACTGAGACAACTACACCAGCCACAACAAATGAGAGCACAACTGTTAGTACAGCTGAAACAACTACACCAGCCACAACAACTGAAAGCACAACTGTTAGTACAGCTGAAACAACTACACCAGCCACATCAACTGAGAGCACAACTGTTAGTACAACTGAGACAACTACATCAGCCACAACAACTGAGAGCACAACTGTTAGTACAACTGAGACAACTACACCAGCCACAACAACTGAGAGCACAACTGTTAGTACAACTGAGACAACTACATCAGCCACATCAACTGAGAGCACAACTGTTAGTACAACTGAGACAACTACACCAGCCACAACAACTGAGAGCACAACTGTTAGTACAACTGACACAACTACACCAGCCACATCAACTGAGAGCACAACTGTTAGTACAACTGAGACAACTACACCAGCCACAACAACTGAGAGCACAACTGTTAGTACAAGTGAAACAACTACACCAGCCACAACAACTGAAAGCACAACTGTTAGTACAAAGGAGACAACTACACCAGCCACAACAACTGAGAGCACAACTGTTAGTACAACTGAAACAACTACTCCAGCCACAACAACTGAAAGCACAACTGTTAGTTCAACTGCAACAACTACACCAGCCACATCAACTGTTAGTACAACTGAAACAACTACACCATTTACAACAACTGAAAGCACAACTATTAGTACAACTGAAACAACTACACCAGCCACAACAACTGAAAGCACAACTGTTAGTACAGCTGAAACAACTACACCAGCCACAAAAACTGAGAGCACAACTGTTAGTACAACTGAAACAACAACACCAGCCACAACAACTGAGAGCACAACTGTTAGTACAACTGAAACAACTACACCAGCCACAACAACTGAGAGCACAACTGTTAGTACAACTGACACAACTACACCAGCCACATCAACTGAGAGCACAACTGTTAGTACAACTGAGACAACTACACCAGCCACAACAACTGAGAGCACAACTGTTAGTACAACTGAAACAACTACACCAGCCACAACAACTGAGAGCACAACTGTTAGTACAACTGAATCAACAACACAAGCCACAACAACTGAGAGCACAACTATTAGTACAGCTGAAACAACTACACCAGCCACAACAACTGAGAGCACAACTGTTAGTACATCTGAAACAACTACACCAGCCACAACAACTGAGAGCACAACTGTTAGTACAGCTGAAACAACTACACCAGCCACAACAACTGAGAGCACAACAGTTAGTACAACTGAAACAACTACACCAGCCACAACATCTGAGAGCACAACTGTTAGTACAACTGAAACAACTACACCAGCCACAACAACTGAGAGCACAACTGTTAGTACAACTGACACAACTACACCAGCCACATCAACTGAGAGCACAACTGTTAGTACAACTGAGACAACTACACCAGCCACAACAACTGAGAGCACAACTGTTAGTACAACTGAAACAACTACACCAGCCACAACAACTGAGAGCACAACTGTTAGTACAACTGAATCAACTACACCAGCCACAACAACTGAAAGCACAACTGTTAGTATAACTGAAACAACTACACCAGCCACAACAACTGAGAGCACAACTGTTAGTACAACTGAAACAACTACACCAGCCACAACAACTGAGAGCAAAACTGTTAGTACAACTGAAACAACTACACCAGCCACAACAACTGAGAGCACAACTGTTAGTACAGCTGAAACAACTACACCAGCCACAACAACTGAGAGCACAACAGTTAGTACAACTGAAACAACTACACTTGCCACAACAACTGATAGCACAACTGTTAGTACAACTGAAACAACTACACCAGTCACAACAACTGAGAGCACAACTGTTAGTACAACTGAAACAACTACACCAGTCACAAGAACTGAGAGCACAACTGTTAGTACAACTGAGACAACTACACCAGCCACAACAACTGAGAGCAAATCTGTTAGTACAACTGACACAACTACACCAGCCACAACCACGCCGGCCACAACAACTGAGAGCACAACAGTTAGTACAACTGTTAGTACAGCTGAAACAACTACACTAGCCACAACAACTGAGAGCACAACAGTTAGTACAACTGAAACAACTACACCTGCCACAACTGAGAGCACAACTGTTAGTACAACTGAAACAACTACACCAGCCACAACAACTGAGAGCACAACTGTTAGTACAGCTGAAACAACTACACCAGTCACAACAACTGAAAGCACAACTGTTAGTATAACTGAAACAACTACACCAGCCACAACAACTGAGAGCACAACTGTTAGTACAACTGAAACAACTACACCAGCCACAACAACTGAGAGCAAAACTGTTAGTACAACTGACAAAACTACACCAGCCACAACAACTGAGAGCACAACAGTTAGTCCAACTGTTAATAAAGCTGAAACAACTACACCAGCCACAACAACTGAGAGCACAATTGTTAGTACAGCTGAAACAACTATACCAGCCATAACAACTGACAGGACAACTGTTAGTACAACTGAAACAACTACACCAGCCACAACAACTGAGAGCACAACTGTTAGAACAAAAGAGACAACTACACCAGCCACAACAACTGAGAGCACAACTGTTAGTACAACTGAAACAACTACTCCAGCCACAACAACTGAAAGCACAACTGTTAGTTCAACTGCAACAACTACACCAGCCACATCAACTGTTAGTACAACTGAAACAACTACACCATTTACAACAACTGAAAGCACAACTATTAGTACAACTGAAACAACTACACCAGCCACAACAACTGAAAGCACAACTGTTAGTACAGCTGAAACAACTACACCAGCCACAACAACTGAGAGCACAACTGTTAGTACAACTGAAACAACAACACCAGCCACAACAACTGAGAGCACAACTGTTAGTACAACTGAAACAACTACACCAGCCACAACAACTGAGAGCACAACTGTTAGTACAACTGACACAACTACACCAGCCACATCAACTGAGAGCACAACAGTTAGTACAACTGAAACAACTACACCAGTCACAACAACTGAGAGCACAACTGTTAGTACAGCTGAAACAACTACACCAGCCACAACAACTGAGAGCACAACTGTTAGTACAGCTGAAACAACTACACCAGCCACAACAACTGAGAGCACAACTGTTAGCACAGCTGAAACAACTACACCAGCCACAACAACTGAAAGCACCACTGTTAGTACAACTGAAACAACTAAACCAGTCACAACAACTGAGAGGACAACTGTTAGTACAGCTGAAACAACTACACCAGCCACAACAACTGAGAGCACAACTGTTAGTACAGCTGAAACAACTGAGAGCACAACTGTTAGTACAGCTGAAACAAATATACCAGCCACAACAACTGAGAGCACAACTGTTAGTACAACTGAGAGCACAACTGTTAGTACAACAGAAACAACTACACCAGCCACAACAACTGAGAGCACAATTGTTAGTACAACTGTTAGTACAGCTGAAACAACTACACCAGTCACAACAACTGAGAGCACATCTGTTAGTACAGCTGAAACAACTACACCAGTCACAACAACTGAGAGCACAATTGTTAGTACAGCTGAAACAACTACACCAGCCACAACAACTGAGAGCACAACAGTTAGTACAGCTGAAACAACTACACCAGCCACAACAACTGAAAGCACCACTGTTAGTACAACTGAAACAACTACACAAGTCACAACAACTGAGAGCACAACTGTTAGTAAAACCGAATCAACAACACCAGCCACAACAACTGAGAGCACAACTATTAGTACAGCTGAAACAACTACACTAGACACAACAACTGAGACCACAACTGTTAGTACAGCTGAAACAAAAACACCAGCCACAACATCTGAGAGCACAACTGTTAGTACAACTGAAACAACTACAGCCGTAACAACAACTGAGAGCACAACTGTTAGTACAACTGAGAGCACAACTGTTAGTACAGCTGAAACAACTACACCAGCCACAACAACTGAGAGCACAGCAGTTAGTACAACTGAAACAACTACACCTGCCACAACAACTGAGAGCACAACTGTTAGTACAACTGAAACAACTACACCAGCCACAACAACTGAGAGCACAACTGTTAGTACAGCTGAAACAACTACACCAGCCACAACAACTGAGAGCACAACAGTTAGTACAACTGAAACAACTACACTTGCCACAACAACTGATAGCACAACTGTTAGTACAACTGAAACAACTACACCAGTCACAACAACTGAGAGCACAACTGTTAGTACAACTGAAACAACTACACCAGTCACAAGAACTGAGAGCACAACTGTTAGTACAACTGAGACAACTACACCAGCCACGACAACTGAGAGCAAATCTGTTAGTACAACTGACACAACTACACCAGCCACAACCACACCGGCCACAACAACTGAGAGCACAACAGTTAGTACAACTGTTAGTACAGCTGAAACAACTACACTAGCCACAACAACTGAGAGCACAACAGTTAGTACAACTGAAAGAACTACACCTGCCACAACTGAGAGCAGAACTGTTAGTACAACTGAAACAACTACACCAGCCACAACAACTGAGAGCACAACTGTTAGTACAGCTGAAACAACTACACCAGTCACAACAACTGAGAGCACATCTGTTAGTACAGCTGAAACAACTACACCAGCCATAACAACTGAGAGCACAACTGTTAGTACAACTGAAACAACTACACCAGTCACAACAACTGAGAGCACAACTGTTAGTACAGCTGAAACAACTACACCAGCCACAACAACTGAGAGCACAACTGTTAGTACAGCTGAAACAACTACACCAGCCACAACAACTGAGAGCACAACTGTTAGTACAGCTGAAACAACTACACCAGCCACAACAACTGAGAGCACAACTGTTAGTACAGCTGAAACAACTACACCAGCCACAACAACTGAGAGCACAACTGTTAGTACAACTGAGACAACTACACCAGCCACAACAACTGAGAGCACAACTGTTAGTACAACTGACACAACTACACCAGCCACATCAACTGAGAGCACAACTGTTAGTACAACTGAGACAACTACACCAGCCACAACAACTGAGAGCACAACTGTTAGTACAAGTGAAACAACTACACCAGCCACAACAACTGAAAGCACAACTGTTAGTACAAAGGAGACAACTACACCAGCCACAACAACTGAGAGCACAACTGTTAGTACAACTGAAACAACTACTCCAGCCACAACAACTGAAAGCACAACTGTTAGTTCAACTGCAACAACTACACCAGCCACATCAACTGTTAGTACAACTGAAACAACTACACCATTTACAACAACTGAAAGCACAACTATTAGTACAACTGAAACAACTACACCAGCCACAACAACTGAAAGCACAACTGTTAGTACAGCTGAAACAACTACACCAGCCACAAAAACTGAGAGCACAACTGTTAGTACAACTGAAACAACAACACCAGCCACAACAACTGAGAGCACAACTGTTAGTACAACTGAAACAACTACACCAGCCACAACAACTGAGAGCACAACTGTTAGTACAACTGACACAACTACACCAGCCACATCAACTGAGAGCACAACTGTTAGTACAACTGAGACAACTACACCAGCCACAACAACTGAGAGCACAACTGTTAGTACAACTGAAACAACTACACCAGCCACAACAACTGAGAGCACAACTGTTAGTACAACTGAATCAACAACACAAGCCACAACAACTGAGAGCACAACTATTAGTACAGCTGAAACAACTACACCAGCCACAACAACTGAGAGCACAACTGTTAGTACATCTGAAACAACTACACCAGCCACAACAACTGAGAGCACAACTGTTAGTACAGCTGAAACAACTACACCAGCCACAACAACTGAGAGCACAACAGTTAGTACAACTGAAACAACTACACCAGCCACAACATCTGAGAGCACAACTGTTAGTACAACTGAAACAACTACACCAGCCACAACAACTGAGAGCACAACTGTTAGTACAACTGACACAACTACACCAGCCACATCAACTGAGAGCACAACTGTTAGTACAACTGAGACAACTACACCAGCCACAACAACTGAGAGCACAACTGTTAGTACAACTGAAACAACTACACCAGCCACAACAACTGAGAGCACAACTGTTAGTACAACTGAATCAACTACACCAGCCACAACAACTGAAAGCACAACTGTTAGTATAACTGAAACAACTACACCAGCCACAACAACTGAGAGCACAACTGTTAGTACAACTGAAACAACTACACCAGCCACAACAACTGAGAGCAAAACTGTTAGTACAACTGAAACAACTACACCAGCCACAACAACTGAGAGCACAACTGTTAGTACAGCTGAAACAACTACACCAGCCACAACAACTGAGAGCACAACAGTTAGTACAACTGAAACAACTACACTTGCCACAACAACTGATAGCACAACTGTTAGTACAACTGAAACAACTACACCAGTCACAACAACTGAGAGCACAACTGTTAGTACAACTGAAACAACTACACCAGTCACAAGAACTGAGAGCACAACTGTTAGTACAACTGAGACAACTACACCAGCCACAACAACTGAGAGCAAATCTGTTAGTACAACTGACACAACTACACCAGCCACAACCACACCGGCCACAACAACTGAGAGCACAACAGTTAGTACAACTGTTAGTACAGCTGAAACAACTACACTAGCCACAACAACTGAGAGCACAACAGTTAGTACAACTGAAACAACTACACCTGCCACAACTGAGAGCACAACTGTTAGTACAACTGAAACAACTACACCAGCCACAACAACTGAGAGCACAACTGTTAGTACAGCTGAAACAACTACACCAGTCACAACAACTGAAAGCACAACTGTTAGTATAACTGAAACAACTACACCAGCCACAACAACTGAGAGCACAACTGTTAGTACAACTGAAACAACTACACCAGCCACAACAACTGAGAGCAAAACTGTTAGTACAACTGACAAAACTACACCAGCCACAACAACTGAGAGCACAACAGTTAGTCCAACTGTTAATAAAGCTGAAACAACTACACCAGCCACAACAACTGAGAGCACAATTGTTAGTACAGCTGAAACAACTATACCAGCCATAACAACTGACAGGACAACTGTTAGTACAACTGAAACAACTACACCAGCCACAACAACTGAGAGCACAACTGTTAGAACAAAAGAGACAACTACACCAGCCACAACAACTGAGAGCACAACTGTTAGTACAACTGAAACAACTACTCCAGCCACAACAACTGAAAGCACAACTGTTAGTTCAACTGCAACAACTACACCAGCCACATCAACTGTTAGTACAACTGAAACAACTACACCATTTACAACAACTGAAAGCACAACTATTAGTACAACTGAAACAACTACACCAGCCACAACAACTGAAAGCACAACTGTTAGTACAGCTGAAACAACTACACCAGCCACAACAACTGAGAGCACAACTGTTAGTACAACTGAAACAACAACACCAGCCACAACAACTGAGAGCACAACTGTTAGTACAACTGAAACAACTACACCAGCCACAACAACTGAGAGCACAACTGTTAGTACAACTGACACAACTACACCAGCCACATCAACTGAGAGCACAACAGTTAGTACAACTGAAACAACTACACCAGTCACAACAACTGAGAGCACAACTGTTAGTACAGCTGAAACAACTACACCAGCCACAACAACTGAGAGCACAACTGTTAGTACAGCTGAAACAACTACACCAGCCACAACAACTGAGAGCACAACTGTTAGCACAGCTGAAACAACTACACCAGCCACAACAACTGAAAGCACCACTGTTAGTACAACTGAAACAACTAAACCAGTCACAACAACTGAGAGGACAACTGTTAGTACAGCTGAAACAACTACACCAGCCACAACAACTGAGAGCACAACTGTTAGTACAGCTGAAACAACTGAGAGCACAACTGTTAGTACAGCTGAAACAAATATACCAGCCACAACAACTGAGAGCACAACTGTTAGTACAACTGAGAGCACAACTGTTAGTACAACAGAAACAACTACACCAGCCACAACAACTGAGAGCACAATTGTTAGTACAACTGTTAGTACAGCTGAAACAACTACACCAGTCACAACAACTGAGAGCACATCTGTTAGTACAGCTGAAACAACTACACCAGTCACAACAACTGAGAGCACAATTGTTAGTACAGCTGAAACAACTACACCAGCCACAACAACTGAGAGCACAACAGTTAGTACAGCTGAAACAACTACACCAGCCACAACAACTGAAAGCACCACTGTTAGTACAACTGAAACAACTACACAAGTCACAACAACTGAGAGCACAACTGTTAGTAAAACCGAATCAACAACACCAGCCACAACAACTGAGAGCACAACTATTAGTACAGCTGAAACAACTACACTAGACACAACAACTGAGACCACAACTGTTAGTACAGCTGAAACAAAAACACCAGCCACAACATCTGAGAGCACAACTGTTAGTACAACTGAAACAACTACAGCCGTAACAACAACTGAGAGCACAACTGTTAGTACAACTGAGAGCACAACTGTTAGTACAGCTGAAACAACTACACCAGCCACAACAACTGAGAGCACAACTATTAGTACAGCTGAAACAACTACACCAGCCACAACAACTGAGAGCACAACTGTTAGTACATCTGAAACAACTACACCAGCCACAACAACTGAGAGCACAACTGTTAGTACAGCTGAAACAACTACACCAGCCACAACAACTGAGAGCACAACAGTTAGTACAACTGAAACAACTACACCAGCCACAACATCTGAGAGCACAACTGTTAGTACAACTGAAACAACTACACCAGCCACAACAACTGAGAGCACAACTGTTAGTACAACTGACACAACTACACCAGCCACATCAACTGAGAGCACAACTGTTAGTACAACTGAGACAACTACACCAGCCACAACAACTGAGAGCACAACTGTTAGTACAACTGAAACAACTACACCAGCCACAACAACTGAGAGCACAACTGTTAGTACAACTGAATCAACTACACCAGCCACAACAACTGAAAGCACAACTGTTAGTATAACTGAAACAACTACACCAGCCACAACAACTGAGAGCACAACTGTTAGTACAACTGAAACAACTACACCAGCCACAACAACTGAGAGCAAAACTGTTAGTACAACTGAAACAACTACACCAGCCACAACAACTGAGAGCACAACTGTTAGTACAGCTGAAACAACTACACCAGCCACAACAACTGAGAGCACAACAGTTAGTACAACTGAAACAACTACACTTGCCACAACAACTGATAGCACAACTGTTAGTACAACTGAAACAACTACACCAGTCACAACAACTGAGAGCACAACTGTTAGTACAACTGAAACAACTACACCAGTCACAAGAACTGAGAGCACAACTGTTAGTACAACTGAGACAACTACACCAGCCACAACAACTGAGAGCAAATCTGTTAGTACAACTGACACAACTACACCAGCCACAACCACACCGGCCACAACAACTGAGAGCACAACAGTTAGTACAACTGTTAGTACAGCTGAAACAACTACACTAGCCACAACAACTGAGAGCACAACAGTTAGTACAACTGAAACAACTACACCTGCCACAACTGAGAGCACAACTGTTAGTACAACTGAAACAACTACACCAGCCACAACAACTGAGAGCACAACTGTTAGTACAGCTGAAACAACTACACCAGTCACAACAACTGAAAGCACAACTGTTAGTATAACTGAAACAACTACACCAGCCACAACAACTGAGAGCACAACTGTTAGTACAACTGAAACAACTACACCAGCCACAACAACTGAGAGCAAAACTGTTAGTACAACTGACAAAACTACACCAGCCACAACAACTGAGAGCACAACAGTTAGTCCAACTGTTAATAAAGCTGAAACAACTACACCAGCCACAACAACTGAGAGCACAATTGTTAGTACAGCTGAAACAACTATACCAGCCATAACAACTGACAGGACAACTGTTAGTACAACTGAAACAACTACACCAGCCACAACAACTGAGAGCACAACTGTTAGAACAAAAGAGACAACTACACCAGCCACAACAACTGAGAGCACAACTGTTAGTACAACTGAAACAACTACTCCAGCCACAACAACTGAAAGCACAACTGTTAGTTCAACTGCAACAACTACACCAGCCACATCAACTGTTAGTACAACTGAAACAACTACACCATTTACAACAACTGAAAGCACAACTATTAGTACAACTGAAACAACTACACCAGCCACAACAACTGAAAGCACAACTGTTAGTACAGCTGAAACAACTACACCAGCCACAACAACTGAGAGCACAACTGTTAGTACAACTGAAACAACAACACCAGCCACAACAACTGAGAGCACAACTGTTAGTACAACTGAAACAACTACACCAGCCACAACAACTGAGAGCACAACTGTTAGTACAACTGACACAACTACACCAGCCACATCAACTGAGAGCACAACAGTTAGTACAACTGAAACAACTACACCAGTCACAACAACTGAGAGCACAACTGTTAGTACAGCTGAAACAACTACACCAGCCACAACAACTGAGAGCACAACTGTTAGTACAGCTGAAACAACTACACCAGCCACAACAACTGAGAGCACAACTGTTAGCACAGCTGAAACAACTACACCAGCCACAACAACTGAAAGCACCACTGTTAGTACAACTGAAACAACTAAACCAGTCACAACAACTGAGAGGACAACTGTTAGTACAGCTGAAACAACTACACCAGCCACAACAACTGAGAGCACAACTGTTAGTACAGCTGAAACAACTGAGAGCACAACTGTTAGTACAGCTGAAACAAATATACCAGCCACAACAACTGAGAGCACAACTGTTAGTACAACTGAGAGCACAACTGTTAGTACAACAGAAACAACTACACCAGCCACAACAACTGAGAGCACAATTGTTAGTACAACTGTTAGTACAGCTGAAACAACTACACCAGTCACAACAACTGAGAGCACATCTGTTAGTACAGCTGAAACAACTACACCAGTCACAACAACTGAGAGCACAATTGTTAGTACAGCTGAAACAACTACACCAGCCACAACAACTGAGAGCACAACAGTTAGTACAGCTGAAACAACTACACCAGCCACAACAACTGAAAGCACCACTGTTAGTACAACTGAAACAACTACACAAGTCACAACAACTGAGAGCACAACTGTTAGTAAAACCGAATCAACAACACCAGCCACAACAACTGAGAGCACAACTATTAGTACAGCTGAAACAACTACACTAGACACAACAACTGAGACCACAACTGTTAGTACAGCTGAAACAAAAACACCAGCCACAACATCTGAGAGCACAACTGTTAGTACAACTGAAACAACTACAGCCGTAACAACAACTGAGAGCACAACTGTTAGTACAACTGAGAGCACAACTGTTAGTACAGCTGAAACAACTACACCAGCCACAACAACTGAGAGCACAGCAGTTAGTACAACTGAAACAACTACACCTGCCACAACAACTGAGAGCACAACTGTTAGTACAACTGAAACAACTACACCAGCCACAACAACTGAGAGCACAACTGTTAGTACAGCTGAAACAACTACACCAGCCACAACAACTGAGAGCACAACAGTTAGTACAACTGAAACAACTACACTTGCCACAACAACTGATAGCACAACTGTTAGTACAACTGAAACAACTACACCAGTCACAACAACTGAGAGCACAACTGTTAGTACAACTGAAACAACTACACCAGTCACAAGAACTGAGAGCACAACTGTTAGTACAACTGAGACAACTACACCAGCCACGACAACTGAGAGCAAATCTGTTAGTACAACTGACACAACTACACCAGCCACAACCACACCGGCCACAACAACTGAGAGCACAACAGTTAGTACAACTGTTAGTACAGCTGAAACAACTACACTAGCCACAACAACTGAGAGCACAACAGTTAGTACAACTGAAAGAACTACACCTGCCACAACTGAGAGCAGAACTGTTAGTACAACTGAAACAACTACACCAGCCACAACAACTGAGAGCACAACTGTTAGTACAGCTGAAACAACTACACCAGTCACAACAACTGAGAGCACATCTGTTAGTACAGCTGAAACAACTACACCAGCCATAACAACTGAGAGCACAACTGTTAGTACAACTGAAACAACTACACCAGTCACAACAACTGAGAGCACAACTGTTAGTACAGCTGAAACAACTACACCAGCCACAACAACTGAGAGCACAACTGTTAGTACAGCTGAAACAACTACACCAGCCACAACAACTGAGAGCACAACTGTTAGCACAGCTGAAACAACTACACCAGCCACAACAACTGAAAGCACCACTGTTAGTACAACTGAAACAACTAAACCAGTCACAACAACTGAGAGGACAACTGTTAGTACAGCTGAAACAACTACACCAGCCACAACAACTGAGAGCACAACTGTTAGTACAGCTGAAACAACTGAGAGCACAACTGTTAGTACAGCTGAAACAAATATACCAGCCACAACAACTGAGAGCACAACTGTTAGTACAACTGAGAGCACAACTGTTAGTACAACAGAAACAACTACACCAGCCACAACAACTGAGAGCACAACTGTTAGTACAACTGTTAGTACAGCTGAAACAACTACACCAGCCACAACAACTGAGAGCACAACTTTTAGTACAACTGAAACAACTACACCAGCCACAATAACTGAGAGCAGAAGTGTTAGTACAACTGACACAACTACACTAGCCACAACAACTGAGAGCACAACAGTTAGTACAACTGAAACAACTACACCTGCCACAACTGAGAGCACAACTATTAGTACAGCTGAAACAACTACACCAGCCACAACAACTGAGAGCACAACTATTAGTACAACTGAGACAACTACACCTGCCACAACAACTGAGAGCACAACTGTTAGTACAGCTGAAACAACAACAACACAAGCCACAACCACTGAGAGCATAACTGTTAGTACAGCTGAAACAACTACACCAGTCACAACAACTGAGAGCACATCTGTTAGTACAGCTGAAACAACTACACCAGTCACAACAACTGAGAGCACAATTGTTAGTACAGCTGAAACAACTACACCAGCCACAACAACTGAGAGCACAACAGTTAGTACAGCTGAAACAACTACACCAGCCACAACAACTGAAAGCACCACTGTTAGTACAACTGAAACAACTACACAAGTCACAACAACTGAGAGCACAACTGTTAGTAAAACCGAATCAACAACACCAGCCACAACAACTGAGAGCACAACTATTAGTACAGCTGAAACAACTACACTAGACACGACAACTGAGACCACAACTGTTAGTACAGCTGAAACAAAAACACCAGCCACAACATCTGAGAGCACAACTGTTAGTACAACTGAAACAACTACACCCGTAACAACAACTGAGAGCACAACTGTTAGTACAACTGAGAGCACAACTGTTAGTACAGCTGAAACAACTACACCAGCCACAACAACTGAGAGCACAGCAGTTAGTACAACTGAAACAACTACACCTGCCACAACAACTGAGAGCACAACTGTTAGTACAACTGAAACAACTACACCAGCCACAACAACTGAGAGCACAACTGTTAGTACAGCTGAAACAACTACACCAGCCACAACAACTGAGAGCACAACAGTTAGTACAACTGAAACAACTACACCAGCCACATCAACTGAGAGCACAACTGTTAGTACAACTGAGACAACTACATCAGCCACAACAACTGAGAGCACAACTGTTAGTACAACTGAGACAACTACACCAGCCACAACAACTGAGAGCACAACTGTTAGTACAACTGAGACAACTACATCAGCCACATCAACTGAGAGCACAACTGTTAGTACAACTGAGACAACTACACCAGCCACAACAACTGAGAGCACAACTGTTAGTACAACTGACACAACTACACCAGCCACATCAACTGAGAGCACAACTGTTAGTACAACTGAGACAACTACACCAGCCACGACAACTGAGAGCAAATCTGTTAGTACAACTGACACAACTACACCAGCCACAACCACACCGGCCACAACAACTGAGAGCACAACAGTTAGTACAACTGTTAGTACAGCTGAAACAACTACACTAGCCACAACAACTGAGAGCACAACAGTTAGTACAACTGAAAGAACTACACCTGCCACAACTGAGAGCAGAACTGTTAGTACAACTGAAACAACTACACCAGCCACAACAACTGAGAGCACAACTGTTAGTACAGCTGAAACAACTACACCAGTCACAACAACTGAGAGCACATCTGTTAGTACAGCTGAAACAACTACACCAGCCATAACAACTGAGAGCACAACTGTTAGTACAACTGAAACAACTACACCAGTCACAACAACTGAGAGCACAACTGTTAGTACAGCTGAAACAACTACACCAGCCACAACAACTGAGAGCACAACTGTTAGTACAGCTGAAACAACTACACCAGCCACAACAACTGAGAGCACAACTGTTAGCACAGCTGAAACAACTACACCAGCCACAACAACTGAAAGCACCACTGTTAGTACAACTGAAACAACTAAACCAGTCACAACAACTGAGAGGACAACTGTTAGTACAGCTGAAACAACTACACCAGCCACAACAACTGAGAGCACAACTGTTAGTACAGCTGAAACAACTGAGAGCACAACTGTTAGTACAGCTGAAACAAATATACCAGCCACAACAACTGAGAGCACAACTGTTAGTACAACTGAGAGCACAACTGTTAGTACAACAGAAACAACTACACCAGCCACAACAACTGAGAGCACAACTGTTAGTACAACTGTTAGTACAGCTGAAACAACTACACCAGCCACAACAACTGAGAGCACAACTTTTAGTACAACTGAAACAACTACACCAGCCACAATAACTGAGAGCAGAAGTGTTAGTACAACTGACACAACTACACTAGCCACAACAACTGAGAGCACAACAGTTAGTACAACTGAAACAACTACACCTGCCACAACTGAGAGCACAACTATTAGTACAGCTGAAACAACTACACCAGCCACAACAACTGAGAGCACAACTATTAGTACAACTGAGACAACTACACCTGCCACAACAACTGAGAGCACAACTGTTAGTACAGCTGAAACAACAACAACACAAGCCACAACCACTGAGAGCATAACTGTTAGTACAGCTGAAACAACTACACCAGTCACAACAACTGAGAGCACATCTGTTAGTACAGCTGAAACAACTACACCAGTCACAACAACTGAGAGCACAATTGTTAGTACAGCTGAAACAACTACACCAGCCACAACAACTGAGAGCACAACAGTTAGTACAGCTGAAACAACTACACCAGCCACAACAACTGAAAGCACCACTGTTAGTACAACTGAAACAACTACACAAGTCACAACAACTGAGAGCACAACTGTTAGTAAAACCGAATCAACAACACCAGCCACAACAACTGAGAGCACAACTATTAGTACAGCTGAAACAACTACACTAGACACGACAACTGAGACCACAACTGTTAGTACAGCTGAAACAAAAACACCAGCCACAACATCTGAGAGCACAACTGTTAGTACAACTGAAACAACTACACCCGTAACAACAACTGAGAGCACAACTGTTAGTACAACTGAGAGCACAACTGTTAGTACAGCTGAAACAACTACACCTGCCACAACAACTGAGAGCACAGCAGTTAGTACAACTGAAACAACTACACCTGCCACAACAACTGAGAGCACAACTGTTAGTACAACTGAAACAACTACACCAGCCACAACAACTGAGAGCACAACTGTTAGTACAGCTGAAACAACTACACCAGCCACAACAACTGAGAGCACAACAGTTAGTACAACTGAAACAACTACACTTGCCACAACAACTGATAGCACAACTGTTAGTACAACTGAAACAACTACACCAGTCACAACAACTGAGAGCACAACTGTTAGTACAACTGAAACAACTACACCAGTCACAAGAACTGAGAGCACAACTGTTAGTACAACTGAGACAACTACACCAGCCACAACAACTGAGAGCAAATCTGTTAGTACAACTGACACAACTACACCAGCCACAACCACACCGGCCACAACAACTGAGAGCACAACAGTTAGTACAACTGTTAGTACAGCTGAAACAACTACACTAGCCACAACAACTGAGAGCACAACAGTTAGTACAACTGAAACAACTACACCTGCCACAACTGAGAGCACAACTGTTAGTACAACTGAAACAACTACACCAGCCACAACAACTGAGAGCACAACTGTTAGTACAGCTGAAACAACTACACCAGTCACAACAACTGAGAGCACATCTGTTAGTACAGCTGAAACAACTACACCAGCCATAACAACTGAGAGCACAACTGTTAGTACAACTGAAACAACTACACCAGTCACAACAACTGAGAGCACAACTGTTAGTACAGCTGAAACAACTACACCAGCCACAACAACTGAGAGCACAACTGTTAGTACAGCTGAAACAACTACACCAGCCACAACAACTGAGAGCACAACTGTTAGCACAGCTGAAACAACTACACCAGCCACAACAACTGAAAGCACCACTGTTAGTACAACTGAAACAACTAAACCAGTCACAACAACTGAGAGGACAACTGTTAGTACAGCTGAAACAACTACACCAGCCACAACAACTGAGAGCACAACTGTTAGTACAGCTGAAACAACTGAGAGCACAACTGTTAGTACAGCTGAAACAAATATACCAGCCACAACAACTGAGAGCACAACTGTTAGTACAACTGAGAGCACAACTGTTAGTACAACAGAAACAACTACACCAGCCACAACAACTGAGAGCACAACTGTTAGTACAACTGTTAGTACAGCTGAAACAACTACACCAGCCACAACAACTGAGAGCACAACTTTTAGTACAACTGAAACAACTACACCAGCCAAAATAACTGAGAGCAGAAGTGTTAGTACAACTGACACAACTACACTAGCCACAACAACTGAGAGCACAACAGTTAGTACAACTGAAACAACTACACCTGCCACAACTGAGAGCACAACTGTTAGTACAACTGACACAACTACACCAGCCACAACAACTGAGAGCACAACTGTTAGTACAACTGACACAACTACACCAGCCACAACAACTGAGAGCACAACTGTTAGTACAATTGTTAGTACAGCTGAAACAACTACACCAGCCACAACAACTGAGAGCACAACTGTCAGTTCAACTGAAACAACTACACCAGCCACAACAACTGAGAGCACAACAGTTAGTACAACTGTTAGAACAGCTGAAACAACTACACCAGCCACAACAACTGAGAGCACAATTGTTAGTACAGTTGAAACAACTACACCAGCCACAACAACTGAGAGCACAACTGTCAGTACACTTCAATCAACTACACCAGCACCAACAACAACTCTTGCTGTAGTACAAATAATTCTGGTGTTCCGCTCTGAAGCTGAATTTACAGATGATCTCAGTGATTCAAAGTCTGATGCTTTTAACAACAGGGCTCAGCTTGTTCAGCAATATGTGAGTGAAACCCCACATACTCTGTTCACTATATAATCCTTGAGTGAATAAACAGCAATTATATTTAATTACAAACATCACATGTTTATCATGATAGCCTATTCATAAGTTTTTATTGTAACTGCCTGTATTTTTTTCACAGTTTAAATCCATCTACAATAAATATCGCTCCTTCCTAAGAGTCTCCGTCCTACTATTCAGGTAAATACATTATATTGTAATGCTGCATATTTTATATACACTGCCTATGTGTGCTTATTTTATATGCAGTGCCAAGAGCATGTGATTAATAAATCAGGTGGGGGTAATAAGAAAGGTTTCCAAATGACAGTGTTTCTAAAAAAATGTATTCCAGCAAGGGGTCAGTCAAAACCACAACAGAACTCACTTTCGACGCTACACTGGATGTGCCATCAAATACAGAAATTGCTTATGCATTATTGAGGAACACAACAACTGTCAATGCCCTGAACATAACTTCTAATTCAGTTGACGTTAATGGTACAGGTAGGTCTGACAACACATAAAAGCAAATTGTCTAAATAATCTCTCTCTCACTCACTCTCTCTCTCTCTCTCTCTCTCTCTCTCTCTCTCTCTCTCTCTCTCTCTCTCTCTCTCTCACTCTCTCTCTCTCTCTCTCTTTATCTATCCATCTATCCATCCATCTATCTATCTATCTATCTGTGTGTGTGTGTGTGTGTGTGTGTGTGTCTGAGAAAGTGTACAGTTAAAACAAAGTGTTAAATCAAAGACAGTTTTAGCTGAACTTAAAATTATTTGGAAATTAATAATGACTTAAACAAGTATTCTTAAAAAAGAAAAACAATCTTCATACAACTTCTTTCTTTTGTCAGTGCTGTCACGAGTTCCATCTAAACTGTTAATTTTTTTCCTGTCAGAATACACAATGGTAACATCCTCTACTGCTGAACCAACAACAGAATACTCAACAGCCACAACAACTATTGATGCATCATCCACCACTAGTGCAGCAGAATCTACAACAGAGTCACAAACAACATTGACTACTGAATTTGAGAGCACAATTGCTCATACAACTACAGTTTTTGCTGAAACAACTACACCAGCCACAACAACTGAGAGCACAACTGTTAGTACAACTGAGACAACTACACCAGTCACAACAACTGAGAGCACAACTGTTAGTACAACTGAAACAACTACACCAGCCACAACAACTGAGAGCACAACAGTTAGTACAACTGAAACAACTACACTTGCCACAACAACTGATAGCACAACTGTTAGTACAACTGAAACAACTACACCAGTCACAACAACTGAGAGCACAACTGTTAGTACAACTGAAACAACTACACCAGTCACAACAACTGAGAGCACAACTGTTAGTACAACTGAGACAACTACACCAGCCACAACAACTGAGAGCAAATCTGTTAGTACAACTGACACAACTACACCAGCCACAACTACACCAGCCACAACAACTGAGAGCACAACAGTTAGTACAACTGTTAGTACAGCTGAAACAACTACACCAGCCACAACAACTGAGAGCAGAACTGTTAGTACAACTGACACAACTACACTAGCCACAACAACTGTGAGCACAACAGTTAGTACAACTGAATCAACTACACCTGCCAAAACTGAGAGCACAACTGTTAGTACAACTGAAACAACTACACCAGCCACAACAACTGAGAGCACAACTGTTAGTACAGCTGAAACAACTACACCAGTCACAACAACTGAGAGCACATCTGTTAGTACAGCTGAAACAACTACACCAGCCATAACAACTGAGAGCACAACTGTTGGTACAACTGAAACAACTACACCAGTCACAACAACTGAGAGCACAACTGTTAGTACAGCTGAAACAACTACACCAGCCACAACAACTGAGAGCACAACAGTTAGTACAGCTGAAACAACTACACCAGCCACAACAACTGAGAGCACAACTGTTAGTACAGCTGAAACAACTACATTAGCCACAACAACTGAGAGCACAACTGTTAGTACAGCTGAAACAACTACACCAGCCACAACAACTGAGAGCACAACAGTTAGTACAACTGAAACAACTACACTTGCCACAACAACTGAGAGCACAACTGTTAGTACAACTGAAACAACTACACCAGTCACAACAACTGAGAGCACAACAGTTAGTACAACTGAAACAACTACACTTGCCACAACAACTGAGAGCACAACTGTTAGTACAACTGAAACAACTACACCAGTCACAACAACTGAGAGCACAACTGTTAGTACAACTGAAACAACTACACCAGTCACAAAAACTGAGAGCACAACTGTTAGTACAACTGAGACAACTACACCAGCCACAAGAACTGAGAGCAAATCTGTTAGTACAACTGACACAACTACACCAGCCACAACTACACCAGCCACAACAACTGAGAGCACAACAGTTAGTACAACTGTTAATACAGCTGAAACAACTACACCAGCCACAACAACTGAGAGCACAACAGTTAGTACAACTGTTAATACAGCTGAAACAACTACACCAGCCACAACAACTGAAAGCACAGCTGTTAGTACAACTGAAACAACTACACCAGCCACATCAACTGAGAGCACAACTGTTAGTACAGCTGAAACAACTACACCAGCCACAACAACTGAGAGCACAACTGTTAGTGAAACCGAATCAACAACACCAGCCACAACAACTGAGAGCACAACAGTTAGTACAAGTGAAACAACTACACCAGTCAAAACAACTGAGAGCACAACTGTTAGTACAACTGACACAACTACACCAGCCACAACAACTGAGAGCACCACTGTTAGTACAACTGACACAACTACACCAGCCACAACAACTGAGAGCACAACTGTTAGTACAGCTGAAACAACTACACCAGTCACAACAACTGAGAGCACAACTGTTAGTACAACTGAGAGCAAAACTGTTAGTACAACAGAAACAACAACACCAGCCACAACAACTGAAAGCACAACTATTAGTACAGCTGAAACAACTACACTAGACACAACAACTGAGACCACAACTGTTAGTACAGCTGAAACAAGTACACCAGCCACAACAACTGAAAGCACCACTGTTAGTACAACTGAAACAACTACACCAGCCACAACAACTGAGAGCACAACTGTTAGTACAACTGAGACCACAACTGTTAGTACAGCTGACACAACTACACCAGCCACAACAACTGAGAGCACAACTGTTAGTAAAACCGAATCAACAACACCAGCCACAACAACTGAGAGCACAACTGTTAGTACAGCTGAAACAACTACACTAGACACAACAACTGAGACCACAACTGTTAGTACAGCTGAAACAACAACAACAGCCACAAAATCTGAGAGCACAACTGTTAGTACAGCTGAAACAACTAAACCAGTCACAACAACTGAGAGCACGTCTCTTAGTACAGCTGAAACAACTACACCAGCCACAACAACTGAGAGCACAACTGTTAGTACAACTGAAACAACTACACCCGTAACAACAACTGAGAGCACAACTGTTGGTACAACTGAGAGCACAACTGTTAATACAACTGAAACAACTACACCAGTCACAACAACTGAGAGCACAACTGTTAGTACAGCTGAAACAACTACACCAGCCACAACATCTGAGAGCACAACAGTTAGTACAACTGAAATAACTACAACTGCCACAACAACTGAGAGCACAACTATTAGTACAACTGAAACAACTACACCAGTCACAACAACTGAGAGCACAACTGTTAGTACAGCTGAAACAACTACACCAGCCACAAAAACTGAGAGCACAACAGTTAGTACAGCTGAAACAACTACACCAGTCACAACAACTGAAAGCACCACTGTTAGTACAACTGAAACAACTACACCAGTCACAACAACTGAGAGCACAACTGTTAGTACAGCTGAAACAACTACACCAGCCACAACAACTGAGAGCACAACTGTTAGTACAACTGAGAGCAAAACTGTTAGTACAACAGAAACAACTACACCAGCCACAACAACTGAGAGCACAACTGTTAGTACAACTGTTAGTACAGCTGAAACAACTACACCAGCCACAACAACTGAGAGCACAACTTTTAGTACAACTGAAACAACTACACCAGCCACAATAACTGAGAGCAGAAGTGTTAGTACAACTGACACAACTACACTAGCCACAACAACTGAGAGCACAACAGTTAGTACAACTGAAACAACTACACCTGCCACAACTGAGAGCACAACTGTTAGTACAACTGAAACAACTACACCAGCCACAACAACTGAGAGCACAACTGTTAGTACAGCTGAAACAACTACACCAGCTATAACAACTGAGAGCACAACTGTTAGTACAACTGAAACAACTACACCAGTCACAACAACTGAGAGCACAACTGTTAGTACAGCTGAAACAACTACACCAGCCACAACAACTGAGAGCACAACTGTTAGTACAGCTGAAACAACTACACCAGCCACAACAACTGAGAGCACAACAGTTAGTACAACTGAAACAACTACAATTGCCACAACAACTGAAAGCACCACTGTAAGTACAACTGAAACAACTAAACCAGTCACAACAACTGAGAGCACAACTGTTAGTACAGCTGAAACAACTACACCAGCCACAACAACTGAGAGCACAACTGTTAGTACAGCTGAAACAACTACACTAGCCACAACAACTGAGAGCACAACTGTTAGTACAGCTGAAACAACTACACCAGCCACAACGACTGAGAGCACAACAGTTAGTACAACTGAAACAACAACAATTGCCACAACAACTGATAGCACAACTGTTAGTACAACTGAAACAACTACACCAGTCACAACAACTGAGAGCACAACTGTTAGTACAACTGAAACAACTACACCAGTCACAACAACTGAGAGCACAACTGTTAGTACAACTGAGACAACTACACCAGCCACAACAACTGAGAGCAAACCTGTTAGTACAACTGACACAACTACACCAGCCACAACTACACCAGCCACAACAACTGAGAGCACAACAGTTAGTACAACTGTTAGTACAGCTGAAACAACTACACCAGCCACAACAACTGAGAGCAGAACTGTTAGTACAACTGACACAACTACACTAGCCACAACAACTGAGAGCACAACAGTTAGTACAACTGAAACAACTACACCTGCCACAACTGAGAGCACAACTGTTAGTACAACTGAAACAACTACACCAGCCACAACAACTGAGAGCACATCTGTTAGTACAGCTGAAATAACTACACCAGCCATAACAACTGAGAGCACAACTGTTAGTACAACTGAAACAACTACACCTGTCACAACAACTGAGAGCACAACTGTTAGTACAGCTGAAACAACTGCACCAGCCACAACAACTGAGAGCACAACTGTTAGTACAGCTGAAACAACTACACCAGCCACAACAACTGAGAGCACAACTGTTAGCACAGCTGAAACAACTACACCAGCCACAACAACTGAAAGCACCACTGTTAGTACAACTGAAACAACTAAACCAGTCACAACAACTGAGAGCACAACTGTTAGTACAGCTGAAACAACTACACCAGCCACAACAACTGAGAGCACAACTGTTAGTACAGCTGAAACAACTACACTAGCCACAACAACTGAGAGCACAACTGTTAGTACAGCTGAAACAACTGCACCAGCCACAACAACTGAGAGCACAACTGTTAGTACAACTGAGAGCACAACTGTTAGTACAGCTGAAACAACTACACCAGCCACAACAACTGAGAGCACAACAATTAGTACAACTGAAACAACTACACCTGCCACAACAACTGAGAGCACAACTGTTAGTACAACTGAAACAACTACACCAGTCACAACAACTGAGAGCACAACTGTTAGTACAGCTGAAACAACTACACCAGCCACAACAACTGAGAGCACAACAGTTAGTACAGCTGAAACAACTACACCAGCCACAACAACTGAGAGCACAACAGTTAGTACAACTGAAACAACTACACTTGCCACAACAACTGATAGCACAACTGTTAGTACAACTGAAACAACTACACCAGTCACAACAACTGAGAGCACAACTGTTAGTACAACTGAGAGCAAAACTGTTAGTACAACAGAAACAACTACACCAGCCACAACAACTGCGAGCACAACTGTTAGTACAACTGTTAGTACAGCTGAAACAACTACACCAGCCACAACAAATGAGAGCACAACTTTTAGTACAACTGAAACAACTACACCAGCCACAATAACTGAGAGCAGAAGTGTTAGTACAACTGACACAACTACACTAGCCACAACAACTGAGAGCACAACAGTTAGTACAACTGAAACAACTACACCTGCCACAACTGAGAGCACAACTGTTAGTACAGCTGAAACAACTACACCAGCCACAACAACTGAAAGCACCACTGTTAGTACAACTGAAACAACTAAACCAGTCACAACAACTGAGAGCACAACTATTAGTACAGCTGAAACAACTACACCAGCCACAACAACTGAGAGCACAACTGTTCGTACAGCTGAAACAACTACACTAGCCACAACAACTGAGAGCACAACTGTTAGTACAGCTGAAACAACTACACCAGCCACAACAACTGAGAGCACAACAGTTAGTACAGCTGAAACAACTACACCAGCCACAACAACTGAGAGCACAACAGTTAGTACAACTGAAACAACTACACTTGCCACAACAACTGATAGCACGACTGTTAGTACAACTGAAACAACTACACCAGTCACAACAACTGAGAGCACAACTGTTAGTACAGCTGAGAGCAAAACTGTTAGTACAACAGAAACAACTACACCAGCCACAACAACTGAGAGCACAACTGTTAGTACAACTGTTAGTACAGCTGAAACAACTACACTAGCCACAACAACTGAGAGCACAAATGTTAGTACAGCTGAAACAACTACACCAGCCACAACAACTGATAGCACAACTGTTAGTACAACTGAAACAACTACACCAGTCACAACAACTGAGAGCACAACTGTTAGTACAGCTGAAACAACTACACTAGCCACAACAACTGAGAGCACAAATGTTAGTACAGCTGAAACAACTACACCAGCCACAACAACTGAGAGCACAACTGTTAGTACAGCTGAAACAACTACACCAGCCACAACAACTGAGAGCACAACTGTTAGTACAGCTGAAACAACTACACCAGCCACAACAACTGAAAGCACCACTGTTAGTACAACTGAAACAACTAAACCAGTCACAACAACTGAGAGCACAACTATTAGTACAGCTGAAACAACTACACCAGCACCAACAACTGAGAACACAACTGTTCGTACAGCTGAAACAACTACACTAGCCACAACAACTGAGAGCACAACTGTTAGTACAGCTGAAACAACTACACCAGCCACAACAACTGAGAGCACAACAGTTAGTACAGCTGAAACAACTACACCAGCCACAACAACTGAAAGCACCACTGTTAGTACAACTGAAACAACTAAACCAGTCACAACAACTGAGAGCACAACTATTAGTACAGCTGAAACAACTACACCAGCCACAACAACTGAGAGCACCACTGTTAGTACAACTGAAACAACTAAACCAGTCACAACAACTGAGAGCACAACTGTTAGTACAACTGAGACAACTACACCAGCCACAACAACTGAGAGCAAATCTGTTAGTACAACTGACACAACTACACAAGCCACAACTACACCAGCCACAACAACTGAGAGCACAACAGTTAGTACAACTGTTAGTACAGCTGAAACAACTACACCAGCCACAACAACTGAGAGCAGAACTGTTAGTACAGCTGAAACAACTACACCAGCCACAACAACTGAGAGCACAACTGTTAGTACAGCTGAAACAACTACACCAGCCACAACAACTGAGAGCACAACTGTTAGTACAACTGAAACAACTACACCAGCCACAATAACAGAGAGCAGAAGTGTTAGTACAACTGACACAACTACACTAGCCACAACAACTGAGAGCACAACAGTTAGTACAACTGAAACAACTACACCTGCCACAACTGAGAGCACAACTGTTAGTACAAATGAAACAACTACACCAGCCACAACAACTGAGAGCACAACTGTTAGTACAGCTGAAACAACTACACCAGCTATAACAACTGAGAGCACAACTGTTAGTACAACTGAAACAACTACACCAGTCACAACAACTGAGAGCACAACTGTTAGTACAGCTGAAACAACTACACCAGCCACAACAACTGAGAGCACAACTGTTAGTACAGCTGAAACAACTACACCAGCCACAACAACTGAGAGCACAACTGTTAGTACAGCTGAAACAACTACACCAGCCACAACAACTGAAAGCACCACTGTTAGTACAACTGAAACAACTAAACCAGTCACAACAACTGAGAGCACAACTATTAGTACAGCTGAAACAACTACACCAGCCACAACAACTGAGAGCACAACTGTTCGTACAGCTGAAACAACTACACTAGCCACAACAACTGAGAGCACAACTGTTAGTACAGCTGAAACAACTACACCAGCCACAACAACTGAGAGCACAACAGTTAGTACAGCTGAAACAACTACACCAGCCACAACAACTGAGAGCACAACAGTTAGTACAACTGAAACAACTACACTTGCCACAACAACTGATAGCACAACTGTTAGTACAACTGAAACAACTACACCAGTCACAACAACTGAGAGCACAACTGTTAGTACAACAGAAACAACTACACCAGCCACAACAACTGAGAGCACAACTGTTAGTACAACTGTTAGTACAGCTGAAACAACTACACCAGCCACAACAACTGAGAGCACAACTTTTAGTACAACTGAAACAACTACACCAGCCACAATAACTGAGAGCAGAAGTGTTAGTACAACTGACACAACTACACTAGCCACAACAACTGAGAGCACAACAGTTAGTACAACTGAAACAACTACACCTGCCACAACTGAGAGCACAACTGTTAGTACAACTGAAACAACTACACCAGCCACAACAACTGAGAGCACAACTGTTAGTACAGCTGAAACAACTACACCAGCTATAACAACTGAGAGCACAACTGTTAGTACAACTGAAACAACTACACCAGTCACAACAACTGAGAGCACAACTGTTAGTACAGCTGAAACAACTACACCAGCAACAACAACTGAGAGCACAACTGTTAGTACAGCTGAAACAACAACACCAGCCACAACAACTGAGAGCACAACTGTTAGTACAGCTGAAACAACTACACCAGCCACAACAACTGAAAGCACCACTGTTAGTACAACTGAAACAAGTAAACCAGTCACAACAACTGAGAGCACAACTATTAGTACAGCTGAAACAACTACACCAGCCACAACAACTGAGAGCACAACTGTTCGTACAGCTGAAACAACTACACTAGCCACAACAACTGAGAGCACAACTGTTAGTACAGCTGAAACAACTACACCAGCCACAACAACTGAGAGCACAACAGTTAGTACAGCTGAAACAACTACACCAGCCACAACAACTGAAAGCACCACTGTTAGTACAACTGAAACAACTAAACCAGTCACAACAACTGAGAGCACAACTATTAGTACAGCTGAAACAACTACACCAGCCACAACAACTGAGAGCACAACTGTTAGTACAACTGAAACAACTACACCAGTCAAAACAACTGAGAGCACAACTGTTAGTACAACTGAGACAACTACACCAGCCACAACAACTGAGAGCAAATCTATTAGTACAACTGACACAACTACACAAGCCACAACTACACCAGCCACAGCAACTGAGAGCACAACAGTTAGTACAACTGTTAGTACAGCTGAAACAACAACACCAGCCACAACAACTGAGAGCAGAACTGTTAGTACAGCTGAAACAACTACACCAGCCACAATAACTGAGAGCACAACTGTTAGTACAGCTGAAACAACTACACCAGCCACAGCAACTGAGAGCACAACAGTTAGTACAACTGTTAGTACAGCTGAAACAACAACACCAGCCACAACAACTGAGAGCAGAACTGTTAGTACAGCTGAAACAACTACACCAGCCACAATAACTGAGAGCACAACTGTTAGTACAGCTGAAACAACTACACCAGCCACAACAACTGAGAGCACAACAGTTAGTACAACTGAAACAACTACACTTGCCACAACAACTGATAGCACAACTGTTAGTACAACTGAAACAACTACACCAGTCACAACAACTGAGAGCACAACTGTTAGTACAACAGAAACAACTACACCAGCCACAACAACTGAGAGCACAACTGTTAGTACAACTGTTAGTACAGCTGAAACAACTACACCAGCCACAACAACTGAGAGCACAACTTTTAGTACAACTGAAACAACTACACCAGCCACAATAACTGAGAGCAGAAGTGTTAGTACAACTGACACAACTACACTAGCCACAACAACTGAGAGCACAACAGTTAGTACAACTGAAACAACTACACCTGCCACAACTGAGAGCACAACTGTTAGTACAACTGAAACAACTACACCAGCCACAACAACTGAGAGCACAACTGTTAGTACAGCTGAAACAACTACACCAGCTATAACAACTGAGAGCACAACTGTTAGTACAACTGAAACAACTACACCAGTCACAACAACTGAGAGCACAACTGTTAGTACAGCTGAAACAACTACACCAGCAACAACAACTGAGAGCACAACTGTTAGTACAGCTGAAACAACAACACCAGCCACAACAACTGAGAGCACAACTGTTAGTACAGCTGAAACAACTACACCAGCCACAACAACTGAAAGCACCACTGTTAGTACAACTGAAACAAGTAAACCAGTCACAACAACTGAGAGCACAACTATTAGTACAGCTGAAACAACTACACCAGCCACAACAACTGAGAGCACAACTGTTCGTACAGCTGAAACAACTACACTAGCCACAACAACTGAGAGCACAACTGTTAGTACAGCTGAAACAACTACACCAGCCACAACAACTGAGAGCACAACAGTTAGTACAGCTGAAACAACTACACCAGCCACAACAACTGAAAGCACCACTGTTAGTACAACTGAAACAACTAAACCAGTCACAACAACTGAGAGCACAACTATTAGTACAGCTGAAACAACTACACCAGCCACAACAACTGAGAGCACAACTGTTAGTACAACTGAAACAACTACACCAGTCAAAACAACTGAGAGCACAACTGTTAGTACAACTGAGACAACTACACCAGCCACAACAACTGAGAGCAAATCTATTAGTACAACTGACACAACTACACAAGCCACAACTACACCAGCCACAGCAACTGAGAGCACAACAGTTAGTACAACTGTTAGTACAGCTGAAACAACAACACCAGCCACAACAACTGAGAGCAGAACTGTTAGTACAGCTGAAACAACTACACCAGCCACAATAACTGAGAGCACAACTGTTAGTACAGCTGAAACAACTACACCAGCCACAACAACTGAGAGCACAACTGTTAGTACAGCTGAAACAACTACACCAGCCACAACAACTGAAAGCACCACTGTTAGTACAACTGAAACAAGTAAACCAGTCACAACAACTGAGAGCACAACTATTAGTACAGCTGAAACAACTACACCAGCCACAACAACTGAGAGCACAACTGTTCGTACAGCTGAAACAACTACACTAGTCACAACAACTGAGAGCACAACTGTTAGTACAACTGAAACAACTACACCAGTCAAAACAACTGAGAGCACAACTGTTAGTACAACTGAGACAACTACACCAGCCACAACAACTGAGAGCAAATCTGTTAGTACAACTGACACAACTACACAAGCCACAACTACACCAGCCACAACAACTGAGAGCACAACAGTAAGTACAACTGTTAGTACAGCTGAAACAACTACACCAGCCACAACAACTGAGAGCAGAACTGTTAGTACAGCTGAAACAACTACACCAGCCACAACAACTGAGAGCACAACTGTTAGTACAGCTGAAACAACTACACCAGCCACAACAACTGAGAGCACAACTGTTAGTACAGCTGAAACAACTACACCAGCCACAACAACTGAAAGCACCACTGTTAGTACAACTGAAACAAGTAAACCAGTCACAACAACTGAGAGCACAACTATTAGTACAGCTGAAACAACTACACCAGCCACAACAACTGAGAGCACAACTGTTCGTACAGCTGAAACAACTACACTAGTCACAACAACTGAGAGCACAACTGTTAGTACAGCTGAAACAACTACACCAGCCACAACAACTGAGAGCACAACAGTTAGTACAGCTGAAACAACTACACCAGCCACAACAACTGAAAGCACCACTGTTAGTACAACTGAAACAACTAAACCAGTCACAACAACTGAGAGCACAACTATTAGTACAGCTGATACAACTACACCAGCCACAACAACTGAGAGCACAACTGTTAGTACAGCTGAAACAACTACACCAGCCACAACAACTGAGAGCACAACAGTTAGTACAACTGAAACAACTACACTTGCCACAACAACTGATAGCACAACTGTTAGTACAACTGAAACAACTACACCAGTCACAACAACTGAGAGCACAACTGTTAGTACAACTGAAACAACTACACCAGTCACAACAACTGAGAGCACAACTGTTAGTACAACTGAGACAACTACACCAGCCACAACAACTGAGAGCAAATCTGTTAGTACAACTGACACAACTACACAAGCCACAACTACACCAGCCACAACAACTGAGAGCACAACAGTTAGTACAACTGTTAGTACAGCTGAAACAACTACACCAGCCACAACAACTGAGAGCAGAACTGTTAGTACAACAGACACAACTACACTAGCCACAACAACTGAGAGCACAACAGTTAGTACAACTGAAACAACTACACCTGCCACAACTGAGAGCACAACTGTTAGTACAACTGAAACAACTACACCAGCCACAACAACTGAGAGCACAACTGTTAGTACAGCTGAAACAACTACACCAGCCACAACAACTGAGAACACAACTGTTAGTACAGCTGAAACAACTACACCAGCCACAACAACTGAAAGCACCACTGTTAGTACAACTGAAACAACTAAACCAGTCACAACAACTGAGAGCACAACTGTTAGTACAGCTGAAACAACTACACCAGCCACAACAACTGAGAGCACAACTGTTAGTACAGCTGAAACAACTACACTAGCCACAACAACTGAGAGCACAAATGTTAGTACAGCTGAAACAACTACACCAGCCACAACAACTGAGAGCACAACTGTTAGTACAGCTGAAACAACTACACCAGCCACAACAACTGAAAGCACAACAGTTAGTACAACTGAAACAACAACAATTGCCACAACAACTGATAGCACAACTGTTAGTACAACTGAAACAACTACACCAGTCACAACAACTGAGAGCACAACTGTTAGTACAACTGAAACAACTACACCAGTCACAACAACTGAGAGCACAACTGTTAGTACAACTGAGACAACTACACCAGCCACAACAACTGAGAGCAAATCTGTTAGTACAACTGACACAACTACACAAGCCACAACTACACCAGCCACAACAACTGAGAGCACAACAGTTAGTACAACTGTTAGTACAGCTGAAACAACTACACCAGCCACAACAACTGAGAGCAGAACTGTTAGTACAGCTGAAACAACTACACCAGCCACAACAACTGAGAGCACAGCTGTTAGTACAGCTGAAACAACTACACCAGCCACAACAACTGAGAGCACAACTGTTAGTACAGCTGAAACAACTACACCAGCCACAACAACTGAAAGCACCACTGTTAGTACAACTGAAACAACTAAACCAGTCACAACAACTGAGAGCACAACTATTAGTACAGCTGAAACAACTACACCAGCCACAACAACTGAGAGCACAACTGTTCGTACAGCTGAAACAACTACACTAGTCACAACAACTGAGAGCACAACTGTTAGTACAGCTGAAACAACTACACCAGCCACAACAACTGAGAGCACAACAGTTAGTACAGCTGAAACAACTACACCAGCCACAACAACTGAAAGCACCACTGTTAGTACAACTGAAACAACTAAACCAGTCACAACAACTGAGAGCACAACTATTAGTACAGCTGAAACAACTACACCAGCCACAACAACTGAGAGCACAACTGTTAGTACAGCTGAAACAACTACACCAGCCACAACAACTGAGAGCACAACAGTTAGTACAACTGAAACAACTACACTTGCCACAACAACTGATAGCACAACTGTTAGTACAACTGAAACAACTACACCAGTCACAACAACTGAGAGCACAACTGTTAGTACAACTGAGACAACTACACCAGCCACAACAACTGAGAGCAAATCTGTTAGTACAACTGACACAACTACACCAGCCACAACTACACCAGCCACAACAACTGAGAGCACAACAGTTAGTACAACTGTTAGTACAGCTGAAACAACTACACCAGCCACAACAACTGAGAGCAGAACTGTTAGTACAACTGACACAACTACACTAGCCACAACATCTGAGAGCACAACAGTTAGTACAACTGAAACAACTACACCTGCCACAACTGAGAGCACAACTGTTAGTACAACTGAAACAACTACACCAGCCACAACAACTGAGAGCACAACTGTTAGTACAGCTGAAACAACTACACCAGTCACAACAACTGAGAGCCCATCTGTTAGTACAGCTGAAACAACTACACCAGCCATAACAACTGAGAGCACAACTGTTAGTACAACTGAAACAACTACACCAGTCACAACAACTGAGAGCACAACTGTTAGTATAGCTGAAACAACTACACAAGCCACAACAACTGAGAGCACAACTGTTAGTACAGCTGAAACAACTACACCAGCCACAACAACTGAGAGCACAACTGTTAGTACAGCTGAAACAACTACACCAGCCACAACAACTGAAAGCACCACTGTTAGTACAACTGAAACAACTAAACCAGTCACAACAACTGAGAGCACAACTGTTAGTACAGCTGAAACAACTACACCAGCCACAACAACTGAGAGCACAACTGTTAGTACAGCTGAAACAACTACACCAGCCACAACAACTGAGAGCACAACTGTTAGTACAGCTGAATTAACAACACCAGTCACAACAACTGAAAGCACAACTGTTAGTACAGCTGAAACAACTACACCAGTCACAACAACTGAAAGCACCACTGTTAGTACAACTGAAACAACTAAACCAGTCACAACAACTGAGAGCACAACTATTAGTACAGCTGATACAACTACACCAGCCACAACAACTGAGAGCACAACTGTTAGTACAGCTGAAACAACTACACCAGCCACAACAACTGAGAGCACAACAGTTAGTACAACTGAAACAACTACACTTGCCACAACAACTGATAGCACAACTGTTAGTACAACTGAAACAACTACACCAGTCACAACAACTGAGAGCACAACTGTTAGTACAACTGAAACAACTACACCAGTCACAACAACTGAGAGCACAACTGTTAGTACAACTGAGACAACTACACCAGCCACAAAAACTGAGAGCAAATCTGTTAGTACAACTGACACAACTACACAAGCCACAACTACACCAGCCACAACAACTGAGAGCACAACAGTTAGTACAACTGTTAGTACAGCTGAAACAACTACACCAGCCACAACAACTGAGAGCAGAACTGTTAGTACAACAGACACAACTACACTAGCCACAACAACTGAGAGCACAACAGTTAGTACAACTGAAACAACTACACCTGCCACAACTGAGAGCACAACTGTTAGTACAGCTGAAACAACTACACCAGCCACAACAACTGAAAGCACCACTGTTAGTACAACTGAAACAACTAAACCAGTCACAACAACTGAGAGCACAACTGTTAGTACAGCTGAAAAAACTACACCAGCCACAACAACTGAGAGCACAACTGTTAGTACAGCTGAAACAACTACACTAGCCACAACAACTGAGAGCACAAATGTTAGTACAGCTGAAACAACTACACCAGCCACAACAACTGAGAGCACAACTGTTAGTACAGCTGAAACAACTACACCAGCCACAACAACTGAGAGCACAGCTGTTAGTACAGCTGAAGCAACTACACCAGCCACAACAACTGAGAGCACAACAGTTAGTACAACTGAAACAACAACAATTGCCACAACAACTGATAGCACAACTGTTAGTACAACTGAAACAACTACACCAGTCACAACAACTGAGAGCACAACTGTTAGTACAACTGAAACAACTACACCAGTCACAACAACTGAGAGCACAACTGTTAGTACAACTGAGACAACTACACCAGCCACAACAACTGAGAGCAAATCTGTTAGTACAACTGACACAACTACACAAGCCACAACTACACCAGCCACAACAACTGAGAGCACAACAGTTAGTACAACTGTTAGTACAGCTGAAACAACTACACCAGCCACAACAACTGAGAGCAGAACTGTTAGTACAGCTGAAACAACTACACCAGTCACAACAACTGAGAGCACAACTGTTAGTACAGCTGAAAAAACTACACCAGCCACAACAACTGAGAGCACAACTGTTAGTACAGCTGAAACAACTACACTAGCCACAACAACTGAGAGCACAAATGTTAGTACAGCTGAAACAACTACACCAGCCACAACAACTGAGAGCACAACTGTTAGTACAGCTGAAACAACTACACCAGCCACAACAACTGAGAGCACAGCTGTTAGTACAGCTGAAGCAACTACACCAGCCACAACAACTGAGAGCACAACAGTTAGTACAACTGAAACAACAACAATTGCCACAACAACTGATAGCACAACTGTTAGTACAACTGAAACAACTACACCAGTCACAACAACTGAGAGCACAACTGTTAGTACAACTGAAACAACTACACCAGTCACAACAACTGAGAGCACAACTGTTAGTACAACTGAGACAACTACACCAGCCACAACAACTGAGAGCAAATCTGTTAGTACAACTGACACAACTACACAAGCCACAACTACACCAGCCACAACAACTGAGAGCACAACAGTTAGTACAACTGTTAGTACAGCTGAAACAACTACACCAGCCACAACAACTGAGAGCAGAACTGTTAGTACAGCTGAAACAACTACACCAGCCACAACAACTGAGAGCACAGCTGTTAGTACAGCTGAAACAACTACACCAGCCACAACAACTGAGAGCACAACTGTTAGTACAGCTGAAACAACTACACCAGCCACAACAACTGAAAGCACCACTGTTAGTACAACTGAAACAACTAAACCAGTCACAACAACTGAGAGCACAACTATTAGTACAGCTGAAACAACTACACCAGCCACAACAACTGAGAGCACAACTGTTCGTACAGCTGAAACAACTACACTAGTCACAACAACTGAGAGCACAACTGTTAGTACAGCTGAAACAACTACACCAGCCACAACAACTGAGAGCACAACAGTTAGTACAGCTGAAACAACTACACCAGCCACAACAACTGAAAGCACCACTGTTAGTACAACTGAAACAACTAAACCAGTCACAACAACTGAGAGCACAACTATTAGTACAGCTGAAACAACTACACCAGCCACAACAACTGAGAGCACAACTGTTAGTACAGCTGAAACAACTACACCAGCCACAACAACTGAGAGCACAACAGTTAGTACAACTGAAACAACTACACTTGCCACAACAACTGATAGCACAACTGTTAGTACAACTGAAACAACTACACCAGTCACAACAACTGAGAGCACAACTGTTAGTACAACTGAGACAACTACACCAGCCACAACAACTGAGAGCAAATCTGTTAGTACAACTGACACAACTACACCAGCCACAACTACACCAGCCACAACAACTGAGAGCAGAACTGTTAGTACAACTGACACAACTACACTAGCCACAACATCTGAGAGCACAACAGTTAGTACAACTGAAACAACTACACCTGCCACAACTGAGAGCACAACTGTTAGTACAACTGAAACAACTACACCAGCCACAACAACTGAGAGCACAACTGTTAGTACAGCTGAAACAACTACACCAGTCACAACAACTGAGAGCCCATCTGTTAGTACAGCTGAAACAACTACACCAGCCATAACAACTGAGAGCACAACTGTTAGTACAACTGACACAACTACACCAGTCACAACAACTGAGAGCACAACTGTTAGTATAGCTGAAACAACTACACAAGCCACAACAACTGAGAGCACAACTGTTAGTACAGCTGAAACAACTACACCAGCCACAACAACTGAGAGCACAACTGTTAGTACAGCTGAAACAACTACACCAGCCACAACAACTGAAAGCACCACTGTTAGTACAACTGAAACAACTAAACCAGTCACAACAACTGAGAGCACAACTGTTAGTACAGCTGAAACAACTACACCAGCCACAACAACTGAGAGCACAACTGTTAGTACAGCTGAAACAACTACACCAACCACAACAACTGAGAGCACAACAGTTAGTACAAATGAAACAACTACACCTGCCAAAACAACTGAGAGCACAACTGTTGGTACAACTGAAACAACTACACCAGCCACAACAACTGAGAGCACAACTGTTAGTACAGCTGAAACAACTACACCAGCCACAACAACTGAGAGCACAACTGTTAGTACAGCTGAAACAACTACACCAGCCACAACAACTGAAAGCACCACTGTTAGTACAACTGAAACAACTAAACCAGTCACAACAACTGAGAGCACAACTGTTAGTACAGCTGAAACAACTACACCAGCCACAACAACTGAGAGCACAACTGTTAGTACAGCTGAAACAACTACACCAGCCACAACAACTGAGAGCACAACTGTTAGTACAGCTGAATTAACAACACCAGTCACAACAACTGAAAGCACAACTGTTAGTACAGCTGAAACAACTACACCAGTCACAACTGAGAGCACATCTGTTAGTACAACTGAAACAACTACACCAGTCACAACAACTGAGAGCACAACTGTTAGTACAGCTGAAACAACTACATCAGCCACAACAACTGAGAGCACAACAGTTAGTACAACTGAAACAACTACACCTGCCACAACAACTGAGAGCACAACTATTAGTACAACTGAAACAACTACACCAGTCACAACAACTGAGAGCACAACTGTTAGTAAAACCGAATCAACAACACCAGCCACAACAACTGAGAGCACAACTATTAGTACAGCTGAAACAACAACACCAGCCACAACATCTGAGAGCACAACTGTTAGTACAGCTGAAACAACTAAACCAGTCACAACAACTGAGAGCACGTCTCTTAGTACAGCTGAAACAACTACACCAGCCACAACAACTGAGAGCACAACTGTTAGTACAACTGAAACAACTACACCCGTAACAACAACTGAGAGCACAACTGTTGGTACAACTGAGAGCACAACTGTTAGTACAGCTGAAACAACTACACCAGCCACAACAACTGAGAGCACAACAGTTAGTACAACTGAAACAACTACACCTGCCACAACAACTGAGAGCACAACTGTTAATACAACTGAAACAACTACACCAGTCACAACAACTGAGAGCACAACTGTTAGTACAGCTGAAACAACTACACCAGCCACAACATCTGAGAGCACAACAGTTAGTACAACTGAAATAACTACAACTGCCACAACAACTGAGAGCACAACTATTAGTACAACTGAAACAACTACACCAGTCACAACAACTGAGAGCACAACTGTTAGTACAGCTGAAACAACTACACCAGCCACAACAACTGAGAGCACAACAGTTAGTACAGCTGAAACAACTACACCAGTCACAACAACTGAAAGCACCACTGTTAGTACAACTGAAACAACTACACCAGTCACAACAACTGAGAGCACAACTGTTAGTACAGCTGAAACAACTACACCAGCCACAACAACTGAGAGCACAACTGTTAGTACAACTGTTAGTACAGCTGAAACAACTACACCAGCCACAACAACTGAGAGCACAACTTTTAGTACAACTGAAACAACTACACCAGCCACAATAACTGAGAGCAGAAGTGTTAGTACAACTGACACAACTACACTAGCCACAACAACTGAGAGCACAACAGTTAGTACAACTGAAACAACTACACCTGCCACAACTGAGAGCACAACTGTTAGTACAACTGAAACAACTACACCAGCCACAACAACTGAGAGCACAACTGTTAGTACAGCTGAAACAACTACACCAGCTATAACAACTGAGAGCACAACTGTTAGTACAACTGAAACAACTACACCAGTCACAACAACTGAGAGCACAACTGTTAGTACAGCTGAAACAACTACACCAGCCACAACAACTGAGAGCACAACAGTTAGTACAACTGAAACAACTACAATTGCCACAACAACTGAAAGCACCACTGTAAGTACAACTGAAACAACTAAACCAGTCACAACAACTGAGAGCACAACTGTTAGTACAGCTGAAACAACTACACCAGCCACAACAACTGAGAGCACAACTGTTAGTACAGCTGAAACAACTACACTAGCCACAACAACTGAGAGCACAACTGTTAGTACAGCTGAAACAACTACACCAGCCACAACGACTGAGAGCACAACAGTTAGTACAACTGAAACAACAACAATTGCCACAACAACTGATAGCACAACTGTTAGTACAACTGAAACAACTACACCAGTCACAACAACTGAGAGCACAACTGTTAGTACAACTGAAACAACTACACCAGTCACAACAACTGAGAGCACAACTGTTAGTACAACTGAGACAACTACACCAGCCACAACAACTGAGAGCAAATCTGTTAGTACAACTGACACAACTACACCAGCCACAACTACACCAGCCACAACAACTGAGAGCACAACGGTTAGTACAACTGTTAGTACAGCTGAAACAACTACACCAGCCACAACAACTGAGAGCAGAACTGTTAGTACAACTGACACAACTACACTAGCCACAACAACTGAGAGCACAACAGTTAGTACAACTGAAACAACTACACCTGCCACAACTGAGAGCACAACTGTTAGTACAACTGAAACAACTACACCAGCCACAACAACTGAGAGCACAACTGTTAGTACAGCTGAAACAACTACACCAGTCACAACAACTGAGAGCACATCTGTTAGTACAGCTGAAATAACTACACCAGCCATAACAACTGAGAGCACAACTGTTAGTACAACTGAAACAACTACACCTGTCACAACAACTGAGAGCACAACTGTTAGTACAGCTGAAACAACTGCACCAGCCCCAACAACTGAGAGCACAACTGTTAGTACAGATGAAACAACTACACCACCCACAACAACTGAGAGCACAACTGTTAGCACAGCTGAAACAACTACACCAGCCACAACAACTGAAAGCACCACTGTTAGTACAACTGAAACAACTACACCAGTCACAACAACTGAGAGCACAACTGTTAGTACAGCTGAAACAACTACACAAGCCACAACAACTGAGAGCACAACTGTTAGTACAGCTGAAACAACTACACCAGCCACAACAACTGAGAGCACAACTCTTAGTACAGCTGAAACAACTGCACCAGCCACAACAACTGAGAGCACAACTGTTAGTACAACTGAGAGCACAACTGTTAGTACAACTGAAACAACTACACCAGTCACAACAACTGAGAGCACAACTGTTAGTACAGCTGAAACAACTACACCAGCCACAACAACTGAGAGCACAACTGTTAGTACAACTGAGAGCAAAACTGTTAGTACAACAGAAACAACTACACCAGCCACAACAACTGAGAGCACAACTGTTAGTACAACTGTTAGTACAGCTGAAACAACTACACCAGCCACAACAACTGAGAGCACAACTTTTAGTACAACTGAAACAACTACACCAGCCACAATAACTGAGAGCAGAAGTGTTAGTACAACTGACACAACTACACTAGCCACAACAACTGAGAGCACAACAGTTAGTACAACTGAAACAACTACACCTGCCACAACTGAGAGCACAACTGTTAGTACAACTGAAACAACTACACCAGCCACAACAACTGAGAGCACAACTGTTAGTACAGCTGAAACAACTACACCAGCTATAACAACTGAGAGCACAACTGTTAGTACAACTGAAACAACTACACCAGTCACAACAACTGAGAGCACAACTGTTAGTACAGCTGAAACAACTACACCAGCCACAACAACTGAGAGCACAACAGTTAGTACAACTGAAACAACTACAATTGCCACAACAACTGAAAGCACCACTGTAAGTACAACTGAAACAACTAAACCAGTCACAACAACTGAGAGCACAACTGTTAGTACAGCTGAAACAACTACACCAGCCACAACAACTGAGAGCACAACTGTTAGTACAGCTGAAACAACTACACTAGCCACAACAACTGAGAGCACAACTGTTAGTACAGCTGAAACAACTACACCAGCCACAACGACTGAGAGCACAACAGTTAGTACAACTGAAACAACAACAATTGCCACAACAACTGATAGCACAACTGTTAGTACAACTGAAACAACTACACCAGTCACAACAACTGAGAGCACAACTGTTAGTACAACTGAAACAACTACACCAGTCACAACAACTGAGAGCACAACTGTTAGTACAACTGAGACAACTACACCAGCCACAACAACTGAGAGCAAATCTGTTAGTACAACTGACACAACTACACCAGCCACAACTACACCAGCCACAACAACTGAGAGCACAACAGTTAGTACAACTGTTAGTACAGCTGAAACAACTACACCAGCCACAACAACTGAGAGCAGAACTGTTAGTACAACTGACACAACTACACTAGCCACAACAACTGAGAGCACAACAGTTAGTACAACTGAAACAACTACACCTGCCACAACTGAGAGCACAACTGTTAGTACAACTGAAACAACTACACCAGCCACAACAACTGAGAGCACAACTGTTAGTACAGCTGAAACAACTACACCAGTCACAACAACTGAGAGCACATCTGTTAGTACAGCTGAAATAACTACACCAGCCATAACAACTGAGAGCACAACTGTTAGTACAACTGAAACAACTACACCTGTCACAACAACTGAGAGCACAACTGTTAGTACAGCTGAAACAACTGCACCAGCCACAACAACTGAGAGCACAACTGTTAGTACAGATGAAACAACTACACCACCCACAACAACTGAGAGCACAACTGTTAGCACAGCTGAAACAACTACACCAGCCACAACAACTGAAAGCACCACTGTTAGTACAACTGAAACAACTACACCAGTCACAACAACTGAGAGCACAACTGTTAGTACAGCTGAAACAACTACACAAGCCACAACAACTGAGAGCACAACTGTTAGTACAGCTGAAACAACTACACCAGCCACAACAACTGAGAGCACAACTCTTAGTACAGCTGAAACAACTGCACCAGCCACAACAACTGAGAGCACAACTGTTAGTACAACTGAGAGCACAACTGTTAGTACAGCTGAAACAACTAAACCAGTCACAACAACTGAGAGCACAACTGTTAGTACAGCTGAAAAAACTACACCAGCCACAACAACTGAGAGCACAACTGTTAGTACAGCTGAAACAACTACACTAGCCACAACAACTGAGAGCACAAATGTTAGTACAGCTGAAACAACTACACCAGCCACAACAACTGAGAGCACAACTGTTAGTACAGCTGAAACAACTACACCAGCCACAACAACTGAGAGCACAACTGTTAGTACAGCTGAAACAACTACACCAGCCACAACAACTGAGAGCACAACAGTTAGTACAACTGAAACAACAACAATTGCCACAACAACTGATAGCACAACTGTTAGTACAACTGAAACAACTACACCAGTCACAACAACTGAGAGCACAACTGTTAGTACAACTGAAACAACTACACCAGTCACAACAACTGAGAGCACAACTGTTAGTACAACTGAGACAACTACACCAGCCACAACAACTGAGAGCAAATCTGTTAGTACAACTGACACAACTACACAAGCCACAACTACACCAGCCACAACAACTGAGAGCACAACAGTTAGTACAACTGTTAGTACAGCTGAAACAACTACACCAGCCACAACAACTGAGAGCAGAACTGTTAGTACAGCTGAAACAACTACACCAGCCACAACAACTGAGAGCACAGCTGTTAGTACAGCTGAAACAACTACACCAGCCACAACAACTGAGAGCACAACTGTTAGTACAGCTGAAACAACTACACCAGCCACAACAACTGAAAGCACCACTGTTAGTACAACTGAAACAACTAAACCAGTCACAACAACTGAGAGCACAACTATTAGTACAACTGAAACAACTACACCAGCCACAACAACTGAGAGCACAACTGTTCGTACAGCTGAAACAACTACACTAGTCACAACAACTGAGAGCACAACTGTTAGTACAGCTGAAACAACTACACCAGCCACAACAACTGAGAGCACAACAGTTAGTACAGCTGAAACAACTACACCAGCCACAACAACTGAAAGCACCACTGTTAGTACAACTGAAACAACTAAACCAGTCACAACAACTGAGAGCACAACTATTAGTACAGCTGAAACAACTACACCAGCCACAACAACTGAGAGCACAACTGTTAGTACAGCTGAAACAACTACACCAGCCACAACAACTGAGAGCACAACAGTTAGTACAACTGAAACAACTACACTTGCCACAACAACTGATAGCACAACTGTTAGTACAACTGAAACAACTACACCAGTCACAACAACTGGGAGCACAACTGTTAGTACAACTGAGACAACTACACCAGCCACAACAACTGAGAGCAAATCTGTTAGTACAACTGACACAACTACACCAGCCACAACTACACCAGCCACAACAACTGAGAGCAGAACTGTTAGTACAACTGACACAACTACACTAGCCACAACATCTGAGAGCACAACAGTTAGTACAACTGAAACAACTACACCTGCCACAACTGAGAGCACAACTGTTAGTACAACTGAAACAACTACACCAGCCACAACAACTGAGAGCACAACTGTTAGTACAGCTGAAACAACTACACCAGTCACAACAACTGAGAGCCCATCTGTTAGTACAGCTGAAACAACTACACCAGCCATAACAACTGAGAGCACAACTGTTAGTACAACTGACACAACTACACCCGTAACAACAACTGAGAGCACAACTGTTGGTACAACTGAGAGCACAACTGTTAGTACAGCTGAAACAACTACACCAGCCACAACAACTGAGAGCACAACAGTTAGTACAACTGAAACAACTACACCTGCCACAACAACTGAGAGCACAACTGTTAATACAACTGAAACAACTACACCAGTCACAACAACTGAGAGCACAACTGTTAGTACAGCTGAAACAACTACACCAGCCACAACATCTGAGAGCACAACAGTTAGTACAACTGAAATAACTACAACTGCCACAACAACTGAGAGCACAACTATTAGTACAACTGAAACAACTACACCAGTCACAACAACTGAGAGCACAACTGTTAGTACAGCTGAAACAACTACACCAGCCACAACAACTGAGAGCACAACAGTTAGTACAGCTGAAACAACTACACCAGTCACAACAACTGAAAGCACCACTGTTAGTACAACTGAAACAACTACACCAGTCACAACAACTGAGAGCACAACTGTTAGTACAGCTGAAACAACTACACCAGCCACAACAACTGAGAGCACAACTGTTAGTACAACTGAGAGCAAAACTGTTAGTACAACAGAAACAACTACACCAGCCACAACAACTGAGAGCACAACTGTTAGTACAACTGTTAGTACAGCTGAAACAACTACACCAGCCACAACAACTGAGAGCACAACTTTTAGTACAACTGAAACAACTACACCAGCCACAATAACTGAGAGCAGAAGTGTTAGTACAACTGACACAACTACACTAGCCACAACAACTGAGAGCACAACAGTTAGTACAACTGAAACAACTACACCTGCCACAACTGAGAGCACAACTGTTAGTACAACTGAAACAACTACACCAGCCACAACAACTGAGAGCACAACTGTTAGTACAGCTGAAACAACTACACCAGCTATAACAACTGAGAGCACAACTGTTAGTACAACTGAAACAACTACACCAGTCACAACAACTGAGAGCACAACTGTTAGTACAGCTGAAACAACTACACCAGCCACAACAACTGAGAGCACAACAGTTAGTACAACTGAAACAACTACAATTGCCACAACAACTGTAAGCACCACTGTAAGTACAACTGAAACAACTAAACCAGTCACAACAACTGAGAGCACAACTGTTAGTACAGCTGAAACAACTACACCAGCCACAACAACTGAGAGCACAACTGTTAGTACAGCTGAAACAACTACACTAGCCACAACAACTGAGAGCACAACTGTTAGTACAGCTGAAACAACTACACCAGCCACAACGACTGAGAGCACAACAGTTAGTACAACTGAAACAACAACAATTGCCACAACAACTGATAGCACAACTGTTAGTACAACTGAAACAACTACACCAGTCACAACAACTGAGAGCACAACTGTTAGTACAACTGAAACAACTACACCAGTCACAACAACTGAGAGCACAACTGTTAGTACAAATGAGACAACTATACCAGCCACAACAACTGAGAGCAAATCTGTTAGTACAACTGACACAACTACACCAGCCACAACTACACCAGCCACAACAACTGAGAGCACAACAGTTAGTACAACTGTTAGTACAGCTGAAACAACTACACCAGCCACAACAACTGAGAGCAGAACTGTTAGTACAACTGACACAACTACACTAGCCACAACAACTGAGAGCACAACAGTTAGTACAACTGAAACAACTACACCTGCCACAACTGAGAGCACAACTGTTAGTACAACTGAAACAACTACACCAGCCACAACAACTGAGAGCACAACTGTTAGTACAGCTGAAACAACTACACCAGTCACAACAACTGAGAGCACATCTGTTAGTACAGCTGAAATAACTACACCAGCCATAACAACTGAGAGCACAACTGTTAGTACAACTGAAACAACTACACCTGTCACAACAACTGAGAGCACAACTGTTAGTACAGCTGAAACAACTGCACCAGCCACAACAACTGAGAGCACAACTGTTAGTACAGCTGAAACAACTAAACCAGCCACAACAACTGAGAGCACAACTGTTAGCACAGCTGAAACAACTACACCAGCCACAACAACTGAAAGCACCACTGTTAGTACAACTGAAACAACTAAACCAGTCACAACAACTGAGAGCACAACTGTTAGTACAGCTGAAACAACTACACAAGCCACAACAACTGAGAGCACAACTGTTAGTACAGCTGAAACAACTACACCAGCCACAAAAACTGAGAGCACAACTGTTAGTACAGCTGAAACAACTGCACCAGCCACAACAACTGAGAGCACAACTGTTAGTACAACTGAGAGCACAACTGTTAGTACAGCTGAAACAACTACACCAGCCACAACAACTGAGAGCACAACAGTTAGTACAACTGAAACAACTACACCTGCCACAACAACTGAGAGCACAACTGTTAGTACAACTGAAACAACTACACCAGTCACAACAACTGAGAGCACAACTGTTAGTACAGCTGAAACAACTACACCAGCCACAACAACTGAGAGCACAACAGTTAGTACAGCTGAAACAACTACACCAGCCACAACAACTGAGAGCACAAGAGTTAGTACAACTGAAACAACTACACTTGCCACAACAACTGATAGCACAACTGTTAGTACAACTGAAACAACTACACCAGTCACAACAACTGAGAGCACAACTGTTAGTACAACTGAGAGCAAAACTGTTAGTACAACAGAAACAACTACACCAGCCACAACAACTGAGAGCACAACTGTTAGTACAACTGTTAGTACAGCTGAAACAACTACACCAGCCACAACAACTGAGAGCACAACTTTTAGTACAACTGAAACAACTACACCAGCCACAATAACTGAGAGCAGAAGTGTTAGTACAACTGACACAACTACACTAGCCACAACAACTGAGAGCACAACAGTTAGTACAACTGAAACAACTACACCTGCCACAACTGAGAGCACAACTGTTAGTACAACTGAAACAACTACACCAGCCACAACAACTGAGAGCACAACAGTTAGTACAACTGAAACAACTACACCTGCCACAACAACTGAGAGCACAACTGTTAGTACAACTGAAACAACTACACCAGTCACAACAACTGAGAGCACAACTGTTAGTACAGCTGAAACAACTACACCAGCCACAACAACTGAGAGCACAACAGTTAGTACAGCTGAAACAACTACACCAGCCACAACAACTGAGAGCACAAGAGTTAGTACAACTGAAACAACTACACTTGCCACAACAACTGATAGCACAACTGTTAGTACAACTGAAACAACTACACCAGTCACAACAACTGAGAGCACAACTGTTAGTACAACTGAGAGCAAAACTGTTAGTACAACAGAAACAACTACACCAGCCACAACAACTGAGAGCACAACTGTTAGTACAACTGTTAGTACAGCTGAAACAACTACACCAGCCACAACAACTGAGAGCACAACTTTTAGTACAACTGAAACAACTACACCAGCCACAATAACTGAGAGCAGAAGTGTTAGTACAACTGACACAACTACACTAGCCACAACAACTGAGAGCACAACAGTTAGTACAACTGAAACAACTACACCTGCCACAACTGAGAGCACAACTGTTAGTACAACTGAAACAACTACACCAGCCACAACAACTGAGAGCACAACTGTTAGTACAGCTGAAACAACTACACCAGCTATAACAACTGAGAGCACAACTGTTAGTACAACTGAGACAACTACACCAGCCACAACAACTGAGAGCAAATCTGTTAGTACAACTGACACAACTACACAAGCCACAACTACACCAGCCACAACAACTGAGAGCACAACAGTTAGTACAACTGTTAGTACAGCTGAAACAACTACACCAGCCACAACAACTGAGAGCAGAACTGTTAGTACAGCTGAAACAACTACACCAGCCACAACAACTGAGAGCACAACTGTTAGTACAGCTGAAACAACTACACCAGCCACAACAACTGAGAGCACAACTGTTAGTACAGCTGAAACAACTACACCAGCCACAACAACTGAAAGCACCACTGTTAGTACAACTGAAACAACTAAACCAGTCACAACAACTGAGAGCACAACTATTAGTACAGCTGAAACAACTACACCAGCCACAACAACTGAGAGCACAACTGTTCGTACAGCTGAAACAACTACACTAGTCACAACAACTGAGAGCACAACTGTTAGTACAGCTGAAACAACTACACCAGCCACAACAACTGAGAGCACAACAGTTAGTACAGCTGAAACAACTACACCAGCCACAACAACTGAAAGCACCACTGTTAGTACAACTGAAACAACTAAACCAGTCACAACAACTGAGAGCACAACTATTAGTACAGCTGAAACAACTACACCAGCCACAACAACTGAGAGCACAACTGTTAGTACAACTGAAACAACTACACCAGTCAAAACAACTGAGAGCACAACTGTTAGTACAACTGAGACAACTACACCAGCCACAACAACTGAGAGCAAATCTGTTAGTACAACTGACACAACTACACAAGCCACAACTACACCAGCCACAACAACTGAGAGCACAACAGTTAGTACAACTGTTAGTACAGCTGAAACAACTACACCAGCCACAACAACTGAGAGCAGAACTGTTAGTACAGCTGAAACAACTACACCAGCCACAACAACTGAGAGCACAACTGTTAGTACAGCTGAAACAACTACACCAGCCACAACAACTGAGAGCACAACTGTTAGTATAGCTGAAACAACTACACCAGCCACAACAACTGAAAGCACTACTGTTAGTACAACTGAAACAAGTAAACCAGTCACAACAACTGAGAGCACAACTATTAGTACAGCTGAAACAACTACACCAGCCACAACAACTGAGAGCACAACTGTTCGTACAGCTGAAACAACTACACTAGTCACAACAACTGAGAGCACAACTGTTAGTACAGCTGAAACAACTACACCAGCCACAACAACTGAGAGCACAACAGTTAGTACAGCTGAAACAACTACACCAGCCACAACAACTGAAAGCACCACTGTTAGTACAACTGAAACAACTAAACCAGTCACAACAACTGAGAGCACAACTATTAGTACAGCTGATACAACTACACCAGCCACAACAACTGAGAGCACAACTGTTAGTACAGCTGAAACAACTACACCAGCCACAACAACTGAGAGCACAACAGTTAGTACAACTGAAACAACTACACTTGCCACAACAACTGATAGCACAACTGTTAGTACAACTGAAACAGCTACACCAGTCACAACAACTGAGAGCACAACTGTTAGTACAACTGAAACAACTACACCAGTCACAACAACTGAGAGCTCAACTGTTAGTACAACTGAGACAACTACACCAGCCACAACAACTGAGAGCAAATCTGTTAGTACAACTGACACAACTACACAAGCCACAACTACACCAGCCACAACAACTGAGAGCACAAAAGTTAGTACAACTGTTAGTACAGCTGAAACAACTATACCAGCCACAACAACTGAGAGCAGAACTGTTAGTACAACAGACACAACTACACTAGCCACAACAACTGAGAGCACAACAGTTAGTACAACTGAAACAACTACACCTGCCACAACTGAGAGCACAACTGTTAGTACAACTGAAACAACTACACCAGCCACAACAACTGAGAGCACAACTGTTAGTACAGCTGAAACAACTACACCAGCCACAACAACTGAGAACACAACTGTTAGTACAGCTGAAACAACTACACCAGCCACAACAACTGAAAGCACCACTGTTAGTACAACTGAAACAACTAAACCAGTCACAACAACTGAGAGCACAACTGTTAGTACAGCTGAAACAACTACACCAGCCACAACAACTGAGAGCACAACTGTTAGTACAGCTGAAACAACTACACTAGCCACAACAACTGAGAGCACAAATGTTAGTACAGCTGAAACAACTACACCAGCCACAACAACTGAGAGCACAACTGTTAGTACAGCTGAAACAACTACACCAGCCACAACAACTGAGAGCACAACTGTTAGTACAGCTGAAACAACTACACTAGCCACAACAACTGAGAGCACAACTGTTAGTACAGCTGAAACAACTACACCAGCCACAACAACTGAGAGCACAACAGTTAGTACAACTGAAACAACTACAATTGCCACAACAACTGAAAGCACCACTGTAAGTACAACTGAAACAACTAAACCAGTCACAACAACTGAGAGCACAACTGTTAGTACAGCTGAAACAACTACACCAGCCACAACAACTGAGAGCACAACTGTTAGTACAGCTGAAACAACTACACTAGCCACAACAACTGAGAGCACAACTGTTAGTACAGCTGAAACAACTACACCAGCCACAACAACTGAGAGCACAACAGTTAGTACAACTGAAACAACAACAATTGCCACAACAACTGATAGCACAACTGTTAGTACAACTGAAACAACTACACCAGTCACAACAACTGAGAGCACAACTGTTAGTACAACTGAAACAACTACACCAGTCACAACAACTGAGAGCACAACTGTTAGTACAACTGAGACAACTACACCAGCCACAACAACTGAGAGCAAATCTGTTAGTACAACTGACACAACTACACAAGCCACAACTACACCAGCCACAACAACTGAGAGCACAACAGTTAGTACAACTGTTAGTACAGCTGAAACAACTACACCAGCCACAACAACTGAGAGTACAACTGTTAGTACAGCTGAAACAACTACACCAGCCACAACAACTGAGAGCACAACTGTTAGTACAGCTGAAACAACTACACCAGCCACAACAACTGAGAGCACAACTGTTAGTACAGCTGAAACAACTACACCAGCCACAACAACTGAGAGCACAACTGTTAGTACAGCTGAAACAACTACACCAGCCACAACAACTGAAAGCACCACTGTTAGTACAACTGAAACAACTAAACCAGTCACAACAACTGAGAGCACAACTATTAGTACAGCTGAAACAACTACACCAGCCACAACAACTGAGAGCACAACTGTTCGTACAGCTGAAACAACTACACTAGTCACAACAACTGAGAGCACAACTGTTAGTACAGCTGAAACAACTACACCAGCCACAACAACTGAGAGCACAACAGTTAGTACAGCTGAAACAACTACACCAGCCACAACAACTGAAAGCACCACTGTTAGTACAACTGAAACAACTAAACCAGTCACAACAACTGAGAGCACAACTATTAGTACAGCTGAAACAACTACACCAGCCACAACAACTGAGAGCACAACTGTTAGTACAGCTGAAACAACTACACCAGCCACAACAACTGAGAGCACAACAGTTAGTACAACTGAAACAACTACACTTGCCACAACAACTGATAGCACAACTGTTAGTACAGCTGAAACAACTACACCAGCCACAACAACTGAAAGCACCACTGTTAGTACAACTGAAACAACTAAACCAGTCACAACAACTGAGAGCACAACTGTTAGTACAACTGAGACAACTACACCAGCCACAACAACTGAGAGCAAATCTGTTAGTACAACTGACACAACTACACCAGCCACAACTACACCAGCCACAACAACTGAGAGCACAACAGTTAGTACAACTGTTAGTACAGCTGAAACAACTACACCAGCCACAACAACTGAGAGCAGAACTGTTAGTACAACTGACACAACTACACTAGCCACAACATATGAGAGCACAACAGTTAGTACAACTGAAACAACTACACCTGCCACAACTGAGAGCACAACTGTTAGTACAACTGAAACAACTACACCAGCCACAACAACTGAGAGCACAACTGTTAGTACAGCTGAAACAACTACACCAGTCACAACAACTGAGAGCCCATCTGTTAGTACAGCTGAAACAACTACACCAGCCATAACAACTGAGAGCACAACTGTTAGTACAACTGAAACAACTACACCAGCCACAAAAACTGAGAGCACAACTGTTAGTACAACAGACACAACTACACTAGCCACAACAACTGAGAGCACAACAGTTAGTACAACTGAAACAACTACACCTGCCACAACTGAGAGCACAACTGTTAGTACAACTGACACAACTACACTAGCCACAACAACTGAGAGCACAACTGTTAGTACAGCTGAAACAAGTACACCAGCCACAACAACTGAGAGCTCAACTGTTAGTACAGCTGAAACAACTACACCAGCCACAACAACTGAAAGCACCACTGTTAGTACAACTGAAACAACTAAACCAGTCACAACAACTGAGAGCACAACTGTTAGTACAGCTGAAACAACTACACCAGCCACAACAACTGAGAGCACAACTGTTAGTACAGCTGAAACAACTACACCAACCACAACAACTGAGAGCACAACTGTTAGTACAACAGACACAACTACACTAGCCACAACAACTGAGAGCACAACAGTTAGTACAACTGAAACAACTACACCTGCCACAACTGAGAGCACAACTGTTAGTACAACTGACACAACTACACTAGCCACAACAACTGAGAGCACAACTGTTAGTACAGCTGAAACAAGTACACCAGCCACAACAACTGAGAGCACAACTGTTAGTACAACTGAGACAACTACACCAGCCACAACAACTGAGAGCAAATCTGTTAGTACAACTGACACAACTACACCAGCCACAACTACACCAGCCACAACAACTGAGAGCACAACAGTTAGTACAACTGTTAGTACAGCTGAAACAACTACACCAGCCACAACAACTGAGAGCAGAACTGTTAGTACAACTGACACAACTACACTAGCCACAACATATGAGAGCACAACAGTTAGTACAACTGAAACAACTACACCTGCCACAACTGAGAGCACAACTGTTAGTACAACTGAAACAACTACACCAGCCACAACAACTGAGAGCACAACTGTTAGTACAGCTGAAACAACTACACCAGTCACAACAACTGAGAGCCCATCTGTTAGTACAGCTGAAACAACTACACCAGCCATAACAACTGAGAGCACAACTGTTAGTACAACTGAAACAAGTACACCAGCCACAAAAACTGAGAGCACAACTGTTAGTACAACAGACACAACTACACTAGCCACAACAACTGAGAGCACAACAGTTAGTACAACTGAAACAACTACACCTGCCACAACTGAGAGCACAACTGTTAGTACAACTGACACAACTACACTAGCCACAACAACTGAGAGCACAACTGTTAGTACAGCTGAAACAAGTACACCAGCCACAACAACTGAGAGCTCAACTGTTAGTACAGCTGAAACAACTACACCAGCCACAACAACTGAAAGCACCACTGTTAGTACAACTGAAACAACTAAACCAGTCACAACAACTGAGAGCACAACTGTTAGTACAGCTGAAACAACTACACCAGCCACAACAACTGAGAGCACAACTGTTAGTACAGCTGAAACAACTACACCAACCACAACAACTGAGAGCACAACAGTTAGTACAAATGAAACAACTACACCTGCCAAAACAACTGAGAGCACAACTGTTGGTACAACTGAAACAACTACACCAGCCACAACAACTGAGAGCACAACAGTTAGTACAGCTGAAACAACTACACCAGCCACAACAACTGAAAGCACCACTGTTAGTACAACTGAAACAACTACACCAGTCACAACAACTGAGAGCACAACTGTTAGTACAGCTGAAACAACTACACCAGCCACAACAACTGAGAGCGCAACTGTTAGTACAACTGAGAGCACAACTGTTAGTACAACTGAAACAACTACACCAGCCACAAAAACTGAGAGCAAAACTGTTAGTACAACTGACACAACTACACCAGCCACAACAACTGAGAGCACAACAGTAAGTACAACTGTTAGTACAGCTGAAACAACTACACCAGCCACAACAACTGAGAGCACAACTTTTAGTACAATTGAAACAACTACACCAGCCACAACAACTGAGAGCAGAACTGTTAGTACAACTGACACAACTACACTAGCCACAACAACTGAGAGCACAACAGTTAGTACAGCTGAAATAACTACACCTGCCACAACTGAGAGCACAACTGTTAGTACAACTGAAACAACTACACCAGCCACAACAACTGAGAGCACAACTGTTAGTACAACTGACACAACTACACCAGCCACAAAAACTGAGAGCAAAACTGTTAGTACAACTGACACAACTACACCAGCCACAACAATTGAGAGCACAACAGTTAGTACAACTGTTAGTACAGCTGAAACAACTACACCAGCCACAACAACTGAGAGCACAACTGTTAGTACAGCTGAAACAACTACACCAGTCACAACAACTGAGAGCCCATCTGTTAGTACAGCTGAAACAACTACACCAGCCATAACAACTGAGAGCACAACTGTTAGTACAACTGAAACAAGTACACCAGCCACAAAAACTGAGAGCACAACTGTTAGTACAACAGACACAACTACACTAGCCACAACAACTGAGAGCACAACAGTTAGTACAACTGAAACAACTACACCTGCCACAACTGAGAGCACAACTGTTAGTACAACTGACACAACTACACTAGCCACAACAACTGAGAGCACAACTGTTAGTACAGCTGAAACAAGTACACCAGCCACAACAACTGAGAGCTCAACTGTTAGTACAGCTGAAACAACTACACCAGCCACAACAACTGAAAGCACCACTGTTAGTACAACTGAAACAACTAAACCAGTCACAACAACTGAGAGCACAACTGTTAGTACAGCTGAAACAACTACACCAGCCACAACAACTGAGAGCACAACTGTTAGTACAGCTGAAACAACTACACCAACCACAACAACTGAGAGCACAACAGTTAGTACAAATGAAACAACTACACCTGCCAAAACAACTGAGAGCACAACTGTTGGTACAACTGAAACAACTACACCAGCCACAACAACTGAGAGCACAACAGTTAGTACAGCTGAAACAACTACACCAGCCACAACAACTGAAAGCACCACTGTTAGTACAACTGAAACAACTACACCAGTCACAACAACTGAGAGCACAACTGTTAGTACAGCTGAAACAACTACACCAGCCACAACAACTGAGAGCGCAACTGTTAGTACAACTGAGAGCACAACTGTTAGTACAACTGAAACAACTACACCAGCCACAAAAACTGAGAGCAAAACTGTTAGTACAACTGACACAACTACACCAGCCACAACAACTGAGAGCACAACAGTAAGTACAACTGTTAGTACAGCTGAAACAACTACACCAGCCACAACAACTGAGAGCACAACTTTTAGTACAATTGAAACAACTACACCAGCCACAACAACTGAGAGCAGAACTGTTAGTACAACTGACACAACTACACTAGCCACAACAACTGAGAGCACAACAGTTAGTACAGCTGAAATAACTACACCTGCCACAACTGAGAGCACAACTGTTAGTACAACTGAAACAACTACACCAGCCACAACAACTGAGAGCACAACTGTTAGTACAACTGACACAACTACACCAGCCACAAAAACTGAGAGCAAAACTGTTAGTACAACTGACACAACTACACCAGCCACAACAATTGAGAGCACAACAGTTAGTACAACTGTTAGTACAGCTGAAACAACTACACCAGCCACAACAACTGAGAGCACAACTGTTAGTACAACTGTTAGTACAGCTGAAACAACTACACCAGCCACAACAACTGAGAGCACAACTTTTAGTACAACTGAAACAACTACACCAGCCACAACAACTGAGAGCAGAACTGTTAGTAAAACTGACACAACTACACTAGCCACAACAACTGAGAGCACAACAGTTAGTACAGCTGAAACAACTACACCAGCCACAACAACTGAGAGCACAACTGTTAGTACAACTGACACAACTACACCAGCCACAACAACTGAGAGCACAACAGTTAGTACAACTGTTAGTACAGCTGAAACAACTACACCAGCCACAACAACTGAGAGCACAACTGTTAGTACAATTGTTAGTACAGCTGAAACAACTACACCAGCCACAACAACTGAGAGCACAACAGTTAGTACAACTGTTAGTACAGCTGAAACAACTACACCAGCCACAACAACTGAGAGCAGAACTGTTAGTACAACAGACACAACTACACTAGCCACAACAACTGAGAGCACAACAGTTAGTACAACTGAAACAACTACACCTGCCACAACTGAGAGCACAACTGTTAGTACAACTGAAACAACTACACCAGCCACAACAACTGAGAGCACAACTGTTAGTACAGCTGAAACAACTACACCAGCCACAACAACTGAGAACACAACTGTTAGTACAGCTGAAACAACTACACCAGCCACAACAACTGAAAGCACCACTGTTAGTACAACTGAAACAACTAAACCAGCCACAACAACTGAGAGCACAACTGTTAGTGCAGCTGAAACAACTACACCAGCCACAACAACTGAGAGCAGAACTGTTAGTACAACTGAAACAACTACAATTGCCACAACAACTGAAAGCACAACTGTTAGTACAGCTGAAACAACTAAACCAGTCACAACAACTGAGAGCACAACTGTTAGTACAGCTGAAACAACTACACCAGCCACAACAACTGAGAGCACAACTGTTAGTACAGCTGAAACAACTACACTAGCCACAACAACTGAGAGCACAACTGTTAGTACAGCTGAAACAACTACACCAGCCACAACAACTGAGAGCACAACAGTTAGTACAACTGAAACAACAACAATTGCCACAACAACTGATAGCACAGCTGTTAGTACAACTGAAACAACTACACCAGTCACAACAACTGAGAGCACAACTGTTAGTACAACTGAAACAACTACACCAGTCACAACAACTGAGAGCACAACTGTTAGTACAACTGAGACAACTACACCAGCCACAACAACTGAGAGCAAATCTGTTAGTACAACTGACACAACTACACAAGCCACAACTACACCAGCCACAACAACTGAGAGCACAACAGTTAGTACAACTGTTAGTACAGCTGAAACAACTACACCAGCCACAACAACTGAGAGCAGAACTGTTAGTACAGCTGAAACAACTACACCAGCCACAACAACTGAGAGCACAACTGTTAGTACAGCTGAAACAACTACACCAGCCACAACAACTGAGAGCACAACTGTTAGTACAGCTGAAACAACTACACCAGCCACAACAACTGAAAGCACCACTGTTAGTACAACTGAAACAACTAAACCAGTCACAACAACTGAGAGCACAACTATTAGTACAGCTGAAACAACTACACCAGCCACAACAACTGAGAGCACAACTGTTCGTACAGCTGAAACAACTACACTAGTCACAACAACTGAGAGCACAACTGTTAGTACAGCTGAAACAACTACACCAGCCACAACAACTGAGAGCACAACAGTTAGTACAGCTGAAACAACTACACCAGCCACAACAACTGAAAGCACCACTGTTAGTACAACTGAAACAACTAAACCAGTCACAACAACTGAGAGCACAACTATTAGTACAGCTGAAACAACTACACCAGCCACAACAACTGAGAGCACAACTGTTAGTACAACTGAAACAACTACACCAGTCAAAACAACTGAGAGCACAACTGTTAGTACAACTGAGACAACTACACCAGCCACAACAACTGAGAGCAAATCTGTTAGTACAACTGACACAACTACACAAGCCACAACTACACCAGCCACAACAACTGAGAGCACAACAGTTAGTACAACTGTTAGTACAGCTGAAACAACTACACCAGCCACAACAACTGAGAGCAGAACTGTTAGTACAGCTGAAACAACTACACCAGCCACAACAACTGAGAGCACAACTGTTAGTACAGCTGAAACAACTACACCAGCCACAACAACTGAGAGCACAACTGTTAGTATAGCTGAAACAACTACACCAGCCACAACAACTGAAAGCACTACTGTTAGTACAACTGAAACAAGTAAACCAGTCACAACAACTGAGAGCACAACTATTAGTACAGCTGAAACAACTACACCAGCCACAACAACTGAGAGCACAACTGTTCGTACAGCTGAAACAACTACACTAGTCACAACAACTGAGAGCACAACTGTTAGTACAGCTGAAACAACTACACCAGCCACAACAACTGAGAGCACAACAGTTAGTACAGCTGAAACAACTACACCAGCCACAACAACTGAAAGCACCACTGTTAGTACAACTGAAACAACTAAACCAGTCACAACAACTGAGAGCACAACTATTAGTACAGCTGATACAACTACACCAGCCACAACAACTGAGAGCACAACTGTTAGTACAGCTGAAACAACTACACCAGCCACAACAACTGAGAGCACAACAGTTAGTACAACTGAAACAACTACACTTGCCACAACAACTGATAGCACAACTGTTAGTACAACTGAAACAGCTACACCAGTCACAACAACTGAGAGCACAACTGTTAGTACAACTGAAACAACTACACCAGTCACAACAACTGAGAGCTCAACTGTTAGTACAACTGAGACAACTACACCAGCCACAACAACTGAGAGCAAATCTGTTAGTACAACTGACACAACTACACAAGCCACAACTACACCAGCCACAACAACTGAGAGCACAAAAGTTAGTACAACTGTTAGTACAGCTGAAACAACTATACCAGCCACAACAACTGAGAGCAGAACTGTTAGTACAACAGACACAACTACACTAGCCACAACAACTGAGAGCACAACAGTTAGTACAACTGAAACAACTACACCTGCCACAACTGAGAGCACAACTGTTAGTACAACTGAAACAACTACACCAGCCACAACAACTGAGAGCACAACTGTTAGTACAGCTGAAACAACTACACCAGCCACAACAACTGAGAACACAACTGTTAGTACAGCTGAAACAACTACACCAGCCACAACAACTGAAAGCACCACTGTTAGTACAACTGAAACAACTAAACCAGTCACAACAACTGAGAGCACAACTGTTAGTACAGCTGAAACAACTACACAAGCCACAACAACTGAGAGCACAACTGTTAGTACAGCTGAAACAACTACACTAGCCACAACAACTGAGAGCACAAATGTTAGTACAGCTGAAACAACTACACCAGCCACAACAACTGAGAGCACAACTGTTAGTACAGCTGGAACAACTACACCAGCCACAACAACTGAGAGCAAAACTGTTAGTACAGCTGAAACAACTACACTAGCCACAACAACTGAGAGCACAACTGTTAGTACAGCTGAAACAACTACACCAGCCACAACAACTGAGAGCACAACAGTTAGTACAACTGAAACAACTACAATTGCCACAACAACTGAAAGCACCACTGTAAGTACAACTGAAACAACTAAACCAGTCACAACAACTGAGAGCACAACTGTTAGTACAGCTGAAACAACTACACCAGCCACAACAACTGAGAGCACAACTGTTAGTACAGTTGAAACAACTACACTAGCCACAACAACTGAGAGCACAACTGTTAGTACAGCTGAAACAACTACACCAGCCACAACAACTGAGAGCACAACAGTTAGTACAACTGAAACAACAACAATTGCCACAACAACTGATAGCACAACTGTTAGTACAACTGAAACAACTACACCAGTCACAACAACTGAGAGCACAACTGTTAGTACAACTGAAACAACTACACCAGTCACAACAACTGAGAGCACAACTGTTAGTACAACTGAGACAACTACACCAGCCACAACAACTGAGAGCAAATCTGTTAGTACAACTGACACAACTACACAAGCCACAACTACACCAGCCACAACAACTGAGAGCACAACAGTTAGTACAACTGTTAGTACAGCTGAAACAACTACACCAGCCACAACAACTGAGAGCACAACTGTTAGTACAGCTGAAACAACTACACCAGCCACAACAACTGAGAGCACAACTGTTAGTACAGCTGAAACAACTACACCAGCCACAACAACTGAGAGCACAACTGTTAGTACAGCTGAAACAACTACACCAGCCACAACAACTGAAAGCACCACTGTTAGTACAACTGAAACAACTAAACCAGTCACAACAACTGAGAGCACAACTATTAGTACAGCTGAAACAACTACACCAGCCACAACAACTGAGAGCACAACTGTTCGTACAGTTGAAACAACTACACTAGTCACAACAACTGAGAGCACAACTGTTAGTACAGCTGAAACAACTACACCAGCCACAACAACTGAGAGCACAACAGTTAGTACAGCTGAAACAACTACACCAGCCACAACAACTGAAAGCACCACTGTTAGTACAACTGAAACAACTAAACCAGTCACAACAACTGAGAGCACAACTATTAGTACAGCTGAAACAACTACACCAGCCACAACAACTGAGAGCACAACTGTTAGTACAGCTGAAACAACTACACCAGCCACAACAACTGAGAGCACAACAGTTAGTACAACTGAAACAACTACACTTGCCACAACAACTGATAGCACAACTGTTAGTACAACTGAAACAACTACACCAGCCACAACAACTGAGAGCACAACAGTTAGTACAGCTGAAACAACTACACCAGCCACAACAACTGAAAGCACCACTGTTAGTACAACTGAAACAACTAAACCAGTCACAACAACTGAGAGCACAACTGTTAGTACAACTGAGACAACTACACCAGCCACAACAACTGAGAGCAAATCTGTTAGTACAACTGACACAACTACACCAGCCACAACTACACCAGCCACAACAACTGAGAGCACAACAGTTAGTACAACTGTTAGTACAGCTGAAACAACTACACCAGCCACAACAACTGAGAGCAGAACTGTTAGTACAACTGACACAACTACACTAGCCACAACATATGAGAGCACAACAGTTAGTACAACTGAAACAACTACACCTGCCACAACTGAGAGCACAACTGTTAGTACAACTGAAACAACTACACCAGCCACAACAACTGAGAGCACAACTGTTAGTACAGCTGAAACAACTACACCAGTCACAACAACTGAGAGCCCATCTGTTAGTACAGCTGAAACAACTACACCAGCCATAACAACTGAGAGCACAACTGTTAGTACAACTGAAACAACTACACCAGCCACAAAAACTGAGAGCACAACTGTTAGTACAACAGACACAACTACACTAGCCACAACAACTGAGAGCACAACAGTTAGTACAACTGAAACAACTACACCTGCCACAACTGAGAGCACAACTGTTAGTACAACTGACACAACTACACTAGCCACAACAACTGAGAGCACAACTGTTAGTACAGCTGAAACAAGTACACCAGCCACAACAACTGAGAGCTCAACTGTTAGTACAGCTGAAACAACTACACCAGCCACAACAACTGAAAGCACCACTGTTAGTACAACTGAAACAACTAAACCAGTCACAACAACTGAGAGCACAACTGTTAGTACAGCTGAAACAACTACACCAGCCACAACAACTGAGAGCACAACTGTTAGTACAGCTGAAACAACTACACCAACCACAACAACTGAGAGCACAACAGTTAGTACAAATGAAACAACTACACCTGCCAAAACAACTGAGAGCACAACTGTTGGTACAACTGAAACAACTACACCAGCCACAACAACTGAGAGCACAACAGTTAGTACAGCTGAAACAACTACACCAGCCACAACAACTGAAAGCACCACTGTTAGTACAACTGAAACAACTACACCAGTCACAACAACTGAGAGCACAACTGTTAGTACAGCTGAAACAACTACACCAGCCACAACAACTGAGAGCGCAACTGTTAGTACAACTGAGAGCACAACTGTTAGTACAACTGAAACAACTACACCAGCCACAAAAACTGAGAGCAAAACTGTTAGTACAACTGACACAACTACACCAGCCACAACAACTGAGAGCACAACAGTAAGTACAACTGTTAGTACAGCTGAAACAACTACACCAGCCACAACAACTGAGAGCACAACTTTTAGTACAATTGAAACAACTACACCAGCCACAACAACTGAGAGCAGAACTGTTAGTACAACTGACACAACTACACTAGCCACAACAACTGAAAGCACAACAGTTAGAACAGCTGAAATAACTACACCTGCCACAACTGAGAGCACAACTGTTAGTACAACTGAAACAACTACACCAGCCACAACAACTGAGAGCACAACTGTTAGTACAACTGACACAACTACACCAGCCACAAAAACTGAGAGCAAAACTGTTAGTACAACTGACACAACTACACCAGCCACAACAATTGAGAGCACAACAGTTAGTACAACTGTTAGTACAGCTGAAACAACTACACCAGCCACAACAACTGAGAGCACAACTGTTAGTACAACTGTTAGTACAGCTGAAACAACTACACCAGCCACAACAACTGAGAGCACAACTTTTAGTACAACTGAAACAACTACACCAGCCACAACAACTGAGAGCAGAACTGTTAGTACAACTGACACAACTACACTAGCCACAACAACTGAGAGCACAACAGTTAGTACAGCTGAAACAACTACACCAGCCACAACAACTGAGAGCACAACTGTTAGTACAACTGACACAACTACACCAGCCACAACAACTGAGAGCACAACAGTTAGTACAACTGTTAGTACAGCTGAAACAACTACACCAGCCACAACAACTGAGAGCACAACTGTTAGTACAATTGTTAGTACAGCTGAAACAACTACACCAGCCACAACAACTGAGAGCACAACTGTTAGTACAACTGAAACAACTACACCAGCCACAATAACTGAGAGCACAACAGTTAGTACAACTGTTAGTACAGCTGAAACAACTACACCAGCCACAACAACTGAGAGCACAACAGTGAGTACAACTGTTAATACAGCTGAAACAACTACACCAGCCACAACAACTGAGAGCACAATTGTTAGTACAGTTGAAACAACTACACCAGCCACAACAACTGAGAGCACAACTGTCAGTACACTTCAATCAACTACACCAGCACCAACAACAACTCTTGCTGTAGTACAAATAATTCTGGTGTTCCGCTCTGAAGCTGAATTTACAGATGATCTTAGTGATTCAAAGTCTGATGCTTTTAACAACAGGGCTCAGCTTGTTCAGCAATATGTGAGTGAAACCCCACATACTCTGTTCACTATATAATCCTTGAGTGAATAAACAGCAATTATATTTAATTACAAACATCACATGTTTATCATGCATAGCCTATTCATAAGTGTTTATTGTAACTGCCTGTATTTTTTTTACAGTTTAAAGCCATCTACAATAAATATCGCTCCTTCCTAAGAGTCTCCGTCCTACTATTCAGGTAAATACATTATATTGTAATGCTGCATATTTTATATACACACTGCCTATGTGTGCTTATTTTATATGCAGTGCCAAGAGCATGTGATTAATAAATCAGGTGGGGATAATAAGAAAGGTTTCCAAATGACAGTGTTTCTAAAAAATGTATTCCAGCAAGGGGTCAGTCAAAACCACAACAGAACTCACTTTCGACGCTACACTGGATGTGCCATCAAATACAGAAATTGCTTATGCATTATTGAGGAACACAACAACTGTCAATGCCCTGAACATAACTTCTAATTCAGTTGACGTTAATGGTACAGGTAGGTCTGACAACACATAAAAGCAAATTGTCTAAATAATCTCTCTCTCTCTCTCTCTCTCTCTCTCTCTCTCTCTCTCTCTCTCTCTCTCTCTCTCTCTCTCTCTCTCTCTCTCTCTCTCTCTCTCTCTTTATCTATCTATCTATCTATCTATCTATCTATCTATCTATCTATCTATCTATCTATCTATCTGTCTGTCTGTCTGTCTGTCTGTCTGTCTGTCTGTCTGTCTGTCTGTCTGTCTGTCTGTCTGTCTGTCTGTCTGTGTGTGTGTGTGTGTGTGTGTGTGTGTGTGTGTGTGTGTGTGTGTGTGTGTGTGTGTGTGTGTGTGTGTGTGTGTCTGAGAAAGTGTACAGTTAAAACAAAGTGTTAAATCAAAGATAGTTTTAGCTGAACTTAAAATTATTTGGAAATTAATAATGACTTAAACAAGTATTCTTAAAAAAGAAAAACAATCTTCATACAACTTCTTTCTTTTGTCAGTGCTGTCACGAGTTCCATCTAAACTGTTAATTTTTTTCCTGTATCAGAATACACAATGGTAACTTCCTCTACTGCTGAACCAACAACAGAATACTCAACAGCCACAACAACTATTGATGCATCATCCACCACTAGTGCAGCAGAATCTACAACAGAGTCACAAACAACATTGACTATTGAATTTGAGAGCACAATTGCTCATACAACTGAAACAACTACACCAGCCACAACAACTGAAAGCACAACTGTTATTCCAACTGAAACAACTACACCAGCCACAACAACTGAGAGCACAACTGTTAGTACAGCTGAAACAACTACACCAGCCACAACAACTGAGAGCACAACAGTTAGTACAACTGAAACAACTACACTTGCCACAACAACTGAGAGCACAACTGTTAGTACAACTGAAACAACTACACCAGTCACAACAACTGAGAGCACAACTGTAAGTACAACTGAAACAACTACACCAGTCACAACAACTGAGAGCACAACTGTTAGTACAACAGAAACAACTACAAAAGCCACAACAACTGAGAGCACAACTGTTAGTAAAACTGAAACAACTACAACAGCCACAACAACTGAGAGCACAACTGTTACTACAACTGAGACAACTACACCAGTCACAACAACTGAGAGCACAACTGTTAGTACAACTGAAACAACTACACCAGCCACAACAACTGAGAGCACAACTGTTAGCACAGTTGAAACAACTACACCAGCTACATCAACTGAGAGCACAGCTCTTAGTACAGCTGAAACAACTCCACCAGCTACAACAACTGAGAGCACAACTATTAGTACAACTGAAACAACTACACCAGCCACAACAACTGAGAGCAAAACTGTTAGTACAACTGAAACAACTACACCAGTCACAACAACTGAGAGCACAACTGTTTCTACAGCTGAATCAACTACACCAGCCACAACCACTGAGAGCACAACTGTTAGTACAGCTGAATCAACAACACCAGACACAACAACTGAGATCACAACTGTTAGTACAACTGAAACAACTACACCATTCCCAACAACTGAGAGCACAGATATTAGTACAACTGAAACAACTACACCAGCCACAACAACTGAGAGCACAACTGTTAGTAAAACTGAATCAACAACACCAGCCACAACAACTGAGAGCACAACTGTTAGTACAACTGAAACAACTACACCAGCCACAACAACTGAAAGCACAACTGTTAGTACAGCTGAAACAACTTCACCAGCCACAACAACTGAAAGCACAACTGTTATTACACCTGAAACAACTACACCAGCCACAACAACTGAGAGCACAACTGTTAGTACAACTGAATCAACAACACCAGCCATAACAACTGAGAGCACAACTATTAGTACAGCTGAAACAACTACACCAGCCACAACAACTGAGAGCACAACTATTAGTACAACTGAATCAACAACACCAGCCACAACAACTGAGAGCACAACTATTAGTACTGCTGAAACAACTACACCAGCCACAACAACTGAGAGCACAACTGTTAGTACAACTGAAACAACTACACCATTCACAACAACTGAGAGCACAGCTATTAGTACAACTGAAACAACTACACCAGTCACAACAACTGAGAGCACAGCTATTAGTACAACTGAAACAACTACACCAACAACAACAACTGAAAGCACAACTGTTATTACAACTGAAACAACTACACCAGCCACATCAACTGAAAGCACAACTGTTAGTTCAACTGCAACAACTACACCAGCCACATCAACTGTTCGTACAGCTGAAACAACTACATCATTTACAACAACTGAAAGCACAACTGTTAGTACAACTACAACAACTACACCAGCCACAACAACTGAGAGCACAACTGTTAGTACAACTGAAACAACTACACCAGCCACATCAACTGAAAGCACAACTGTTAGTACAACTGAAACAACTACACCAGTCACAACAACTGAGAGCACAACTGTTTCTACAGTTGAATCAACTACACCAGCCACAACAACTGAGAGCACAACTGTTAGTACAACTGAAACAACTACACCAGCCACATCAACTGAAAGCACAACTGTTAGTACAACTGAAACAACTACACCAGTCACAACAACTGTGAGCACAACTGTTTCTACAGCTGAATCAACTACACCAGCCACAACAACTGAGAGATCAACTGTTAGTACAACAGAAACAACTACACCAGACACAACTGAGAGCACAACTGTTAGTACAGCTGAATCAACAACACCAGTCACAACAACTGAAAGCACAACTGTTAGTACAACTGAAACAACTACCCCAGTCACAAAAACTGAGAGCACAACTGTTAGTACAGCTGAATCAACAACACCAGCCACAACAACTGAAAGCACATCTGTTAGTACAACTGAAACAACTACACCAGCCACAACAACTGAGAGCACAGCTCTTAGTACAGCTGAAACAACTTCACCAGCCACAACAACTGAAAACACAACTGTTATTACACCTGAAACAACTACACCAGCCACAACAACTGAGAGCACAACTTTTAGTACAACTGAATCAACAACACCAGCCACAACAACTGAAAGCACAACTGTTATGACACCTGAAACAACTACACCAGCCACAACAACTGAGAGCACAACTGTTAGTACAACTGAATCAACAACACCAGCCACAACAACTGAGAGCACAACTGTTAGTACAGCTGAATCAACAACACCAGCCACAACAACTGAGAGCACAGCTCTTAGTACAGCTGAAACAACTACACCAGCTACAACAACTGAGAGCACAACTATTAGTACAACTGAAACAACTACACCAGCCACAACAACTGAGAGCAAAACTGTTAGTACAACTGAAACAACTACACCAGTCACAACAACTGAGAGCACAACTGTTTCTACAGCTGAATCAACTACACCAGCCACAACCACTGAGAGCACAACTATTAGTACAACTGAATCAACAACACCAGCCACAACAACTGAGAGCACAACTATTAGTACTGCTGAAACAACTACACCAGCCACAACAACTGAGAGCACAACTGTTAGTACAACTGAAACAACTACACCATTCACAACAACTGAGAGCACAGCTATTAGTACAACTGAAACAACTACACCAGTCACAACAACTGAGAGCACAGCTATTAGTAAAACTGAAACAACTACACCAACAACAACAACTGAAAGCACAACTGTTATTACAACTGAAACAACTACACCAGCCACATCAACTGAAAGCACAACTGTTAGATCAACTGCAACAACTACACCAGCCACATCAACTGTTAGTACAGCTGAAACAACTACATCATTTTCAACAACTGAAAGCACAACTGTTAGTACAACTACAACAACTACACCAGCCACAACAACTGAGAGCACAACTGTTAGTACAACTGAAACAACTACACCAGCCACATCAACTGAAAGCACCACTGTTAGTACAACTGAAACAACTACACCAGTCACAACAACTGAGAGCACAACTGTTTCTACAGTTGAATCAACTACACCAGCCACAACAACTGAGAGCACAACTGTTAGTACAACTGAAACAACTACACCAGCCACAACAACTGAAAGCACAACTGTTAGTACAACTCAAACAACTACACCAGTCACAACAACTGAGAGCACAACTGTTTCTACAGCTGAATCAACTACACCATTCACAACAACTGAGAGCACAGATATTAGTACAACTGAAACAACTACACCACTCACAACAACTGAGAGCACAGCTATTATTACAACTGAAACAACTACACCAGCCACAACAACTGAGAGCACAACTGTTAGTACAGCTGAATCAACAACACCAGTCACAACAACTGAAAGCACAACTGTTAGTACAACTGAAACAACTACACCAGTCACAACAACTGAGAGCACAACTGCTATTACAGCTGAAAAAACTACACCAGCCACAACAACTGAGATCACAACTTTTAGTACAACTGAATCAACAACACCAGTCACAACAACTGAAAGCACAACTGTTAGTACAACTGAAACAACTACACCAGTCACAACAACTGAGAGCACAACTGTTAGTACAGCTGAATCAACAACACGAGTCACAACAATTGAAAGCACAACTGTTAGTACAACTGAAACAACTACACCAACAACAACAACTGAAAGCACAACTGTTATTACAACTGAAACAACTACACCAGCCACATCAACTGAAAGCACAACTGTTAGTTCAACTGCAACAACTACACCAGCCACATCAACTGTTAGTACAGCTGAAACAACTACATCATTTTCAACAACTGAAAGCACAACTGTTAGTACAACTACAACAACTACACCAGCCACAACAACTGAGAGCACAACTGTTAGTACAAATGAAACAACTACACCAGCCACATCAACTGAAAGCACAACTGTTAGTACAACTGAAACAACTACACCAGTCACAACAACTGAGAGCACAACTGTTTCTACAGTTGAATCAACTACACCAGCCACAACAACTGAGAGCACAGCTGTTAGTACAACTGAAACAACTACACCAGCCACATCAACTGAAAGCACAACTGTTAGTACAACTGAAACAACTACACCAGTCACAACAACTGTGAGCACAACTGTTTCTACAGCTGAATCAACTACACCAGCCACAACAACTGAGAGATCAACTGTTAGTACAGCTGAATCAACAACACCAGCCACAACAACTGAAAGCACAACTGTTATTACACCTGAAACAACTACACCAGCCACAACAACTGAGAGCACAACTGTTAGTACAACTGAATCAACAACACCAGCCACAACAACTGAGAGCACAACTGTTAGTACAGCTGAATCAACAACACCAGCCACAACAACTGAGAGCACAGCTCTTAGTACAGCTGAAACAACTACACCAGCTACAACAACTGAGAGCACAACTATTAGTACAACTGAAACAACTACACCAGCCACAACAACTGAGAGCAAAACTGTTAGTACAACTGAAACAACTACACCAGGCACAACAACTGAGAGCACAACTGTTTCTACAGCTGAATCAACTACACCAGCCACAACCACTGAGAGCACAACTGTTAGTACAGCTGAATCAACAACACCATTCACAACAACTGAGAGCACAGCTATTAGTACAACTGAAACAACTACACCAGTCACAACAACTGAGAGCACAGCTATTAGTACAACTGAAACAACTACACCAACAACAACAACTGAAAGCACAACTGTTATTACAACTGAAACAACTACACCAGCCACATCAACTGAAAGCACAACTGTTAGTTCAACTGCAACAACTACACCAGCCACATCAACTGTTAGTACAGCTGAAACAACTACATCATTTACAACAACTGAAAGCACAAATGTTAGTACAACTAGAACAACTACACCAGCCACAACAACTGAGAGCACAACTGTTAGTACAACTGAAACAACTACACCAGCCAAATCAACTGAAAGCACAACTGTTAGTACAACTGAAACAACTACACAAGTCACAACAACTGAGAGCACAACTGTTTCTACAGCTGAATCAACTACACCAGCCACACCAACTGAGAGTTCAACTGCTAGTACAACTGAAACAACTACACCAGCCACATCAACTGAAAGCACAACTGTTAGTACAGCTGAAACAACTACACCAGCCATAACAACTGAGAGCACAACTTTTAGTACAGCTGAAACAAGTACACCAGCCACAACAACTGAGAGCACAACTGTTAGTACAACTGAATCAACAACACCAGCCACAACAACTGAGAGCACAACTATTAGTACAGCTGAAACAACTACACCAGCCAGAACAACTGAGAGCACAACTATTAGTACAACTGAATCAAGACCACCAGCCAAAACAACTGAGAGCACAACTATTAGTTCTGCTGAAACAACTACACCAGCCACAACAACTGAGATCACAACTGTTAGTACAACTGAAACAACTACACCATTCACAACAACTGAGAGCACAGATATTAGTACAACTGAAACAACTACACCACTCACAACAACTGAGAGCACAGCTATTAGTACAACTGAAACAACTACACCAGCCACAACAACTGAGAGTTCAACTGTTAGTACAACTGAAACAACTACACCATCAACAACAACTGAGAGCACAACTGTTAGTACAACTGAAACAACTACACCATTCACAACAACTGAAAGCACAACTGTTAGTACAACTACAACAACTACACCAGCCACAACAACTGAGAGCACAACTGTTAGTACAACTGAAACAACTACACCAGCCACATCAACTGAAAGCACAACTGTTAGTACAACTGAAACAACTACACCAGTCACAACAACTGAGAGCACAACTGTTTCTACAGTTGAATCAACTACACCAGCCACAACAACTGAGAGCACAACTGTTAGTACAACTGAAACAACTACACCAGCCACATCAACTGAAAGCACAACTGTTAGTACAACTGAAACAACTACACCAGTCACAACAACTGTGAGCACAACTGTTTCTACAGCTGAATCAACTACACCAGCCACAACAACTGAGAGATCAACTGTTAGTACAACAGAAACAACTACACCAGACACAACTGAGAGCACAACTGTTAGTACAGCTGAATCAACAACACCAGTCACAACAACTGAAAGCACAACTGTTAGTACAACTGAAACAACTACCCCAGTCACAAAAACCGAGAGCACAACTGTTAGTACAGCTGAATCAACAACACCAGCCACAACAACTGAAAGCACATCTGTTAGTACAACTGAAACAACTACACCAGCCACAACAACTGAGAGCACAGCTCTTAGTACAGCTGAAACAACTTCACCAGCCACAACAACTGAAAACACAACTGTTATTACACCTGAAACAACTACACCAGCCACAACAACTGAGAGCACAACTTTTAGTACAACTGAATCAACAACACCAGCCACAACAACTGAAAGCACAACTGTTATGACACCTGAAACAACTACACCAGCCACAACAACTGAGAGCACAACTGTTAGTACAACTGAATCAACAACACCAGCCACAACAACTGAGAGCACAACTGTTAGTACAGCTGAATCAACAACACCAGTCACAACAACTGAAAGCACAACTGTTAGTACAACTGAAACAACTACCCCAGTCACAAAAACCGAGAGCACAACTGTTAGTACAGCTGAATCAACAACACCAGCCACAACAACTGAAAGCACATCTGTTAGTACAACTGAAACAACTACACCAGCCACAACAACTGAGAGCACAGCTCTTAGTACAGCTGAAACAACTTCACCAGCCACAACAACTGAAAACACAACTGTTATTACACCTGAAACAACTACACCAGCCACAACAACTGAGAGCACAACTTTTAGTACAACTGAATCAACAACACCAGCCACAACAACTGAAAGCACAACTGTTATGACACCTGAAACAACTACACCAGCCACAACAACTGAGAGCACAACTGTTAGTACAACTGAATCAACAACACCAGCCACAACAACTGAGAGCACAACTGTTAGTACAGCTGAATCAACAACACCAGCCACAACAACTGAGAGCACAGCTCTTAGTACAGCTGAAACAACTACACCAGCTACAACAACTGAGAGCACAACTATTAGTACAACTGAAACAACTACACCAGCCACAACAACTGAGAGCAAAACTGTTAGTACAACTGAAACAACTACACCAGTCACAACAACTGAGAGCACAACTGTTTCTACAGCTGAATCAACTACACCAGCCACAACCACTGAGAGCACAACTATTAGTACAACTGAATCAACAACACCAGCCACAACAACTGAGAGCACAACTATTAGTACTGCTGAAACAACTACACCAGCCACAACAACTGAGAGCACAACTGTTAGTACAACTGAAACAACTACACCATTCACAACAACTGAGAGCACAGCTATTAGTACAACTGAAACAACTACACCAGTCACAACAACTGAGAGCACAGCTATTAGTAAAACTGAAACAACTACACCAACAACAACAACTGAAAGCACAACTGTTATTACAACTGAAACAACTACACCAGCCACATCAACTGAAAGCACAACTGTTAGATCAACTGCAACAACTACACCAGCCACATCAACTGTTAGTACAGCTGAAACAACTACATCATTTTCAACAACTGAAAGCACAACTGTTAGTACAACTACAACAACTACACCAGCCACAACAACTGAGAGCACAACTGTTATTACAACTGAAACAACTACACCAGCCACATCAACTGAAAGCACCACTGTTAGTACAACTGAAACAACTACACCAGTCACAACAACTGAGAGCACAACTGTTTCTACAGTTGAATCAACTACACCAGCCACAACAACTGAGAGCACAACTGTTAGTACAACTGAAACAACTACACCAGCCACAACAACTGAAAGCACAACTGTTAGTACAACTCAAACAACTACACCAGTCACAACAACTGAGAGCACAACTGTTTCTACAGCTGAATCAACTACACCATTCACAACAACTGAGAGCACAGATATTAGTACAACTGAAACAACTACACCACTCACAACAACTGAGAGCACAGCTATTAGTACAACTGAAACAACTACACCAGCCACAACAACTGAGAGCACAACTGTTAGTACAGCTGAATCAACAACACCAGTCACAACAACTGAAAGCACAACTGTTAGTACAACTGAAACAACTACACCAGTCACAACAACTGAGAGCACAACTGCTATTACAGCTGAAAAAACTTCACCAGCCACAACAACTGAGATCACAACTTTTAGTACAACTGAATCAACAACACCAGTCACAACAACTGAAAGCACAACTGTTAGTACAACTGAAACAACTACACCAGTCACAACAACTGAGAGCACAACTGTTAGTACAGCTGAATCAACAACACGAGTCACAACAATTGAAAGCACAACTGTTAGTACAACTGAAACAACTACACCAACCACAACAACTGAAAGCACAACTGTTAGTACAACTGAAACAACTACACCAGTCACAACAACTGAGAGCACAACTGTTTCTACAGCTGAATCAACTACACCAGCCACAACAACTGAGAGTTCAACTGTTAGTACAACTGAAACAACTATACCAGACACAACTGAGACCACAACTGTTAGTATAGCTGAATCAACTACACCAGCCACAACAACTGAGAGTTCAACTGTTAGTACAACTGAAACAACTACACCAGCCACAACTGAGAGCACAACTGTTAGTACAGCTGAATCAACAACACCAGCCACAACAACTGAAAGCACAACTGTTAGTACAACTGAAACATCTACACCAGTCACAACAACTGAGAGCACAACTGTTTCTACAGCTGAATCAACTACACCAGCCACAACAACTGAGAGTTCAACTGTTAGTACAACTGAAACAACTACACAAGCCACAACTGAGAGCACAACTGTTAGTACAGCTGAAACAACTACACCAGCCACAACAACTGAGAGCACAACTATTAGTACAACTGAAACAACTACACCAGCCACAACAACTGAAAGCACAACTGTTAGTACAACTGAAACAACTACACCAGCCACAACAACTGAGAGCACAACTGTTAGTACAGCTGAAATAACTACACCAGCCACAACAACTGAGAGCACAACTGTTAGTACAACTGAATCAACAACACCAGCCACAACAACTGAGAGCACAACTGTTAGTACAGCTGAATCAACAACACCAGCCACAACAACTGAGAGCACAGCTCTTAGTACAGCTGAAACAACTACACCAGCTACAACAACTGAGAGCACAACTATTAGTACAACTGAAACAACTACACCAGCCACAACAACTGAGAGCAAAACTGTTAGTACAACTGAAACAACTACACCAGTCACAACAACTGAGAGCACAACTGTTTCTACAGCTGAATCAACTACACCAGCCACAACCACTGAGAGCACAACTATTAGTACAACTGAATTAACAACACCAGCCACAACAACTGAGAGCACAACTATTAGTACTGCTGAAACAACTACACCAGCCACAACAACTGAGAGCACAACTGTTAGTACAACTGAAACAACTACACCATTCACAACAACTGAGAGCACAGCTATTAGTACAACTGAAACAACTACACCAGTCACAACAACTGAGAGCACAGCTATTAGTACAACTGAAACAACTACACCAACAACAACAACTGAAAGCACAACTGTTATTACAACTGAAACAACTACACCAGCCACATCAACTGAAAGCACAACTGTTAGTTCAACTGCAACAACTACACCAGCCACATCAACTGTTAGTACAGCTGAAACAACTACATCATTTTCAACAACTGAAAGCACAACTGTTAGTACAACTACAACAACTACACCAGCCACAACAACTGAGAGCACAACTGTTAGTACAACTGAAACAACTACACCAGCCACATCAACTGAAAGCACAACTGTTAGTACAACTGAAACAACTACACCAGTCACAACAACTGAGAGCACAACTGTTTCTACAGTTGAATCAACTACACCAGCCACAACAACTGAGAGCACAACTGTTAGTACAACTGAAACAACTACACCAGCCACATCAACTGAAAGCACAACTGTTAGTACAACTGAAACAACTACACCAGTCACAACAACTGTGAGCACAACTGTTTCTACAGCTGAATCAACTACACCAGCCACAACAACTGAGAGATCAACTGTTAGTACAGCTGAATCAACAACACCAGCCACAACAACTGAAAGCACAACTGTTATTACACCTGAAACAACTACACCAGCCACAACAACTGAGAGCACAACTGTTAGTACAACTGAATCAACAACACCAGCCACAACAACTGAGAGCACAACTGTTAGTACAGCTGAATCAACAACACCAGCCACAACAACTGAGAGCACAGCTCTTAGTACAGCTGAAACAACTACACCAGCTACAACAACTGAGAGCACAACTATTAGTACAACTGAAACAACTACACCAGCCACAACAACTGAGAGCAAAACTGTTAGTACAACTGAAACAACTACACCAGTCACAACAACTGAGAGCACAACTGTTTCTACAGCTGAATCAACTACACCAGCCACAACCACTGAGAGCACAACTGTTAGTACAGCTGAATCAACAACACCATTCACAACAACTGAGAGCACAGCTATTAGTACAACTGAAACAACTACACCAGTCACAACAACTGAGAGCACAGCTATTAGTACAACTGAAACAACTACACCAACAACAACAACAACAACTGAAAGCACAACTGTTATTACAACTGAAACAACTACACCAGCCACATCAACTGAAAGCACAACTGTTAGTTCAACTGCAACAACTACACCAGCCACATCAACTGTTAGTACAGCTGAAACAACTACATCATTTACAACAACTGAAAGCACAAATGTTAGTACAACTAGAACAACTACACCAGCCACAACAACTGAGAGCACAACTGTTAGTACAACTGAAACAACTACACCAGCCAAATCAACTGAAAGCACAACTGTTAGTACAACTGAAACAACTACACAAGTCACAACAACTGAGAGCACAACTGTTTCTACAGCTGAATCAACTACACCAGCCACACCAACTGAGAGTTCAACTGCTAGTACAACTGAAACAACTACACCAGCCACATCAACTGAAAGCACAACTGTTAGTACAGCTGAAACAACTACACCAGCCATAACAACTGAGAGCACAACTTTTAGTACAGCTGAAACAAGTACACCAGCCACAACAACTGAGAGCACAACTGTTAGTACAACTGAATCAACAACACCAGCCACAACAACTGAGAGCACAACTATTAGTACAGCTGAAACAACTACACCAGCCAGAACAACTGAGAGCACAACTATTAGTACAACTGAATCAAGACCACCAGCCACAACAACTGAGAGCACAACTATTAGTTCTGCTGAAACAACTACACCAGCCACAACAACTGAGATCACAACTGTTAGTACAACTGAAACAACTACACCATTCACAACAACTGAGAGCACAGATATTAGTACAACTGAAACAACTACACCACTCACAACAACTGAGAGCACAGCTATTAGTACAACTGAAACAACTACACCAGCCACAACAACTGAGAGCACAACTGTTAGTACAGCTGAATCAACAACACCAGTCACAACAACTGAAAGCACAACTGTTAGTACAACTGAAACAACTACACCAGTCACAACAACTGAGAGCACAACTGCTATTACAGCTGAAAAAACTACACCAGCCACAACAACTGAGAGCACAACTTTTAGTACAACTGAATCAACAACACCAGTCACAACAACTGAAAGCACAACTGTTAGTACAACTGAAACAACTACACCAGTCACAACAACTGAGAGCACAACTGTTTCTACAGCTGAATCAACTACACCAGCCACAACAACTGAGAGTTCAACTGTTAGTACAACTGAAACAACTATACCAGACACAACTGAGACCACAACTGTTAGTATAGCTGAATCAACTACACCAGCCACAACAACTGAGAGTTCAACTGTTAGTACAACTGAAACAACTACACCAGCCACAACTGAGAGCACAACTGTTAGTACAGCTGAATCAACAACACCAGCCACAACAACTGAAAGCACAACTGTTAGTACAACTGAAACATCTACACCAGTCACAACAACTGAGAGCACAACTGTTTCTACAGCTGAATCAACTACACCAGCCACAACAACTGAGAGTTCAACTGTTAGCACAGCTGAAACAACTACACCAGCCACAACTGAGAGCACAACTATTAGTACAGCTGAATCAACAACACCAGTCACAACAACTGAAAGCACAACTGTTAGTACAACTGAAACAACTACAGCAGTCACAACAACTGAGAGCACAACTGTTAGTACAGCTGAAATAACTACACCAGCCACAACAACTGAGAGCACAACTGTTAGTACAGCTGAAACAACAACACCAGCCACAACAACTGAAAGCACAACTGTTAGTACAACTCAAACAACTACACCAGTCACAACAACTGAGAGCACAACTGTTTCTACAGCTGAATCAACTACACCATTCACAACAACTGAGAGCACAGATATTAGTACAACTGAAACAACTACACCACTCACAACAACTGAGAGCACAGCTATTAGTACAACTGAAACAACTACACCAGCCACAACAACTGAGAGCACAACTGTTAGTACAGCTGAATCAACAACACCAGTCACAACAACTGAAAGCACAACTGTTAGTACAACTGAAACAACTACACCAGTCACAACAACTGAGAGCACAACTGCTATTACAGCTGAAAAAACTACACCAGCCACAACAACTGAGAGCATAACTTTTAGTACAACTGAATCAACAACACCAGTCACAACAACTGAAAGCACAACTGTTAGTACAACTGAAACAACTACACCAGTCACAACAACTGAGAGCACAACTGTTAGTACAGCTGAATCAACAACACGAGTCACAACAATTGAAAGCACAACTGTTAGTACAACTGAAACAACTACACCAACCACAACAACTGAAAGCACAACTGTTAGTACAACTGAAACAACTACACCAGCCACAACTGAGAGCACAACTATTAGTACAGCTGAAACAACTACACCAGGCACAACAACTGAGAGCACAACTATTAGTACAACTGAAACAACTACACCAGCCACAACAACTGAAAGCACAACTGTTAGTACAACTGAAACAACTACACCAGCCACAACAACTGAGAGCACAACTGTTAGTACAACCAAAACAACTACACCAGCCACAACAACTGAGAGCTCAACTGTTAGTACAACTGAGACAACTACACCAGCCACAACAACTGAGAGCAAAACTGTTAGTACAACTGAAACAACTACACCAGTCACAACAACTGTGAGCACAACTGTTTCTACAGCTGAATCAACTACACCAGCCACAACAACTGAGAGATCAACTGTTTGTACAGCTGAATCAACAACACCAGCCACAACAACTGAAAGCACAACTGTTATTACACCTGAAACAACTACACCAGCCACAACAACTGAGAGCACAACTGTTAGTACAACTGAATCAACAACACCAGCCACAACAACTGAGAGCACAACTGTTAGTACAGCTGAATCAACAACACCAGCCACAACAACTGAGAGCACAGCTCTTAGTACAGCTGAAACAACTACACCAGCTACAACAACTGAGAGCACAACTATTAGTACAACTGAAACAACTACACCAGCCACAACAACTGAGAGCAAAACTGTTAGTACAACTGAAACAACTACACCAGTCACAACAACTGAGAGCACAACTGTTTCTACAGCTGAATCAACTACACCAGCCACAACCACTGAGAGCACAACTGTTAGTACAGCTGAATCAACAACACCATTCACAACAACTGAGAGCACAGCTATTAGTACAACTGAAACAACTACACCAGTCACAACAACTGAGAGCACAGCTATTAGTACAACTGAAACAACTACACCAACAACAACAACAACAACTGAAAGCACAACTGTTATTACAACTGAAACAACTACACCAGCCACATCAACTGAAAGCACAACTGTTAGTTCAACTGCAACAACTACACCAGCCACATCAACTATTAGTACAGCTGAAACAACTACATCATTTACAACAACTGAAAGCACAAATGTTAGTACAACTAGAACAACTACACCAGCCACAACAACTGAGAGCACAACTGTTAGTACAACTGAAACAACTACACCAGCCAAATCAACTGAAAGCACAACTGTTAGTACAACTGAAACAACTACACAAGTCACAACAACTGAGAGCACAACTGTTTCTACAGCTGAATCAACTACACCAGCCACACCAACTGAGAGTTCAACTGCTAGTACAACTGAAACAACTACACCAGCCACATCAACTGAAAGCACAACTGTTAGTACAGCTGAAACAACTACACCAGCCATAACAACTGAGAGCACAACTTTTAGTACAGCTGAAACAAGTACACCAGCCACAACAACTGAGAGCACAACTGTTAGTACAACTGAATCAACAACACCAGCCACAACAACTGAGAGCACAACTATTAGTACAGCTGAAACAACTACACCAGCCAGAACAACTGAGAGCACAACTATTAGTACAACTGAATCAAGACCACCAGCCACAACAACTGAGAGCACAACTATTAGTTCTGCTGAAACAACTACACCAGCCACAACAACTGAGATCACAACTGTTAGTACAACTGAAACAACTACACCATTCACAACAACTGAGAGCACAGATATTAGTACAACTGAAACAACTACACCACTCACAACAACTGAGAGCACAGCTATTAGTACAACTGAAACAACTACACCAGCCACAACAACTGAGAGCACAACTGTTAGTACAGCTGAATCAACAACACCAGTCACAACAACTGAAAGCACAACTGTTAGTACAACTGAAACAACTACACCAGTCACAACAACTGAGAGCACAACTGCTATTACAGCTGAAAAAACTACACCAGCCACAACAACTGAGAGCACAACTTTTAGTACAACTGAATCAACAACACCAGTCACAACAACTGAAAGCACAACTGTTAGTACAACTGAAACAACTACACCAGTCACAACAACTGAGAGCACAACTGTTTCTACAGCTGAATCAACTACACCAGCCACAACAACTGAGAGTTCAACTGTTAGTACAACTGAAACAACTATACCAGACACAACTGAGACCACAACTGTTAGTATAGCTGAATCAACTACACCAGCCACAACAACTGAGAGTTCAACTGTTAGTACAACTGAAACAACTACACCAGCCACAACTGAGAGCACAACTGTTAGTACAGCTGAATCAACAACACCAGCCACAACAACTGAAAGCACAACTGTTAGTACAACTGAAACATCTACACCAGTCACAACAACTGAGAGCACAACTGTTTCTACAGCTGAATCAACTACACCAGCCACAACAACTGAGAGTTCAACTGTTAGCACAGCTGAAACAACTACACCAGCCACAACTGAGAGCACAACTATTAGTACAGCTGAATCAACAACACCAGTCACAACAACTGAAAGCACAACTGTTAGTACAACTGAAACAACTACAGCAGTCACAACAACTGAGAGCACAACTGTTAGTACAGCTGAAATAACTACACCAGCCACAACAACTGAGAGCACAACTGTTAGTACAGCTGAAACAACAACACCAGCCACAACAACTGAAAGCACAACTGTTAGTACAACTCAAACAACTACACCAGTCACAACAACTGAGAGCACAACTGTTTCTACAGCTGAATCAACTACACCATTCACAACAACTGAGAGCACAGATATTAGTACAACTGAAACAACTACACCACTCACAACAACTGAGAGCACAGCTATTAGTACAACTGAAACAACTACACCAGCCACAACAACTGAGAGCACAACTGTTAGTACAGCTGAATCAACAACACCAGTCACAACAACTGAAAGCACAACTGTTAGTACAACTGAAACAACTACACCAGTCACAACAACTGAGAGCACAACTGCTATTACAGCTGAAAAAACTACACCAGCCACAACAACTGAGAGCATAACTTTTAGTCCAACTGAATCAACAACACCAGTCACAACAACTGAAAGCACAACTGTTAGTACAACTGAAACAACTACACCAGTCACAACAACTGAGAGCACAACTGTTAGTACAGCTGAATCAACAACACGAGTCACAACAATTGAAAGCACAACTGTTAGTACAACTGAAACAACTACACCAACCACAACAACTGAAAGCACAACTGTTAGTACAACTGAAACAACTACACCAGCCACAACTGAGAGCACAACTATTAGTACAGCTGAAACAACTACACCAGGCACAACAACTGAGAGCACAACTATTAGTACAACTGAAACAACTACACCAGCCACAACAACTGAAAGCACAACTGTTAGTACAACTGAAACAACTACACCAGCCACAACAACTGAGAGCACAACTGTTAGTACAACCAAAACAACTACACCAGCCACAACAACTGACAGCACAACTGTTAGTACAACTGAATCAACAAAACCAGCCACAACAAATGAGAGCACAACTATTAGTACAGCTGAAACAACTACACCAGGCACAACAACTGAGAGCACAACTATTAGTACAACTGAAACAACTACACCAGCCACAACAACTGAGAGCACAACTGTTAGTACAACTGAAACAACTACACCAGCCACAACTGAGAGCACAACTATTAGTACAACTGAAACAACTACACCAGCCACAACAACTGAGAGCACAACTGTTAGTACAACTGAAACAACTACACCAGCCACAACTGAGAGCACAACTATTAGTACAGCTGAAACAACTACACCCGCAACAACAACTGAGAGCACAACTGTTAGTACAGCTGAAACAACTACACCAACCACAACAACTGAAAGCACAACTGTTAGTACAACTGAAACAACAACACCAGCCACATCAACTGAAAGCACAACTGTTAGTTCAACTGAAACAACTACACCAGCCACATCAACTGTTAGTACAACTGAAACAACTACACCAGCCACATCAACTGTTAGTACAACTGAAACAACTACCCCATTTACAACTACTGAAAGCACAACTGTTAGTACAACTGGAACAACTACACGAGCCACAACAACTGAGAGCACAACTGTTAGTACAGCTGAAACAACTACACCAGCCACAACAACTGAGAGCACAACTATTAGTACAACTGAAACAACTACACCAGCCACAACAAGTGAAAGCACAACTGTTAGTACAACTAAAACAACTACACCAGCCACAACAACTGAGAGCACAACTATTAGTACAGCTGAAACAACTACACCAGGCACAACAACTGATAGCACAAATATTAGTACAGCTGAAACAACTAAACCAGCCATAACAACTGAGAGCACAACTGTTAGTACAGCTGAAACAACTACACCAGCCACAACAACTGAGAGCACAACTATTAGTACAACTGAAACAACTACACCAGCCACAACAACTGAAAGCACAACTGTTAGTACAACTAAAACAACTACACCAGCCACAACAACTGAGAGCACAACTGTTAGTACAACTGAAACAACTACACCAGCCACAACAACTGAGAGCACAACTGTTAGTACAACTGAATCAACAACAACAGCCACAACAACTGAGAGCAAAACTATTAGTACAGCTGAAACAACTACACCAGGCACAACAACTGAGAGCACAACTATTAGTACAACTGAAACAACTACACCAGCCACAAGAACTGAGAGCACAACTGTTAGTACAACTGAAACAACTACACAAGCCACAACTGAGAGCACAACTATTAGTACAGCTGAAACAACTACACCAACCACAACAATTGAAAGCACAACTGTTAGTACAACTGAAACAACAATACCAGCCACATCAACTGAAAGCACAACTGTTAGTTCAACTGCAACAACTACAGCAGCCACGTCAACTGTTAGTACAACTGAAACAACTACACCAGCCACATCAACTGTTAGTACAGCTGAAACAACAACACCATTTACAACAACTGAAAGCACAACTGTTAGTACAACTGGAACAACTACACCAGCCACAACAACTGAAAGCACAACTGTTAGTACAACTGAAACAATTACACCAGTCACAACAACTGAGAGCACAACTGTTAGTACAGCTGAAACAACTACACCAGCCACAACAACTGAACGCACAACTGTTAGTACAGCTGAAACAACTACACCAGCCACAACAACTGAGAGCACAACTGTTAGTACAGCTGAATCAACAACACCAGCCACAACAACTGAAAGCACAACTGTTAGTACAACTGAAACAACAACACCAGTCACAACAACTGAGAGCACAACTGTTTCTACAGCTGAATCAACTACACCAGCAACAACAACTGAGAGTTCAACTGTTAGTACAACTGAAACAACTACACCAGCCACAACTGAGAGCACAACTGTTAGTACAGCTGAAACAACAACACCAGCCACAGCAACTGAAAGCACAACTGTTAGTACAACTGAAACAACTACACCAGTCACAACAACTGAGAGCACAACTGTTAGTACAACTAAAACAACTACACCAGTCACAACAACTGAGAGCACAACTGTTAGTACAGCTGAAACAACTACACCAGCCACAACAACTGAGAGCACAACTGTTAGTACAGCTGAATCAACAACACCAGCCACAACAACTGAAAGCACAACTGTTAGTACAACTGAAACAACTACACCAGTCACAACAACTGAGAGCACAACTGTTTCTACAGCTGAATCAACTACACCAGCCACAACAACTGAGAGTTCAACTGTTAGTACAACTGAAACAACTACACAAGCCACAACTGAGAGCACAACTGTTAGTACAGCTGAAACAACTACACCAGCCACAACAACTGAGAGCACAACTATTAGTACAAATGAAACAACTACACCAGGCACAACAACTGAAAGCACAACTATTAGTACAACTGAAACAACTACACCAGCCACAACAACTGAGAGAACAACTGTTAGTACAACTGAAAAAACTACACCAGCCACAACTGAGAGAACAACTATTAGTACAACTGAAACAACTACACCAGCCACAACAACTGAGAGCACAACTGTTAGTACAACTGAAACAACTACACCAGCCACAACTGAGAGCACAACTATTAGTACAGCTGAAACAACTACACCCGCCACAACAACTGAGAGCACAACTGTTAGTACAGCTGAAACAACAACACCAACCACAACAACTGAAAGCACAACTGTTAGTACAACTGAAACAACAACACCAGCCACATCAACTGAAAGCACAACTGTAAGTTCAACTGAAACAACTACACCAGCCACATCAATTGTTAGTACAACTGAAACAACTACACCAGCCACATCAACTGTTAGTACAACTGAAACAACTACGCCAGCCACATCAACTGTTAGTACAGCTGAAACAACTACATCATTTACAACAACTGAAAGCAAAACTGTTAGTACAACTAGAACAACTACACCAGTCACAACAACTGAGAGCACAACTGTTTCTACAGCTGAATCAACTACACCAGTCACAACAACTGAGAGCACAACTGTTAGTACAACTGAAACAACTACACCAGCCACAACAACTGAGAGTTCAACTGTTAGTACAACTGAAACAACTACACCAGCCACAACTGAGAGCACAACTGTTAGTACAGCTGAATCAACAACACCAGCCACAACAACTGAAAGCACAACTGTTAGTACAACTGAAACAACTACACCAGTCACAACAACTGAGAGCACAACTGTTTCCACAGCTGAATCAACTACACCAGCCACAACAACTGAGAGTTCAACTGTTAGTACAGCTGAAACAACTACACCAGCCACAACTGAGAACACAACTGTTAGTACAGCTGAAACAACTACACCAGCCACAACTGAGAGCACAACTGTTAGTACAACTGAAACAACTACACCAGTCACAACTGAGAGCACAACTGTTAGTACAGCTGAAACAACTACACCAGCCACAACAACTGAGAGCACAACTGTTAGTACAGCTGAATCAACAACACCAGTCACAACAACTGAAAGCACAACTGTTAGTACAACTGAAACAACTACACCAGTCACAACAACTGAGAGCACAACTTTTAGTACAACTGAATCAACAACACCAGTCACAACAACTGAAAGCACAACTGTTAGTACAACTGAAACAACTACACCAGTCACAACAACTGAGAGCACAACTGTTAGTACAGCTGAATCAACAACACGAGTCACAATAATTGAAATCACAACTGTTAGTACAACTGAAACAACTACACCAACCACAACAACTGAAAGCACAACTGTTAGTACAACTGAAACAACTACACCAGTCACAACAACTGAGAGCACAACTGTTTCTACAGCTGAATCAACTACACCAGCCACAACAACTGAGAGTTCAACTGTTAGTACAGCTGAAACAACTACACCAGCCACAACTGAGAGCACAACTGTTAGTACAGCTGAATCAACAACACCAGTCACAACAACTGAAAGCACAACTGTTAGTACAACTGAAACAACTACACCAGTCACAACAACTGAGAGCACAACTGTTAGTACAGCTGAAACAACTACACCAGCCACAACAACTGAGAGCACAACTGTTAGTACAGATGAATCAACAACACCAGCCACAACAACTGAAAGCACAACTGTTAGTACAACTGAAACAACTACACCAGTCACAACAACTGAGAGCACAACTGTTTCTACAGCTGAATCAACTACACCAGCCACAACAACTGAGAGTTCAACTGTTAGTACAACTGAAACAACTACACAAGCCACAACTGAGAGCACAACTGTTAGTACAGCTGAAACAACTACACAAGCCACAACAACTGAGAGCACAACTATTAGTACAACTGAAACAACTACACCAGCCACAACAACTGAAAGCACAACTGTTAGTACAACTAAAACAACTACACCAGTCACAACAACTGAGAACACAACTGTTTCTACAGCTGAATCAACTACACCAGCCACAACAACTGAGAGCACAACTGTTAGTACAACTGAAACAACTACACCAGCCACAACAACTGAGAGCACAACTATTAGTACAACTGAAACAACTACACCAGGCACAACAACTGAGAGCACAACTATTAGTACAACTGAAACAACTACACCAGCCACAACAACTGAGAGCACAACTGTTAGTACAACTGAAACAACTACACCAGCCACAACTGAGAGCACAACTATTAGTACAACTGAAACAACTACACCAGCCACAACTGAGAGCACAACTGTTAGTACAGCTGAAACAACTACACCAGGCACAACAACTGAAAGCACAACTATTAGTACAACTGAAACAACTACACCAGCCACAACAACTGAGAGCACAACTGTTAGTACAACTGAAACAACTACACCAGCCACAACTGAGAGCACAACTGTTAGTACAACTGAAACAACTACACAAGCAACAACTGAGAGCACAACTATTAGTACAGCTGAAACAACTAAACCCGCAACAACAACTGAGAGCACAACTGTTAGTACAGCTGAAACAACTACACCAACCACAACAACTGAAAGCACAACTGTTAGTTCAACTGAAACAACAACACCAGCCACATCAACTGAAAGCACAACTGTTAGTTCAACTGAAACAACTACACCAGCCACATCAACTGTTAGTACAACTGAAACAACTACACCAGCCACATCAACTGTTACTACAACTGAAACAACTACGCCAGCCACATCAACTGTTAGTACAGCTGAAACAACTACATCATTTACAACAACTGAAAGCAAAACTGTTAGTACAACTAGAACAATTACACCAGTCACAACAACTGAGAGCACAACTGTTTCTACAGCTGAATCAACTACACCAGTCACAACAACTGAGAGCACAACTGTTAGTACAACTGAAACAACTACACCAGTCACAACAACTGAGAGCACAACTGTTTCTACAGCTGAATCAACTACACCAGCCACAACAACTGAGAGCACAACTGTTAGTACAACTGAAACAACTACACCAGCCACAACTGAGAGCACAACTATTAGTACAACTGAAAAAACTACACCAGCCACAACAACTGAGAGCACAACTGTTAGTACAACTGAAACAACTACACCAGCCACAACTGAGAGCACAACTGTTAGTACAACTGAAACAACTACACCAGTCACAACAACTGAGAGCACAACTGTTTCTACAGCTGAATCAACTACACCAGCCACAACAACTGAGAGTTCAACTGTTAGTACAGCTGAAACAACTACACCAGCCACAACTGAGAACACAACTGTTAGTACAGCTGAAACAACTACACCAGCCACAACTGAGAGCACAACTGTTAGTACAACTGAAACAACTACACCAGTCACAACAACTGAGACCACAACTGTTATTACAGCTGAAACAACTACACCAACCACAACAACTGAGAGCACAACTGTTAGTACAACTGAAACAACTACACCAGTCACAACAACTGAGAGCACAACTGTTTCTACAGCTGAATCAACTACACCAGCCACAACAACTGAGAGTTCAACTGTTAGTACAACTGAAACAACTACACAAGCCACAACTGAGAGCACAACTGTTAGTACAACTGAAACAACTACACCAGCCACATCAACTGTTAGTACAGCTGAAACAACTACACCATTTACAACAACTGAAAGCACAACTGTTAGTACAACTGAAACAACTACACCAGCCACAACTGAGAGCACAACTATTAGTACAACTGAAACAACTACACCAGCCACAACTGAGAGCACAACTGTTAGTACAACTGAAACAACTACACCAGCCACAACTGAGAGCACAACTATTAGTACAGCTGAAACAACTACACCCGCAACAACAACTGAGAGCACAACTGTTAGTACAGCTGAAACAACTACACCAACCACAACAACTGAAAGCACAACTGTTAGTACAACTGAAACAACAACACCAGCCACATCAACTGAAAGCACAACTGTTAGTTCAACTGAAACAACTACACCAGCCACATCAACTGTTAGTACAACTGAAACAACTACACCAGCCACATCAACTGTTAGTACAACTGAAACAACTACGCCAGCCACATCAACTGTTAGTACAGCTGAAACAACTACATCATTTACAACAACTGAAAGCAAAACTGTTAGTACAACTAGAACAATTACACCAGTCACAACAACTGAGAGCACAACTGTTTCTACAGCTGAATCAACTACACCAGTCACAACAACTGAGAGCACAACTGTTAGTACAACTGAAACAACTACACCAGTCACAACAACTGAGAGCACAACTGTTTCTACAGCTGAATCAACTACACCAGCCACAACAACTGAGAGCACAACTGTTAGTACAACTGAAACAACTACACCAGCCACAACTGAGAGCACAACTATTAGTACAACTGAAACAACTACACCAGCCACAACAACTGAGAGCACAACTGTTAGTACAACTGAAACAACTACACCAGCCACAACTGAGAGCACAACTATTAGTACAGCTGAAACAACTACACCAACCACAACAACTGAAAGCACAACTATTAGTACAACTGAAACAACAACACCAGCCACATCAACTGAAAGCACAACTGTTAGTTCAACTGAAACAACTACACCAGCCACATCAACTGTTAGTACAACTGAAACAACTACACCAGCCACATCAACAGTTAGTACAACTGAAACAACTACGCCAGCCACATCAACTGTTAGTACAGCTGAAACAACTACATCATTTACAACAACTGAAAGCAAAACTGTTAGTACAACTAGAACAATTACACCAGTCACAACAACTGAGAGCACAACTGTTTCTACAGCTGAATCAACTACACCAGTCACAACAACTGAGAGCACAACTGTTAGTACAACTGAAACAACTACACCAGTCACAACAACTGAGAGCACAACTGTTTCTACAGCTGAATCAACTACACCAGCCACAACAACTGAGAGTTCAACTGTTAGTACAACTGAAACAACTACACCAGCCACAACTGAGAGCACAACTGTTAGTACAGCTGAATCAACAACACCAGCCACAACAACTGAAAGCACAACTGTTAGTACAACTGAAACAACTACACCAGTCACAACAACTGAGAGCACAACTGTTTCTACAGCTGAATCAACTACACCAGCCACAACAACTGAGAGTTCAACTGTTAGTACAGCTGAAACAACTACACCAGCCACAACTGAGAACACAACTGTTAGTACAGCTGAAACAACTACACCAGCCACAACTGAGAGCACAACTGTTAGTACAACTGAAACAACTACACCAGTCACAACAACTGAGACCACAACTGTTATTACAGCTGAAACAACTACACCAACCACAACAACTGAGAGCACAACTGTTAGTACAGCTGAATCAACAACACCAGCCACAACAACTGAAAGCACAACTGTTAGTACAACTGAAACAATTACACCAGTCACAACAACTGAGAGCACAACTGTTTCTACAGCTGAATCAACTACACCAGCCACAACAACTGAGAGTTCAACTGTTAGTACAACTGAAACAACTACACAAGCCACAACTGAGAGCACAACTGTTAGTACAACTGAAACAACTACACCAGCCACATCAACTGTTAGTACAGCTGAAACAACTACACCATTTACAACAACTGAAAGCACAACTGTTAGTACAACTGGAACAACTACACCAGTCACAACAACTGAGAGCACAACTGTTTCTACAGCTGAATCAACTACACCAGCCACAACAACTGAGAGTTCAACTGTTAGTACAGCTGAATCAACAACACAAGCCACAACAACTGAAAGCACAACTGTTAGTACAGCTGAAACAACTACACCAGCCACAACAACTGATAGCACAACTGTTAGTACAACTGAATCAACAACACCAGCCAAAACAACTGAAAGCACAACTGTTAGTACAACTGAAACAACTACACCAGTCACAACAACTGAAAGCACAACTGTTAGTACAGCTGAAACAACTACAACAGCCACAACAACTGAGAGCACAACTGTTAGTACAACTGAAACAACTACACAAGCCACAACTGAGAGCACAACTATTAGTACAGCTGAAACAACTACACCAACCACAACAATTGAAAGCACAACTGTTAGTACAACTGAAACAACTACAACAGCCACATCAACTGTTAGTACAACTGAAACAACTACACCAGCCACATCAACTGTTAGTACAGTTGAAACAACTGTGCCATTTATAACAACTGAAAGCACAACTGTTAGTACAACTGGAACATTTACACCAGTCACAACAACTGAGAGCACAACTGTTTCTACAGCTGAATCAACTACACCAGCCACAACAACTGAGAGTTCAACTGTTAGTACAACTAAAACAACTACATCAGCCACATCAACTGAAAGCACAACTGTTAGTACAACTGAAACAACTACACCATTCACAACAACTGAGAGCACAACTGCTATTACAGCTGAAATAATTACACCAACCACAACAACTGAGAGCACAACTATTAGTACAGCTGAAACAACTACACCAGCCAGAACAACTGATAGCACAACTATTAGTACAACTGAAACAACTACACCAGCCACATCAACTGAAAGCACAACTGTTAGTTCAACTGCAACAACTACACCAGCCACATCAACTGTTAGTACAACTGAAACAACTACACCAGCCACATCAACTGTTAGTACAACTGAAACAACTACACCAGCCACATCAACTGTTAGTACAGCTGAAACAACTACACCATTTACAACAACTGAAAGCACAACTGTTAGTACAAGTGGAACAACTACACCAGCCACAACAACTGAGAGTTCAACTGTTAGTACAGCTGAATCAACAACACAAGCCACAACAACTGAAAGCACAACTGTTCTTACAGCTGAAACAACTACACCAGCCACAACAACTGAGAGCACAACTGTTAGTACAACTGAATCAACAACACCAGCCACAACAACTGAAAGCACAACTGTTAGTACAACTGAAACAACTACACCAGTCACAACAACTGAGAGCACATCTGTTAGTACAGCTGAAACAACTACACCAGCCACAACAACTGAGAGCACAACTATTAGTACAACTGAAACAACTACACCAGCCACAACAACTGAAAGCACAACTGTTAGTACAACTAAAACAACTACACCAGCCACAACAACTGAGAGCACAACTGTTAGTACAACTGAAACAACTACACCAGTCACAGCAACTGAGAGCACAACTGTTTCTACAGCTGAATCAACTACACCAGCCACAGCAAATGAGAGTTCAACTGTTAGTACAACTGAAACAACTACACCATTTACAACAACTGAAAGCACAACTGTTAGTACAACTGGAACAACTACACCAGCCACAACAACTGAAAGCACAACTGTTAGTACAACTGAAACAACTACACCAGCCACAACTGAGAGCACAACTGTTAGTACAGCTGAATCAACAACACCAGTCACAACAAATGAGAGCACAACTATTAGTACAACTGAAACAACTACACCAGCCACAACAACTGAAAGCACAAATGTTAGTACAACTGAAACAACTACACCAGTCACAACAACTGAGAGCACAACTGTTAGTACAACTGGAACAACTACACCAGCCACAACAACTGAAAGCACAACTGTTAGTACAACTGAAACAACTACACCAGCCACAACTGAGAGCACAACTGTTAGTACAGCTGAATCAACAACACCAGTCACAACAACTGAAAGCACAACTGTTAGTACAGCTGGAACAACGACATCAGCCACAACAACTGAGAGCACAACTGTTAGTACAACTGGAACAACTACACCAGCCACAACAACTGAGAGCACAACTGTTAGTACAACTGAAACAACTACGCCAGCCACATCAACTGAAAGCACAACTGTTAGTACAACTGAAACAAATACACCAGTCACAACAACTGTTTCTACAGCTGAATCAACTACACCAGCCACAACAACTGAGAGTTCAACTGTTAGTACAACTGAAACAACTACACCATCCAGAACTGAGAGCACAACTGTTAGTACAACTGAATCAACAACACCAGCCACAACAACTGAGAGCACAACTATTAGTACAGCTGAAACAACTACACCAGCCACAACAACTGAGAGCACAACTATTAGTACAACTGAAACAACTACACCAGCCACAACAACTGAGAGCACAACTGTTAGTACAACTGAAACAACTACACCATTCACAACAACTGAGAGCACAACTGTTAGTACAACTGAAACAACTACACCATTCACAACAACTGAGAGCACAACTGTTATTACAACTGGAACAACTACACCAGCCACAACAACTGAGAGCACAACTGTTAGTACAACTGAAACAACTACGCCAGCCACATCAACTGGAAGCACAACTGTTAGTACAACTGAAACAACTACACCATTCCCAACAACTGAGAGCACAACTGTTAGTACAACTGAAACAACTACACCAGCCACAGCAACGGAGAGTTCAACTGTTAGTACAACTGAAACGACTACACCATTTACAACAACTGAAAGCACAACTGTTAGTACAACTGGAACATCTACACCAGCCACAACAACTGAAGGCACAACTGTTAGTACAACTGAAACAACTACACCAGCCACAACTGAGAGCACAACTGTTAGTACAGCTGAATCAACAACACCAGTCACAACAACTGAAAGCACAACTGTTAGTACAACTGAAACAACTACACCAGTCACAACAACTGAGAGCACAACTGTTAGTACAGCTGAAACAACTACACCAGCCACAACAAATGAGAGCACAACTATTAGTACAACTGAAACAACTACACCAGCCACAACAACTGAAAGCACAAATGTTAGAACAACTGAAACAACTACACCAGTCACAACAACTGAGAGCACAACTGTTAGTACAACTGGAACAACTACACCAGCCACAACAACTGAAAGCACAACTGTTAGTACAACTGAAACAACTACACCAGCCACAACTGAGAGCACAACTGTTAGTACAGCTGAATCAACAACACCAGTCACAACAACTGAAAGCACAACTGTTAGTACAGCTGGAACAACGACATCAGCCACAACAACTGAGAGCACAACTGTTAGTACAACTGGAACAACTACACCAGCCACAACAACTGAGAGCACAACTGTTAGTACAACTGAAACAACTACGCCAGCCACATCAACTGAAAGCACAACTGTTAGTACAACTGAAACAAATACACCAGTCACAACAACTGTTTCTACAGCTGAATCAACTACACCAGCCACAACAACTGAGAGTTCAACTGTTAGTACAACTGAAACAACTACACCATCCAGAACTGAGAGCACAACTGTTAGTACAACTGAATCAACAACACCAGCCACAACAACTGAGAGCACAACTATTAGTACAGCTGAAACAACTACACCAGCCACAACAACTGAGAGCACAACTATTAGTACAACTGAAACAACTACACCAGCCACAACAACTGAGAGCACAACTGTTAGTACAACTGAAACAACTACACCATTCACAACAACTGAGAGCACAACTGTTAGTACAACTGAAACAACTACACCATTCACAACAACTGAGAGCACAACTGTTATTACAACTGGAACAACTACACCAGCCACAACAACTGAGAGCACAACTGTTAGTACAACTGAAACAACTACGCCAGCCACATCAACTGGAAGCACAACTGTTAGTACAACTGAAACAACTACACCATTCCCAACAACTGAGAGCACAACTGTTAGTACAACTGAAACAACTACACCATTCCCAACAACTGAGAGCACAACTGTTAGTACAACTGAAACAACTACACCAGTAACAACAACTGAGAGCACAGCTCTTAGTACAGCTGAAACAACTACGCCAGTCACATCAACTGGAAGCACAACTGTTAGTACAACTGAAACAACTACACCATTCCCAACAACTGAGAGCACAACTGTTAGTACAACTGAAACAACTACACCATTCCCAACAACTGAGAGCACAACTGAAACAACTACACCAGTAACAACAACTGAGAGCACAGCTCTTAGTACAACTGAAACAACTACACCAGCCACAACAACTGAAAGCACAACTGTTAGTTCAACTGCAACAACTACACCAGCCACATCAACTGTTAGTACAACTGAAACAACTACACCAGCCACATCAGCTGGTAGTACAGCTGAAACAACTACACCATTTAAAACAACTGAGAGCACAACTGTTAGTACAACTGAAACAACTACACCAGTCACAACAACTGAGAGCACAACTGCTTCTACAGCTGAATCAACTACACCAGCCACAACAACTGAGAGTTCAACTGTTAGTACAACTGAAATAACTATACTAAACACAACTGAGACCACAACTGTTAGTACAGCTGAATCAACTACACCAGCCACAACAAAGGAGAGTTCAACTGTTAGTACAACTGAAACAACTACACCAGCCACAACTGTTAGTACAGCTGAATCAACAACACCAGACACAAAAACTGAGAGCACAACTGTTAGTACAACTGAAACAACTACACCAGTCACAACAACTGAGAGCACAACTGTTAGTACAGCTGAATCAACAACACCAGCCACAACAACTGAGAGCACAACTGTTAGTACAACTGAAACAACTACACCAGCCACAACAACTGAGAGCACAGCTCTTAGTACAGCTGAAACAACTACACCAGCCACAACAACTGAAAGCACAACTGTTAGTACAACTGAAACAACTACAGCAGCCACAACAACTGAGAGCACAACTATTAGTACAACTGAAACAACTACACCAGCCACAACAACTGAGAGCACATCTGTTAGTAAAACTGAAACAACTACACCATTCACAACAACTGAGAGCACAGCTATAAGTACAACTGAAACAACTACATCAGTCACAACAACTGAGAGCACAGCTATTAGTACAACTGAAACAACTACACCAACCACAACAACTGAAAGCAAAACTGTTATTACAACTGAAACAACTACACTAGCCACATCAACTGAAAGCACAACTGTTAGTTCAACTGCAACAACTACACCAGCCACATCATCTGTTAGTACAACTGAAACAACTACACCAGCCACATCAAATGTTAGTACAGCTGAAACAACTACATCATTTACAACAACTGAAAGCACAACTGTTAGTACAACTGGAACAACTACACCAGCCACAACAACTGAGAGCACAACTGTTAGTACAACTGAAACAACAACACCAGCCACATCAACTGAAAGCACAACTGTCAGTACAACTGAAACAACTACACAAGTCACAACAACTGAGAGCACAATTGTTTCTACAGCTGAATCAACTACACCAGCCACAACAACTGAGAGCACAACTGTTAGTACAACTGAAACAACTACACCATTCACAACAACTGAGAGCACAACTGTTATTACAACTGGAACAACTACACCAGCCACAACAACTGAGAGCACAACTGTTAGTACAACTGAAACAACTACACCATTCCCAACAACTGAGAGCACAACTGTTAGTACAACTGAAACAACAACAACACCAGCCACAACAACTGAGAGTTCAACTGTTAGTACAACTGAAACAACTACACCATTCACAACAACTGAGAGCACAACTGTTAGTACAACTGAAACAACTACACCATTCACAACAACTGAGAGCACAACTGTTATTACAACTGGAACAACTACACCAGCCACAACAACTGAGAGCACAACTGTTAGTACAACTGAAACAACTACGCCAGCCACATCAACTGGAAGCACAACTGTTAGTACAACTGAAACAACTACACCATTCACAACAACTGAGAGCACAACTGTTAGTACAACTGAAACAACTACACCATTCACAACAACTGAGAGCACAACTGTTATTACAACTGGAACAACTACACCAGCCACAACAACTGAGAGCACAACTGTTATTACAACTGGAACAACTACACCAGCCACAACAACTGAGAGCACAACTGTTAGTACAACTGAAACAACTACGCCAGCCACATCAACTGGAAGCACAACTGTTAGTACAACTGAAACAACTACACCATTCACAACAACTGAGAGCACAACTGTTAGTACAACTGAAACAACTACACCATTCACAACAACTGAGAGCACAACTGTTATTACAACTGGAACAACTACACCAGCCACAACAACTGAGAGCACAACTGTTAGTACAACTGAAACAACTACGCCAGCCACAACAACTGAGAGCACAACTGTTAGTACAACTGAAACAACTACACCATTCACAACAACTGAGAGCACAACTGTTATTACAACTGGAACAACTACACCAGCCACAAAAACTGAGAGCACAACTGTTACTACAACTGAAACAACTACGCCAGCCACATCAACTGGAAGCACAACTGTTAGTACAACTGAAACAACTACACCATTCACAACAACTGAGAGCACAACTGTTAGTACAACTGAAACAACTACACCATTCACAACAACTGAGAGCACAACTGTTATTACAACTGGAACAACTACACCAGCCACAACAACTGAGAGCACAACTATTAGTACAACTGAAACAACTACGCCAGCCACATCAACTGGAAGCACAACTGTTAGTACAACTGAAACAACTACACCATTCCCAACAACTGAGAGCACAACTGTTAGTACAACTGAAACAACTACACCAGCCACAGCAACTGAGAGTTCAACTGTTAGTACAACTGAAACAACTACACCAGCCACAACTGAGAGCACAACTGTTAGTACAGCTGAATCAACAACACCAGTCACAACAACTGAAAGCACAACTGTTAGTACAACTGAAACAACTACACCAGTCACAACAACTGAGAGCACAACTGTTAGTACAGCTGAATCAACAACACCAGTCACAACAACTGAAAGCACAACTGTTAGTACAACTGAAACAACTACACCAGTCACAACAACTGAGAGCACAACTGTTAGTACAGCTGAAACAACTACACCAGCCACAACAAATGAGAGCACAACTATTAGTACAACTGAAACAACTACACCAGCCACAACAACTGAAAGCACAAATGTTAGTACAACTGAAACAACTACACCAGTCACAACAACTGAGAGCACAACTGTTAGTACAACTGGAACAACTACACCAGCCACAACAACTGAAAGCACAACTGTTAGTACAACTGAAACAACTACACCAGCCACAACTGAGAGCACAACTGTTAGTACAGCTGAATCAACAACACCAGTCACAACAACTGAAAGCACAACTGTTAGTACAGCTGGAACAACGACATCAGCCACAACAACTGAGAGCACAACTGTTAGTACAACTGGAACAAATACACCAGCCACAACAACTGAGAGCACAACTGTTAGTACAACTGAAACAACTACGCCAGCCACATCAACTGAAAGCACAACTGTTAGTACAACTGAAACAAATACACCAGTCACAACAACTGTTTCTACAGCTGAATCAACTACACCAGCCACAACAACTGAGAGTTCAACTGTTAGTACAACTGAAACAACTACACCATCCAGAACTGAGAGCACAACTGTTAGTACAACTGAATCAACAACACCAGCCACAACAACTGAGAGCACAACTATTAGTACAGCTGAAACAACTACACCAGCCACAACAACTGAGAGCACAACTATTAGTACAACTGAAACAACTACACCAGCCACAACAACTGAGAGCACAACTGTTAGTACAACTGAAACAACTACACCATTCACAACAACTGAGAGCACAACTGTTAGTACAACTGAAACAACTACACCATTCACAACAACTGAGAGCACAACTGTTATTACAACTGGAACAACTACACCAGCCACAACAACTGAGAGCACAACTGTTAGTACAACTGAAACAACTACGCCAGCAACATCAACTGGAAGCACAACTGTTAGTACAACTGAAACAACTACACCATTCCCAACAACTGAGAGCACAACTGTTAGTACAACTGAAACAACTACACCATTCCCAACAACTGAGAGCACAACTGTTAGTACAACTGAAACAACTACACCAGTAACAACAACTGAGAGCACAGCTCTTAGTACAGCTGAAACAACTACGCCAGTCACATCAACTGGAAGCACAACTGTTAGTACAACTGAAACAACTACACCATTCCCAACAACTGAGAGCACAACTGTTAGTACAACTGAAACAACTACACCATTCCCAACAACTGAGAGCACAACTGAAACAACTACACCAGTAACAACAACTGAGAGCACAGCTCTTAGTACAACTGAAACAACTACACCAGCAACAACAACTGAAAGCACAACTGTTAGTTCAACTGCAACAACTACACCAGCCACATCAACTGTTAGTACAACTGAAACAACTACACCAGCCACATCAGCTGGTAGTACAGCTGAAACAACTACACCATTTAAAACAACTGAGAGCACAACTGTTAGTACAACTGAAACAACTACACCAGTCACAACAACTGAGAGCACAACTGCTTCTACAGCTGAATCAACTACACCAGCCACAACAACTGAGAGTTCAACTGTTAGTACAACTGAAATAACTATACTAAACACAACTGAGACCACAACTGTTAGTACAGCTGAATCAACTACACCAGCCACAACAAAGGAGAGTTCAACTGTTAGTACAACTGAAACAACTACACCAGCCACAACTGTTAGTACAGCTGAATCAACAACACCAGCCACAAAAACTGAGAGCACAACTGTTAGTACAACTGAAACAACTACACCAGTCACAACAACTGAGAGCACAACTGTTAGTACAGCTGAATCAACAACACCAGCCACAACAACTGAGAGCACAACTGTTAGTACAACTGAAACAACTACACCAGCCACAACAACTGAGAGCACAGCTCTTAGTACAGCTGAAACAACTACACCAGCCACAACAACTGAAAGCACAACTGTTAGTACAACTGAAACAACTACACAAGTCACAACAACTGAGAGCACAACTATTAGTACAACTGAAACAACTACACCAGCCACAACAACTGAGAGCACATCTGTTAGTAAAACTGAAACAACTACACCATTCACAACAACTGAGAGCACAGCTATTAGTACAACTGAAACAACTACACCAGTCACAACAACTGAGAGCACAGCTATTAGTACAACTGAAACAACTACACCAACCACAACAACTGAAAGCAAAACTGTTAGTACAACTGAAACAACTACACCATTCCCAACAACTGAGAGCACAACTGTTAGTACAACTGAAACAACAACACCAGCCACAACAACTGAGAGCACAAATGTTAGTACAACTGAAACAACTACACCATTCCCAACAACTGAGAGCACAACTGTTAGTACAACTGAAACAACTACACCAGCCACAACAACTGAGAGTTCAACTGTTAGTACAACTGAAACAACTACACCATTCACAACAACTGAGAGCACAACTGTTAGTACAACTGAAACAACTACACCATTCACAACAACTGAGAGCACAACTGTTATTACAACTGGAACAACTACACCAGCCACAACAACTGAGAGCACAACTGTTAGTACAACTGAAACAACTACGCCAGCAACATCAACTGGAAGCACAACTGTTAGTACAACTGAAACAACTACACCATTCACAACAACTGAGAGCACAACTGTTAGTACAACTGAAACAACTACACCATTCACAACAACTGAGAGCACAACTGTTATTACAACTGGAACAACTACACCAGCCACAACAACTGAGAGCACAACTGTTATTACAACTGGAACAACTACACCAGCCACAACAACTGAGAGCACAACTGTTAGTACAACTGAAACAACTACGCCAGCCACATCAACTGGAAGCACAACTGTTAGTACAACTGAAACAACTACACCATTCACAACAACTGAGAGCACAACTGTTAGTACAACTGAAACAACTACACCATTCACAACAACTGAGAGCACAACTGTTATTACAACTGGAACAACTACACCAGCCACAACAACTGAGAGCACAACTGTTAGTACAACTGAAACAACTACGCCAGCCACAACAACTGAGAGCACAACTGTTAGTAAAACTGAAACAACTACACCATTCACAACAACTGAGAGCACAACTGTTATTACAACTGGAACAACTACACCAGCCACAACAACTGAGAGCACAACTGTTAGTACAACTGAAACAACTACGCCAGCAACATCAACTGGAAGCACAACTGTTAGTACAACTGAAACAACTACACCATTCACAACAACTGAGAGCACAACTGTTAGTACAACTGAAACAACTACACCATTCACAACAACTGAGAGCACAACTGTTATTACAACTGGAACAACTACACCAGCCACAACAACTGAGAGCACAACTGTTAGTACAACTGAAACAACTACGCCAGCCACATCAACTGGAAGCACAACTGTTAGTACAACTGAAACAACTACACCATTCCCAACAACTGAGAGCACAACTGTTAGTACAACTGAAACAACTACACCAGCCACAGCAACTGAGAGTTCAACTGTTAGTACAACTGAAACAACTACACCATTTACAACAACTGAAAGCACAACTGTTAGTACAACTGGAACAACTACACCAGCCACAACAACTGAAGGCACAACTGTTAGTACAACTGAAACAACTACACCAGCCACAACAAATGAGAGCACAACTATTAGTACAACTGAAACAACTACACCAGCCACAACAACTGAAAGCACAAATGTTAGTACAACTGAAACAACTACACCAGTCACAACAACTGAGAGCACAACTGTTAGTACAACTGGAACAACTACACCAGCCACAACAACTGAAAGCACAACTGTTAGTACAACTGAAACAACTACACCAGCCACAACTGAGAGCACAACTGTTAGTACAGCTGAATCAACAACACCAGTCACAACAACTGAAAGCACAACTGTTAGTACAGCTGGAACAACGACATCAGCCACAACAACTGAGAGCACAACTGTTAGTACAACTGGAACAACTACACCAGCCACAACAACTGAGAGCACAACTGTTAGTACAACTGAAACAACTACGCCAGCCACATCAACTGAAAGCACAACTGTTAGTACAACTGAAACAAATACACCAGTCACAACAACTGTTTCTACAGCTGAATCAACTACACCAGCCACAACAACTGAGAGTTCAACTGTTAGTACAACTGAAACAACTACACCATCCAGAACTGAGAGCACAACTGTTAGTACAACTGAATCAACAACACCAGCCACAACAACTGAGAGCACAACTATTAGTACAGCTGAAACAACTACACCAGCCACAACAACTGAGAGCACAACTATTAGTACAACTGAAACAACTACACCAGCCACAACAACTGAGAGCACAACTGTTAGTACAACTGAAACAACTACACCATTCACAACAACTGAGAGCACAACTGTTAGTACAACTGAAACAACTACACCATTCACAACAACTGAGAGCACAACTGTTATTACAACTGGAACAACTACACCAGCCACAACAACTGAGAGCACAACTGTTAGTACAACTGAAACAACTACGCCAGCCACATCAACTGGAAGCACAACTGTTAGTACAAATGAAACAACTACACCATTCCCAACAACTGAGAGCACAACTGTTAGTACAACTGAAACAACTACACCATTCCCAACAACTGAGAGCACAACTGTTAGTACAACTGAAACAACTACACCAGTAACAACAACTGAGAGCACAGCTCTTAGTACAGCTGAAACAACTACGCCAGTCACATCAACTGGAAGCACAACTGTTAGTACAACTGAAACAACTACACCATTCCCAACAACTGAGAGCACAACTGTTAGTACAACTGAAACAACTACACCATTCCCAACAACTGAGAGCACAACTGAAACAACTACACCAGTAACAACAACTGAGAGCACAGCTCTTAGTACAACTGAAACAACTACACCAGCCACAACAACTGAAAGCACAACTGTTAGTTCAACTGCAACAACTACACCAGCCACATCAACTGTTAGTACAACTGAAACAACTACACCAGCCACATCAGCTGGTAGTACAGCTGAAACAACTACACCATTTAAAACAACTGAGAGCACAACTGTTAGTACAACTGAAACAACTACACCAGTCACAACAACTGAGAGCACAACTGCTTCTACAGCTGAATCAACTACACCAGCCACAACAACTGAGAGTTCAACTGTTAGTACAACTGAAATAACTATACTAAACACAACTGAGACCACAACTGTTAGTACAGCTGAATCAACTACACCAGCCACAACAAAGGAGAGTTCAACTGTTAGTACAACTGAAACAACTACACCAGCCACAACTGTTAGTACAGCTGAATCAACAACACCAGCCACAAAAACTGAGAGCACAACTGTTAGTACAACTGAAACAACTACACCAGTCACAACAACTGAGAGCACAACTGTTAGTACAGCTGAATCAACAACACCAGCCACAACAACTGAGAGCACAACTGTTAGTACAACTGAAACAACTACACCAGCCACAACAACTGAGAGCACAGCTCTTAGTACAGCTGAAACAACTACACCAGCCACAACAACTGAAAGCACAACTGTTAGTACAACTGAAACAACTACAGCAGCCACAACAACTGAGAGCACAACTATTAGTACAACTGAAACAACTACACCAGCCACAACAACTGAGAGCACATCTGTTAGTAAAACTGAAACAACTACACCATTCACAACAACTGAGAGCACAGCTATTAGTACAACTGAAACAACTACACCAGTCACAACAACTGAGAGCACAGCTATTAGTACAACTGAAACAACTACACCAACCACAACAACTGAAAGCAAAACTGTTATTACAACTGAAACAACTACACAAGCCACATCAACTGAAAGCACAACTGTTAGTTCAACTGCAACAACTACACCAGCCACATCATCTGTTAGTACAACTGAAACAACTACACCAGCCACATCAACTGTTAGTACAGCTGAAACAACTACATCATTTACAACAACTGAAAGCACAACTGTTAGTACAACTGGAACAACTACACCAGCCACAACAACTGAGAGCACAACTGTTAGTACAACTGAAACAACAACACCAGCCACATCAACTGAAAGCACAACTGTCAGTACAACTGAAACAACTACACAAGTCACAACAACTGAGAGCACAATTGTTTCTACAGCTGAATCAACTACACCAGCCACAACAACTGAGAGCACAACTGTTAGTACAACTGAAACAACTACACCATTCACAACAACTGAGAGCACAACTGTTAGTACAACTGAAACAACTACACCATTCACAATAACTGAGAGCACAACTGTTATTACAACTGGAACAACTACACCAGCCACAACAACTGAGAGCACAACTGTTAGTACAACTGAAACAACTACACCATTCCCAACAACTGAGAGCACAACTGTTAGTACAACTGAAACAACAACACCAGCCACAACAACTGAGAGCACAAATGTTAGTACAAGTGAAACAACTACACCATTCCCAACAACTGAGAGCACAACTGTTAGTACAACTGAAACAACTACACCAGCCACAACAACTGAGAGTTCAACTGTTAGTACAACTGAAACAACTACACCATTCACAACAACTGAGAGCACAACTGTTAGTACAACTGAAACAACTACACCATTCACAACAACTGAGAGCACAACTGTTATTACAACTGGAACAACTACACCAGCCACAACAACTGAGAGCACAACTGTTAGTACAACTGAAACAACTACGCCAGCCACATCAACTGGAAGCACAACTGTTAGTACAACTGAAACAACTACACCATTCACAACAACTGAGAGCACAACTGTTAGTACAACTGAAACAACTACACCATTCACAACAACTGAGAGCACAACTGTTATTACAACTGGAACAACTACACCAGCCACAACAACTGAGAGCACAACTGTTAGTACAACTGAAACAACTACACCAGCCACATCAACTGAAAGCACAAATGTTAGTACAACTGAAACAACTACACCAGTCACAACAACTGATAGCACAACTGTTTCTACAGCTGAATCAACTACACCAGCCACAACAACTGAGAGTTCAACTGTTAGTACAGCTGAATCAACAACACCAGCCACAACAACTGAAAGCACAATTGTTAGTACAACTGAAAAAACTACACCAGCCACCACAACTGAGAGCACAGCTCTTAGTACAGCTGAAACAACTACACCAGCCACAACAACTGAAAGCACAGCTGTTAGTACAACTGAAACAACTACACCAGCCACAACAACTGAGAGCACAACTTTTAGTACAACTGAAACAACTACACCACCCACAACAACTGTTAGCACAACTTCTATTACAGCTGAGATAATTACACCAGCCAAAACAACTGAGAGCACAACTGTTAGTACAACTGAAACAACTACACCAGCCACATCAACTGTTAGTACAGCTGAAACAACTACACCATTTACAACAACTGAGAGCACAACTATTAGTACAACTGAAACAACTACACCAGCTACAACAACTGAAAGTACAACTGAAACAACTACACCAGTTACAACAACTGAGAGCACAGCTCTTAGTACAGCTGGAACAACTACATCAGCCACAACAACTGAGAGCACAACTGTTAGTACAACTGAAACAACTACGCCAGCCACATCAACTGAAAGCACAACTGTTAGTACAACTGAAACAACTACAACACCCACAACAACTGTTTCTACAGCGGAATCAACTACACCAGCCACAACAACTGAGAGTTCAACTGTTAGTACAACTGAAACAACTACACCAGCCACAACAACTGAGAGCACAACTGTTAGTACAACTGAATCACCAACACCAGCCACAACAACTCAGAGCACAACTATTAGTACAGCTGAAACAACTACACCAGCCACAACAACTGAGAGCACAACTGTTAGTACAACTGAAACAACTACACCAGTCACAACAACTGAGAGCACAACTGTTAGTACAGCTGAAACAACTACACCATTCACAACAACTGAGAGCACAACTGTTAGTACAACTGAAACAACTACACCAGCCACAACAACTGAGAGCACAACTGTTAGTACAGCTGAAACAACTACACCAGCCACAACAACTGAAAGCACAGCTGTTAGTACAACTGAAACAACTACACCAGCCACAACAACTGAGAGCACAACTTTTAGTACAACTGAAACAACTACACCACCCACAACAACTGTTAGCACAACTTCTATTACAGCTGAGATAATTACACCAGCCAAAACAACTGAGAGCACAACTGTTAGTACAACTGAAACAACTACACCAGCCACATCAACTGTTAGTACAGCTGAAACAACTACACCATTTACAACAACTGAGAGCACAACTGTTAGTACAACTGAAACAACTACACCAGCTACAACAACTGAAAGTACAACTGAAACAACTACACCAGTTACAACAACTGAGAGCACAGCTCTTAGTACAGCTGGAACAACTACATCAGCCACAACAACTGAGAGCACAACTGTTAGTACAACTGGAACAACTACACCAGCCACAACAACTGAGAGCACAACTGTTAGTACAACTGAAACAACTACGCCAGCCACATCAACTCAAAGCACAACTGTTAGTACAACTGAAACAACTACACCAGGCACAACAACTGTTTCTACAGCTGAATCAACTACACCAGCCACAACAACTGAGAATTCAACTGTTAGTACAACTGAAACAACTACACCAGCCACAACAACTGAGAGCACAACTGTTAGTACAACTGAATCAACAACACCAGCCACAACAACTCAGAGCACAACTATTAGTACAGCTGAAACAACTACACCAGCCACAACAACTGAGAGCACAACTGTTAGTTCAACTGAAACAACTACACCAGTCACAACAACTGAGAGCACATCTGTTAGTACAGCTGAAACAACTACACCATTCACAACAACTGAGAGCACAACTGTTAGTACAACTGAAACAACTACACCATTCCCAACAACTGAGAGCACAACTGTTAGTACAACTGAAACAACTACACCAGTAACAACAACTAAGAGCACAGCTCTTAGTACAGCTGAAACAACTACACCAGCCACAACAACTGAAAGCACAGCTGTTAGTACAACTGAAACAACTACACCAGCCACAACAACTGAGAGCACAACTGTTAGTACAACTGAAACAACTACACAAGCCACAACAACTGAGAGCACAACTTTTCGTAAAACTGAATCAACAACACCAGCCACAACAACTCAGAGCACAACTATTAGTAGAGCTGAAACAACTACACCAGCCACAACAACTGAGAACACAACTATTAGTACAACTGAAACAACTACACCAGTCACAACCACTGGAGGCACAGCTATTAGTACAACTGAAAAAACTACACCAGCCACAACAACTGAGAGCACAACTGCTATTACAGCTGAAATAATTACACCAACCACAACAACTGAGAGCACAACTATTAGTACAGCTGAAACAACTACACCAGCCACAACAACTGAGAGCACAACTGTTAGTACAGCTGAAACAACTACACCATTCACAACAACTGAGAGTACAACTGTTAGTACCACTGAAACAATTACATCATTCACAACAACTGAGAGCACAACTGTTATTACAACTGGAACAACTACACCAGCCACAACAACTGAGAGCACAACTGTTAGTACAACTGAAACAACTACACCAGCCACAAAAACTGAGAGCACAGCTCTTCGTACAGCTGAAACAACTACACCAGCCACAACAACTGAGAGCACAACTGTTAGTACAGCTGAAACAACTACACCAACCACAACAACTGAAAGCACAACTGTTAGTACAACTGAAACAACTACACCAGCCACATCAACTGACAGCACAACTGTTAGTTCAACTGCAACAACTACACCAGCCACATCAACTGTTAGTACAACTGAAACAACTACACCAGCCACATCAAGTGTTAGTACAGCTGAAACAACTACACCATTTACAACAACTGAAAGCACAACTGTTAATACAACTGGAACAACTACACCAGCCACAACAACTGTTAGTACAACTGAAACAACTACACCAGCCACATCAACTGAAAGCACAACTGTTAATACAACTGAAACAACTACACCAGTCACAACATCTGAGAGCACAACTGTTCCTACAGCTGAATCAACTACACCAGCCACAACAACTGAGAGTTCTTCTGTTAGTACAGCTGAATCAACAACACCAACCACAACAACTGAAAGCACAACTGTTAGTACAACTGAAACAACTACACCAGCCACCACAACTGAGAGCACAGCTCTTAGTACAGCTGAAACAACTACACCAGCCACAACAACTGAAAGCACAGCTGTTAGTACAACTGAAACAACTACACCAGCCACAACAACTGAGAGCACAACTGTTAGTACAACTGAAACAACTACACCAGCCACAACAACTGAGAGCACAACTGTTAGTACAACTGAATCAACAACACCAACCACAACAACTGAGAGCACAATTATTAGTACAGCTGAAACAACTACACCAGCCACAACAACTGAGAGCACAACTATTAGTACAACTGAAACAACTACACCAGCCACAACCACTGAGAGCACAGCTATAAGTACAACTGAAACAACTACGCCAGCCACATCAACTGGAAGCACAACTGTTAGTACAACTGAAACAACTACACTAGCCACATCAACTGAGAGCACAACTGTTAGTACAACTGAATCAACAACACCAACCACAACAACTGAGAGCACAACTATTAGTACAGCTGAAACAACTACACCAGCCACAACAACTGAGAGCACAACTGTTAGTACAACTGAAACAACTACACCAGCCACAAACACTGAGAGCACAGCTATTAGTACAACTGAAACAACTACGCCAGCCACATCAACTGGAAGCACAACTGTTAGTACAACTGAAACAACTACACCATTCACAACAACTGAGAGCACAACTATTAGTACAACTGAAACAACTACACCAGCCACATCAACTGAAAGCACAAATGTTAGTACAACTGAAACAACTACACCAGCCACATCAACTGAAAGCACAAATGTTAGTACAACTGAAACAACTACACCAGTCACAACAACTGAGAGCACAACTGTTTCTACAGCTGAATCAACTACACCAGCCACAACAACTGAGAGCACAACTGTTAGTACAGCTGAAACAACTACACCAACCACAACAACTGAAAGCACAACTGTTAGTACAACTGAAACAACTACACCAGCCACATCAACTGAAAGCACAACTGTTGGTTCAACTGCAACAACTACACCAGCCACATCAACTGTTAGTACAGCTGAAACAACTACACCATTTACAACAACTGAAAGCACAACTGTTAATACAACTGAAACAACTACACAAGCCACAACAACTGTTAGTACAACTGAAACAACTACACCAGCCACATCAACTGAAAGCACAACTGTTAGTACAACTGAAACAACTACACCAGTTACAACCACTGAGAGCACAGCTATTAGTACAACTGAAACAACTACACCAGCCACAACAACTGAGAGCACAACTGCTATTACTGCTGAAATAATTACACCAACCACAACAACTGAAAGCCCAACTGTTAGTACACCTGAAACAACTAAACCAGCCACAACAACTGAGAGTACAACTGTTAGTACAGCTGAATCAACAACACCAGCCACAACAACTGAAAGCACAACTGTTAGTACAGCTGAAACAACTACACCAGCTACATCAACTGAGAGCACAACTCTTAGTACAACTGAAACAACTACACCAGTCACAACAACTGAGAGCACAACTGTTAGTACAGCTGAAACAACTACACCAGCCACAACAACTGAGAGCACAACTGTTAGTACAGCTGAAACAACTACACCAGTCACAACAACTGAGAGCACAACTGTTAGTACAACTGAGACAACTACACCAGCCACAACAACTGAGAGCACAACTGTTAGTACAACTGAAACAACTACACCAGTCACAACCACTGAGAGCACAGCTATTAGTACAACTGAAACAACTACACCAGCCACAACAACTGAGAGCACAACTTCTATTACTGCTGAAATAATTACACCAACCACAACAACTGAGAGCACAACTATTAGTACAGCTGAAACAACTACACCAGCCACAACAACTGAAAGCACAACTGTTATTACAACTGAAACAACTACACCAGCCACAACAACTGAGAGCACAACTGTTAGTACAACTGAAACAACTACATCAGCCACATCAACTGAAAGCACAACTGTTAGTTCAACTGCAACATCTACACCAGCCACATCAACTGTTTGTACAACTGAAACAACTACACCAGCCACATCAACTTTTAGTACAGCTGAAACAACTACACCATTTACAACAACTGAAAGCACAACTGTTAATACAACTGGAACAACTACACCAGCCACAACAACTGTTAGTACAACTGAAAGAACTACACCAGCCACATCAACTGAAAGCACAACTGTTAGTACAACTGAAACAACTACACCAGTCACAACAACTGAGAGCACAACTGTTTCTACAGCTGAATCAACTACACCAGCCACAACAACTGAGAGTTCGACTGTTAGTACAACTGAAACAACTACACCAGCCACAACTGAGAGCACAACTGTTAGTACAGCTGAATCAACAACACCAGTCACAACAACTGAAAGCACAACTGTTAGTCCAACTGAAACAACTAAACCAGCCACAACATCTGAGAGTACAACTCTTAGTACAGCTGAAACAACTACACCAGCCACAACAACTGAAAGCACAACTGTTAGTACAGCTGAAACAACTACACCAGCTACATCAACTGAGAGCACAACTGTTAGTACAGCTGAAACAACTACACCAGCCACAACAACTGAGAGCACAACTGTTAGTACAGCTGAAACAACAACACCAGCCACAACAACTGTTAGTACAACTGAAACAACTACACCAGCCACATCAACTGTTAGTACAGCTGAAACATCTTCACCAGCAACCACAACAGAATCATCATTAGCCACAACAACTCCTACTGCAACATCCACCACTAGTGTAACAGAAACATCTACAACAATCAAACCGTCTACAATTACATCAACTTTTTCTGATAACTCCACTAGTTCCACCAGCAGTGGAGCAGTTACTACAACATTGCAACCAACACCTTCTTCATTAAACTTGACGACTCTCTCCTCAACAGCCTTTAAAAATACAACTCTTAGTACAGCCGAAATGTCTACAAGACCAACAACATCATTATCAGCGCTCATTACAAATATCACAAGTAGAGCAAATGACACAAGAACAAAAACAACAACTTCTGTTTTTACTTCATTAACTCCCTCTTCAACTACCTTTAACACAACGACTGGTAGTACTACTAGAACATCAACAAAATCATTTGCCTCAACCACTAATACAACCACTGCCTCAACCACTAAAAGCACTGCCTCAACCACTAACACAACATCAACAACAAGACCCTTGACATCTTCCACAACTCAAGTGGTTACAATTACAACTACAGAATTTGTACCTGTGTATATAACAGATCTGGTTTTCCGCTCTTTGGACACATTTATTCTTGAACTCAACGATTCAAACTCTCAGGTCTTCAAGGAAAGGGCTCTGCTTGTCATTACACAGGTGAGTTAAAATTAACATGAAAAATAGATCATATCTTGACTGTACTTAAGAGAACAGACAACAGATATTTTAGGCCAAATCCAAGAGTTTGTTAGGGTATTATTATTTTTTAAATTGAGTAGTTTACCATAATTATAGTTTACCATATAGTAAATTATACCATAGTTTATTTATAATATACCTCTGGAAATCAACAGTTATCATAAACTGTTGTTTCACAAACAAATTAACAAAAAGTTAATTCTGATTGTGGTTGTGACTGCCTGTATGTTACAGCTTGAACCAATCTACAGAAAAAAATATCCTTCCTTCATCAGAGTGATTGTCATAAGTTTCAGGTAAAAATTAAATATTGCAACGCTCCTTTTTATGTGCGCTGTGTGTGTTGGTGTTCTTGAAAAAACAAACAAACAAGATAATGCAGTATACAGTACTTATTATATAATGGTAATATGCTCATATTAAGGAATCCTACCGTATGTGACATTCTTCTATACTGTATATTCCAGACAAGGGTCCATCATCACAACAACACAACTGATTTTCAGCTCCATGGTAACGCTCCCATCAGTTCAAGAGATTTCAGACACCCTTCTGACAGCAGTGGAAGAAGGAGTTGTCAATCCACTGAATATACTTCCTGTATCAATTTCAGTCAATGGTTCAGGTAAGTTTCCATTTTAAAACATATCTTGCATATTTGCAAGGCCTCAGAAACTGTCTTGCACTTTTTCTCCATAGAATAGTCTTACATATATAAGAATATGACACACAAAACATACAGTACATTTGGACTAGAATGAAATAAAAAAAGGTCCTACGACCTTATATTCTGTATTTCTAATTTGTTCATCTTTTTCTTACAGTTATTGCTACGACTGTAGCTGCTTCAACTACAGTTTCAAGTGGATTAAAGATTGAATCCAGTCTGCTCCGAACAACATGGCTCATTATTATGGCAAAAATATTAAGGCTTTTTCTATAGATCCTTTAACAATGAATCAACTAAGGATGTGATTTAATTAAAGCATGCTCTAACGAATTTGTTAGAGCATGCTTTGTATGTTTATTATACATTATTTACTGTTCATAGCTCACTCTTAAAATATATACTAGATGGCATATGATTAATATAAATTGCATTGATTTTCAAGGGCACAATTTGTAAAGAGAGAAATTATTATATATTAATCAGAGGCTGTTGAAATCAATCCTATTTTGATCTTTTTCCTTACAGTATTTTCATATGTAATGCTTTTGTTCAGCTCACTGCAGGTTAAAGACTCTTTATAGTTTTCTTTTGTCTAGTATATGACATTGCAAGATCTTATTATTTATTTTAATAATCAAACAAACATATTTATTGAGTTCATATAATCCAAAATTGTTTGAAATGAAACGGGAAAGAGACGAAAATCAAGAGATTTAGAAAAAAATAAAAAACAATTTTTTTAAATGTATTTTTATGTACATCCACAATGAACTTATAATATATATATATATATATATATATATATATATATATATATATATATATATATATATATATATATATTTTTTTTTTTTTTTTTTTTTTTATGTACAAGTTGAATGTTTTTAATCTAAAATGTACAAGGTTTAATGTCAATTTAAATAAAGTATTGATGCAACTTAAACCTGTGCACAATTTCTTCCATTTCAAACGGAATCTCTCAGGGCTCTTTATAGCTCGATTGAAAATAATTAAAAACTAAAAATGAAGGACTATAAGAAGATTTAATGCATTAATGAGGCCTGTTTTTTCTTTTCTTTTTTCTTTATAGCAACATGACAAGTAGGCTACTTAAGACATGGTAACAAGACATGTTTATGGTATTAATGAGTTTAATTGATTAAAGGATTTTTTAACGTAACACACCTCTGACAGCTGATGTCACGTTCACCATATATCTCTGCACTACATTCCCCAGAATCCTCTTTGGCGCACCGGCAATTACTCTCCCCTGAGTATAATCACCCGCACCTGTTCCCCATCAGCATTAAACACTCACCAATACCCCAGTTCATTGTCAAGCTTCTAACAGGAATAGACCATGATCCATTGTCTCCTGAACCTCTGATGCTTCCAAGATGTAACGTATACTCACCTGTGAAACACTAACCTCCGTGTCATTGTTCTGCTGTCTCCAGGAATCTTGTTTGAGTTCCTATTGCCTGTGATCCGTTGTTCTCCCGAGCTTCCAGTGTTTCCTCCAAGCTTGCTTGCTATCGACTGCATCTGAAAGAGAAAAAACAAGTGTTTATGAACTGTGACTGTTTGGTATCTACAAATCTGAAGTGAACATGCTTACCTGCTGTCTGCCCTGCACCGAGTGATCTTCACTGAATCTACATATGAACTCACTGAATACTCACCTTGCACTTTTGTCACCTTGAATAAAGCTGTGTTTGGATTCACTTACCTCTGTCTCTGTGCCTGTATCCTGACAGCTGAGTGGTCCACATTATATAATGTTCCTTACTTTACTTAACAATAGCCACTTAAACCACCTTACTAGCAATTTTATAAATTTGTATTTTTATAGAAATTGTATAGCCAGAGTGGGTAAATGACTGAAAAGTAATAAGTGTCTTTAAACAAAAACAAAAACTATCTTTAAAAAGTTTTTTGCATATATATTTTTTATATCACCCACTTTATTCAGGTAGCTATGTACCACTTGCAAACAATGAAAAGCATTAAAAAAAGAAAATATGGTATACACTCACAAATACTCTCATATGATCCATTTTCACAACAACAAAATAATAAAGAGAAGCACGCAAGGCAAGTTTATTTATATAGCACATTTCATACACAATGGCAATTCAAAGTGCTTTACATAGAATAAATTAAAATAAAAAGAAATAAGAATAATTAAAACAGTTTAGAAAAATAAGATAATACAGTACAGTACAAACAGTCGGACAAACAGCGGCACAGTGCTCATTCAGTAAATGCATAGTTAAACAGATGTGTTTTGAGTCTGGATTTGAATGTGACTACTGTAGGAGCACATCTGGGGCCCTATTTTAACGATCTGAAACGCAAGTGGCAAAGCGCAAAGCGCAAAGCGCAAGTAACTTTGTGGGCGGGTCTTGGCGCTGTTGCTATTTTCCCGGCGGGATAAATGACTCTTGCGCCAGGCGCAAATCTAAAATGGGTTGGTCTGAAGTAGATTCATTATTCATAGGTGTTCTATCTATCGTATCGTAATAATGTATGATTTGCAAAAAATGAAAACTGCTGCTTCTGTGTAGATGACAGAATCAAAGTGTATGTGCGTTGTGCACACGCTACATTGATTATGGCCAAGCATGCACCCTTAAAATAGCATATGAATAACATGCGCAACGCGCCACTGACTTTAAACAATTTTTTCCTGGTTAGTGGCGCAATTGTTTTCTAAACCTGCAAAATAGCATGAAGGAAAGTTTGCGCCGGAACACGCCTCCTTTTTTGCGCTGAGCCGCCCAGGGAGCGCAAGTTCATTCCCTAGTTTAGCGACGTGCTTCTGTGGAGGGAAAAGCGCGCTTTGCGCGGGTGCAAAATAGGAATGATACATGCGTCGGTGTACAAAGTCAATTGCGCTGGGTGTAAGATAGGGCCCAAGGAGAGCAATGCTCTCGTCAGGGACGTTGGGGATGGAGAAACCCACCCAAATTAACTTCGGTTAAAAAGGCGTATGATAATTTGGGTAAATGTGTAAGCTAGATGTATGCTTTTATAATAAATTGTCTATCTATCTATCTATCTATCTATCTATCTATCTATCTATCTATCTATCTATCTATCTATCTATCTATCTATCTATCTATCTATCTATCTATCTATCTATATATCTATCTATCTATCTATCTATCGTAATAATGTATGATTTGCAAAAAATGAAAACTGCTGTTTCTGTGTATATGAGAGAATCAAAGTGTATGCGCGTTGTGCACACGCTACATTGATTATGGCCAAGCATGCGCCCTTAAAATAGCATATGAATAACATGCGCAACGCGCCACTGACTTTAAACAATTTTTTCCTGGTTAGTGGCGCAATTGTTTTCTAAACCTGCAAAATAGCATGAAGGAACGTTTGCGCCGGAACACGCCTCCTTTTTTGCGCTGAACCGCCCCGGGAGCGCAAGTTCATTCCCTAGTTTAGCGACGTGCTTCTGTGGAGGGAAAAGCGAGCTTTGCGCGGGTGCAAAATAGGAATGAAACATGCGTCGGTGTACAAAGTCAATTGCGCTGGGTGCAAGATAGGGCCCACGATCTCTTCTGGAAGCTGGTTCCAGCTGCGGCTGGCATAATAGCTAAAAGCGGACTCGCCATGCTTAGAGTGAACCCTTGGTATTTCTAGCTGATATGATCCTAATGATCTGAGTGATCTGTTGGGTTTATATTCAGTGAGCATATCTGCAATGTATTGAGGTCCTAGGCCATTGAATGATTTATATACCAGTAATAATACTTTAAAATCAATCCTAAATCTAACTGGGAGCCAGTGTAAAGACCTGAGGACTGGTGTGATATGTTCATATTTTCTGGTTCTGCTCAGAATCCTGGCAGCAGCGTTCTGTATTAGCTGCAACTGTCTTAAGGTCTTTTTGGGAAGGCCAGTGAAGAGTCCATTACAATAATCCACCCTGCTGGTGATGAAAGCATGAACAAGTTTCTCTAAGTCTTGTCTGGAAACAAAGCATCTAATTCTTGCAATATTTTTCAGATGATAGAATGCTGATTTAGTTATTGCTTTGACATGACTACTGAAACTAAGGTCTGACTCTAGTGTCACACCAAGATACCTGACTTGATTTTTAGTTGTTTGACCCCTAGAGTGAAGATATGTGTTCACCTTGAGAACTTCATCTTTATTTCCAAACGCAATGACTTCAGTTTTGTCTTTGTTTAACTGAAGAAAGTTTTGGCACATCCAAATTTGGCACAACTGTTGACTTCATCAATGCACTGGCACAGGGAGTCAATGGGGCTGTAATCGTTAGGCGATAGGGCTAAGTAGATCTGTGTGTCGTCTGCATAGCTGTGGTAAGCAATTTGGTTCTTTCTCATTATTTGGCTCATTGGGAGCATATACAGGTTGAACAGGAGTGGCGCAAGAATTGAGCCTTGAGGAACTCCGCATGTCATGGATGTCCACTCAGACTTATGGGGCCCTATCTTGCACCCAGCGCAATTGACTTTGTACACCGACGCATGTATCATTCCTATTTTGCACCCGCGCAAAGCGTGCTTTTCCCTCCACAGAAGCACGTCGCTAAACTAGGGAATGAACTTGTGCTCCCGGGACGGTTCAGCGCAAAAAAGGAGGCGTGTTCCGGCGCATACGTTCCTTCATGCTATTTTGCAGGGTTAGAAAACAATTGCGCCACTAACCAGGAAAAAAATGTTTAAAGTCAGTGGCGCGTTGCGCATGTTATTCATATGCTATTTTAAGGGCGCATGCTTGGCCATAATCAATGTAGCGTGTGCACAACGCGCATACACTTTGATTCTCTCATCTACACAGAAGCAACAGTTTTCATTTTTGCAAAACATACATTATTACGATAGATAGATAGATAGATAGATAGATAGATAGATAGATAGATAGATAGATAGATAGATAGATAGATAGATAGATAGATAGATAGATAGACAATTTATTATAAAATCATACATCTAGCTTACAAATTTACCCAAATTATCATACGCCTTTTTAACCGAAGTTAATTTGGGTGGGTTTCTCCATCCCCAACGTCCCTGACGAGAGCGTTGCTCTCCTTGGCTGTGAACCGCTCCTGGCGTGCGCCTGGCAAATCCGCCGTTACAATAGGAATCCGCTTTAGAAAAAGCGCGTCTGCTCTTAAAGGAGAACTCCGGTCAATTTTAACATTGAGCTCATTTTTTTGTACATTCGGAGTGCTGTCAATACAGAGAACAACGACAAAAATTATGTTATTTCAGCCAGCGCAAATACCTGTTTACATCCTGTTTTTCGGTTGAAGTCCAAAGTAGTCGATTGCCGAGTTCACGTGCATAGGTTTAGTTACCTATGATCACGCGCGTGAACTCGGCAATCGATTACTTTGGACTTCAACCGAAAAACAGGATGTAAACAGGTATTTGCGCTGGCTGAAATAACATAATTTTTATACATACTGTATCTTTCACATCTACTGCAGTCAGATTCACTCGTGTTCACTCAGAAGGAATCACTCACATTTTCTGTGCACTTGTAATGACACATCAAGGATGTTAAGAGGCTAAAAGCAGGTTTAGTACTTGCCCTATTGAAGTCAACAGGGTGCAAATTTTAAAAATAGAAAAACTCGGTGTAGGCAACACCGATTTTTGTCGTTGTTCTCTGTACTGACAGCACTCCAAATGTACAAAAAAATGAGCTCAATGTTAAAATTGACCGGAGTTCTCCTTTAAAGGGAATGTGAGATGACGCTCTGATTGGTTTATTTCACGTTACGCCCAAACCACACCTATGAATAATGAAGCTACTTCAGAGCAACCCATTTTAGATTTGCGCCTGGCGCAAGAGTCATTTATCCCGCTGGGAAAATAGCAACAGCGCCAAGACCCGCCCACAAAGTTACTTGCGCTTTGCGCTTTGACACTTGCGTTTCAGATCGTTAAAATAGGGCCCATGGTCTCTTATACTCACATAATAACCTCTCCCATTTAAGTATGACCTGAACCATTTTAGGACTATCCCAGAAAGCCCCACCCAGTTCCCTTTCAAGGGAACTCGCGTTGCGTCGAGATTGACGCTATGGGAACGCATTGCGTGATTGCATCATGAAGCACTTGTAAAATCAGTCCAATGGCGTATAGGCGGGTGACGTCATGGCAGGAAGCTATAAAGCGCACCCAGACCAAACATTGTCAGCTTCTGTGTCTTCAGCGAGCGCTCTCTGTGAAATCTGTCTCTGTCTATTTATTGTTGTTTGTCCTCAAGCATATTATATATCTAGACAGGAATATAATGGCGAGCAAACAGCATTTTGGATCGCGTGTTCCTCCCCGCTCTCGCTTCATTACGAGTGGGGATACATGCGATTTATGTGTTGTTTGTTTGGGAGTAGAGCATGCACGGTCAGCTCTAGTAAAATGGGGCTGACAGTGTCCATTCATAATTCCTGACGTGTAACATATGCACTTCGAGAGTTTTGGCTCTGCTCCTGTTGGCTTTCTTCTCGAGGGAAGAAAGTCGAGAAAGATTCTTTGGCTTGGATCTCGCGTTCGCCGAGGCAGCGCGTAGATAGGCTACGGGTCTGCAATAAAGATTCTGTGACTCGATCTCGGATCTCGCGTGTGCTGAGGCAGCGCGTAGATTACGGGGCTGCAATAAGAATCTAATGGCTCAGATCGCGCGTTTGCCGAGGCAGCGCGTAGATTATGAGTCTGCATCTCTGCATTAAGAATCTAGTGGCTCAGATCGCGCGTTTGCCGAGGCAGCGCGTAGATTATATGTCTGCATCTCTGCAATAAGAATCTAGTGGCTCAGATCGCGCGTTTGCCGAGGCAACGTGTAGATAATAGGTCCGATATATTTATACACACAGGGAACTGAGCAGACGGGAATTTCCTTTTCTCTCTTTCTCTATTATGATTGTTTGCAAACTATTATGTGTTTGTGAACTATTATTGTGGTTATTTTTGTTTGAGAATATAATATGAATTTAATTCGGAGAAATTAAATATTTGTCTGGCTTTGAAAGATGATGTATGAAAATAATATATTCTATTTTTCATCCAGACCAAGGTCTATATTAATGTAGTATTCAGCCTTTCATCCAGACCGTGTTTACTTGTCTGGTTGATATTGGCTGCATTTAATTTTTGAGAGAATTAAATATGTCCTCATCTGATCTCTGAGGAGTTATTTCTATATTAATATAGTATTCAGCCTTTCATCCAGACCGTTTTTACTTGTCTGGTTGACATTTGGTTGCATTTAATTTTTGAGGAAATTAAATAGGCTATGTACTTATCTGATGTCTGAGGAGTTAGATTTCGGTATTAATATACTATTCAGCCTTTCATCCAGACCGTGTTGACTTGTCTGGTTGGTCTTTGGCTGCATTTAATTCTGAGGAAATAAATGGTGAAATTCCTGTGGGGAAATTAATTACAGTGAATTCTAGTCTCAGACGAGCCTTTATCTCACTGTCCGCCCGTAAACGTAGCGGCGCTGGGATGCTTGCCCCCTCCGAGGAGGGTCTCAGAGCAATCATTTTGGCTGTTCCCTGCCGGTGCGCCGCTTCAGGGCAGCGAATTGGTCGCTTGAGTAATACCAGAGACCAGTCTCGAGAGGCTGGTTCTCTTAATTTCCGGTGGGAAGTGGTTAACACCTCACTATACGGAGCCCATTTCCCTTCGATGTCTTTGGGGGGGCCGTTCTGCCAACCCCGCCACCTCGTGTGCCTCGGGGCGCAACGGTCTCTGACGAGCCCACATCTCCGTGTCTGCCCGGAAACGTAGCAGCACTGGGATGTTCGCCCCCTCTGATGAGGGTCTCAGAGCAGTCAGTTCGGTTGTTCCCTGCCGGTTCGCCGTACAGGGCACCGAATTGGTTGCTTGAGAAACACCTAGAACAGTCTGGAGAGCCTGGTTCTCTTAGTAGATTTTTTGGCAGCGTGGGAACTTCTGCCAAACATATCTCAACAGAAACAGTGTTTGCTCCTGATCCCCCGATAAAAGACTGGGGTTGGGTTGGAACTCTCAACTGCAGCCTTCAAGGGGTAAGGCAGATCTGAGGACCGTTATTATTTCCAAGAAGGCTGTGGAGAAAAGGTCCTGACGCCTGAGGGGTCAGGCCAATGAGGGCAATCTCCTCTGAAGGAAAGCGGTTAACACCTCATTATACGGTGCCCGCTGCCCTTCGGTGCCCTCAGGGGACAGTTATGCTAACCCCGCCACCTTGTGTGTTTCGGGGCGCAGCGGTCTCCGGCGAGCACATATCTCAGGGTCCACCCGGAAACGTAGTGGTCCTGGGATGCCCGCCCCCTCCAAGGAGGGTTCCAGAGCAGTCAGTTCGATCGCTCCCTGCCGGTTCGCCGTACAGGGCACCGAATTGGTCGCTCAAGTAACACCTACACCAGTCTTGAGAGACTGGTTCTCTTAGTAGATTTTTTGGCAGTGTGGAAACTTCTGCCAAACATATCTTAACAGTAGCAGTGGATCTGCTCCCGAGCCCCCACTAAAGGACTGGGGTTCGGGCTGGCACTCTTAACCACAGCCTTTAAGGAGTAAGATAGATCTGAGGACCATCATTATTTCCAAGAAGGCTGTGGGGAAAAGGTCCTGACGCCTGAGGGGTCAGGCCAACGAGGGCAGTCTCCCCCGAATTAAAGCGGTTAACACCTCATTATACGGTGCCCGCTGCCCTTCGGTGCCCTCAGGGGACAGTTATGCTAACCCCGCCACTTTGTGTGTTTCGGGGCGCAGCGGTCTCCGGCGAGCACATATCTCAGGGTCCACCCGGAAATGTAGTGGTCCTGGGATGCCCGCTCCCTCCAAGGAGGGTTCCAGAGCAGTCAGTTCGTTCGTTCCCTGCCGGTTCGCCGTACAGGGCACCGAATTGGTCGCTCAAGTAACACCTACACCAGTCTTGAGAGACTGGTTCTCTTAGTAGATTTTTTGGCAGCGTGGAAACTTCTGCCAAAAATATCTTAACAGTAGCAGAGGATCTGCTCCCGAGCCCCCACTAAAGGACTGGGGTTCGGGCTGGCACTCTTAACCACAGCCTTTAAGGAGTAAGATAGATCTGAGGACCATCATTATTTCCAAGAAGGCTGTGGGGAAAAGGTCCTGACGCCTGAGGGGTCAGGCCAACGAGGGCAGTCTCCCCCGAATTAAAGCGGTTAACACCTCATTATACGGTGCCCGCTGCCCTTCGGTGCCCTCAGGGGACCTTTATGCTAACCCCGCCACCTTGTGTGTTTCGGGGCACAGTGGTCTCCGGCGAGCACATATCTCAGGGTCCACCCGGAAACGTAGTGGTCCTGGGATGCTTGCCCCCTCCGAGGAGGGTCCCAGAGCAGTCAGTTCAGTCGTTCCCTGCCGGTTCGCGTTACAGGGCGTAGGACTGACTGTTCAACACCAACTAAATCCAGAAGCCAGTCTCGAGAGGCTGGTACCTCTGCTAGAATATTTTACAGCGTGGAAGATGCTGCCAAATATTTCTTGTTGGGTCCTGCAGACCATCGGGTCTCGCCCACCCAGGTTTATGTGGGTCCTATCCACCGTGGTGGGCCTCAAGCAGGTTCTGGTAATGGAACAAGAAGTGAAAACCCTGTTGGAGAAAGGGGCCATAGAATATGTACCTCCCTCCAGCAGGGACACCGGGTTTTACAGTCGGTATTTCATCGTTCCAAAGAAGGATGGGGGGTTGTGTCCCATTTTTGATCTGATTGTTCTGAACGAGTCAGTCATTCAGCTCAAGTTCAAAATGTTAACACTGAGACAAATCATGCCACAGATCAGATCCGAGGACTGGTTTGTCACGATAGATCTCAAGGACGCATACTTCCACATTTCCATCCTTCCATATCACAGGAAGTTCCTGAGGTTTGCTTTTGGGGGCAAAGCATACCAATATCGGTTGGCAGTTCGGCATCGAGATGTCGATCTCGCCCACAGGAAAGAGTTGCGGTTACAGCTAAACGCCAAAAATAGTGTGCTTTCTCCACTACAGAGGACCACTTTTTCTAGGCGTGGTTGGGACTTAATGTTGATGCAGGCATGCCTCTCACCTGCACGCATAGAGTACATCCTGTCAGCTGTGAAGAGAATAAAGCTAGGCCAGTCACTCACTGTGAAACAGTTTCAGAGACTGTGGGGTCTGATGGCAGCAGTGTCCAACGTGATACCTTTTGGCCTGTTGTACATGAGACCCCTGCAGTGGTGGCTCAGGACCAAAGAGTTTCCCCGAGGGGAAACCCCTTTCGCATGATCAGGGTCACGCGGCAATGCTTACGTGCCCTAGTTATGTGGAAAAAGCCTTGGTTCTTGTCCCCAGGATCCTGTGCTGGGAGCTCATTGTCGTCGCTTACGCTTACGACGGATGCTTCCCTCACGGGCTGGGGTGCGATCATGGATGGTCGCTCGGTGCCCGTGGACGGGTCACCATCTCACCTGGCACTTAATCACCTGGTGATGATGGCTCAGGCTCTACGTCCCTGGGCACTAGATTCAGGAAGCAGACATCCTGTCGAGGCAGGGGCTGAGGCCCAGGGGAGGGAGACTCCACCCCGAGGCGGTGGAGCTCATATGGTTCCCTGATTGTTCTACTTCCGGGAGTTCTGGAGAACAGAGTTATGGGAGTATGGGTTTGGCCCCTGAGGGGGGCCCAACTCATAGACTCGGGTCTCTCAACTGAGGTTGTTGAGGCCACAATCTCTCTAGAGCTCCCTGCACAGGAAACAAACCGGTTTCCTCCATGGTGCGTTGAAGCAGGAGCAGTATGGCGGCTTTGTAGCCTTGTATTAGGGGTATCCCTACAAGAGGTGCTAGATGCGGCGGGCGGTTCCTTTCCGCACACACTCATGGGGTTTAATACCTACTTTTGGGCTTCACTCCTGTGTCCCAGGTTATTCTGTCTTTGTTGTGCTCGCTTGATTTCACACAGGACAGGCACTGGTCACTATGGTGGCGTTGGTATAGACGTTCCCATAGCGTCAATCTCGACGCAACGCGAGTTCCCTTGAAAGGGAACGCCTCGGTTACGACTGTAACCTCGGTTCCCTGAAGAGGGAACGAGCGTTGCGTCACCTTGCCATACTTCCGGCGCGCCTGTGACCGACTTGCTTCGACCTATCAGAAGTTGACAATGTTTGGTCTGGGTGCGCTTTATAGCTTCCTGCCATGACGTCACCCGCCTATACGCCATTGGACTGATTTTACAAGTGCTTCATGATGCAATCACGCAATGCGTTCCCATAGCGTCAATCTCGACGCAACGCTCGTTCCCTCTTCAGGGAACCGAGGTTACAGTCGTAACCGAGGCGTTTTCCAGCCTGTCAAGAAGTATGTTATGATCAACAGTGTCAAATGCAGCACTGAGGTCAAGTAGTACCAGCACTGATAATTTGCCTGAATCAGTATTTAAGCGAATATCGTTTATTATCTTTATGAGCGCTGTCTCTGTGCTGTGCTGTGGTGCGGTCGGAAACCAGATTGAAAATTGTCAAAGTATCCATTCGAGCATAAGAGTTTGTTCAGCTGATCGAAGACAACTTTTTCAATGATCTTGCCTATGAAAGGAAGATTTGAGATCGGTCTATAGTTGCTTAATATGGTCTTATCCAGATTGCTCTTTTTCAGGAGGGGCTTGACAACTGCAGTTTTCAGGGAGTTTGGAAAACTCCCAGAGAGAAGTGAGGCATTTACCACTTCTAGAAGATCTGCTTCTAAACTGTTAAACACACTTTTGAAAAAAGATGTGGGAAGTGTGTCAAGAGCGCAGGTTGATGTTTTAAGGTGCTGTACAGTTTCTTCAAAAATTTTGCCATCAATTTCTTTGATATCAGACATAGTAACTACTTTCTCAGGTGGTCTGATCTGTCTGACCTCAGCGCATCTCAAGGATGTGCTGATCACCTTTCTGATATTATTGATTTTCTCAGAGAAGAAAGAAGCAAACTCACTGCACTTGCTGTCTGAGAGCAATTCACTGGGAATCTGGCTTGGGGGGTTTGTCAGTCTCTCTACAGTAGCAAAAAGAGTGTGTGTGTTGTTTAAATGGCTGTTAATAATATTTGAGAAGAAAGTCTGTCTAGCTTTGCCTAGTTCCATATTGAAAGCATGAAGGCTGTCTTTGTAGATGTTATAATGGACTACAAGTTTTGTCTTCCACCACATGCGCTCTGCTTTTCTGCATTGTCCTTTCATATTTTGCACTGCTTTTGAGTTTCTCCAAGGTGCTTTTTGTCTGCCACTCTTCTTCCTGACTTTCACAGGAGGAATATCATCAATTACACTTTTAACTTTTGAGTTAAAAGAATCAAGGTGAAAATCAACAGAGTCAGCAGATATGTTTGGTGTTAAGGATATAGCCTTCATAAGTAGTACACTAGTGTTCTCATTTAAGCATCTCTTCTTGACAGACACAGATCTAGCTTCAATGGCAGGAGAGATCAATATATCAAAGAAAATACAGAAATGATCAGAAAGTGCTACATCCTTAATAACAATCGATGAAATGTTTAGACCCTTACTGATAAGTAAATCTAGAGTGTGTCCACAATTGTGTGTGGGTCCATGTACATGCTGAGTCAAATCAAAAGTTTTTAAAACAGTTTTGATTTCTTTTGCCATATTGGTTTCTGCATTATCTATGTGAATGTTAAAATCTCCAGCAATGGCAAAACAGTCAAACTCTGAGGTAATTGTTGATAACAGTTCTATAAATTCCTCAGCAAAGGCTGGAGAGTATTTTGGAGGCCTGTAAATAATAAGTAAAATGTGTGGAGCACCTTTTAACACAATACCCAGATATTCGAAAGACGGGTAATTCCCAAATGATATTTGCTTACATTGATAGATATCTTTAAAAAGAGCAGCTAGACCCCCACCTCTCTTAACAGCTCTGCAGACACTCATACAAGTAAAGTTAGGAGGGGATGTTTCATTGAGGATTGTTGCACTGCAGCTGTCTTCTAGCCAGGTTTCATTTAGAAGCATAAAATCCAGGTTGTTTGTGGTTATTAAGTCATTGACTAGAAGTGATTTATTTTTTAATGAGCGGATGTTTAAAAGTGCTAACTTAACAGTCTTACTTTTTATCCCCACAGCAATCTTAGTTTGATGTGTAATAGGCACCAGATTAGTTGGGTTTGCTGTATGGCTATTAAAGGCCTTAGACTTTCTATCTTGTAATAGAACAGCAATAGAGAAAGATACAGGCACACTGGGTTCCCGCTTGTTCTGTAAACATTTGAGAGAGTTACTGTTATCATAGTGGGGACCCAACACATATCACTGAGAGCTGGTATCAGTTGTTTTTGGTTCACCTCGAGCTGATGGAGGAGGGTGTGGCCCTGGCGTTGTGGCAGAGGCCGAAGAGCTCTCACAGGAGGGGGAGGGCGAGCTGGGCCCGCAGGCTTTGGTGGTTGCGGTGCCTGCCGTTTTTTGGTTGATATCTGGGGCCTTGCAGCAAAAGAGTGGGATAGTTTGGTTCCAGCATACACCAGTTCTTCCATTTTCTGTGAGAAGCACAGAAGTGGAGATGCTTGAGAGAGGGATAAAGTGTCTGGTGAGAGGGGCTGTTGCTCTGGTGTTATCTGAGGCTGTAATATGCTGTCCTGGCTTCCCTGGCTGTTTTCCAGGAAGTTGTCCTTGGGTGCTGAATCTTGGAGCAGTTCCAATATGTTTGTCTCTGGTGAGCTCTGTGGGCAGGGCTCAGCTGAGATTGTGTCCGTGAGCAGAGGTTGTTGTGGCTGAGTGGTGTTATCATTGTCCTTGTGTGATATGTCAACCGCATATCCATTTTGCTGCTGAAGTGAAGTCCTGTGGTCATTCATACTGTGTCCAGGTGTGTGTGTGCCATTCAGATTGAGTGGACTGGCACACACTGCAGAAGGATGATTGAGGGAGAAGTAGATATTGTCCTTTAGCACTCTTGAACCAAGTTTGTTTGGGTGGTGGCCATCCTGATGAAACAGTTGTCTCTGACTCCAGAAAAGATTGAAGTTGTCAATGAAGTTCACTCCTTTTATATTGCAGGTTTTTTGCAGCCATGTATTAAGCCCAAGCAACCATGAAAACCTGTTTGTTCCTCTGGGAGTGGTCCACTGATGAATGTTTGAACTTTCAGTCTTTTAAGTGTTTCAAAAAGTTCATTGAAATCCTTCTTAAGGAGTCCTGACGTCTCTTTATGAAAATCATTCTTCAACACATGAATGATGAGTCGATTTGCAGTCTTATGTTTCATCAGAATGTTCTGAAGTTCCCTGTTTATATCAGAAGTTTGTGCTTGTGGAGGGCAGCACGTAGTTGTATCCCTGCTGCTAATGTTTCTGATTATGGAGTCCCCCACTATCAGAGTCCTGGGCTCGGCTGCGCTCTGAGCTGAGTGCCGCTGTCTGCTCGACCTTGAGCACCAGTTAGCATCAGTGTTAGCTACTGGCTGATTCAGTCTGTGTTCGTTCACATTCATTACGTTTGGGGATTCCTCATTTACATTCATTAGTACTTCAAATCTGTTCTCAAGAAAGCATTAGCGGTGGTAGGAAACCAGTGTTTCAATCCTTGTCAGAGCTGTATATGAGGTAAAGGATGCTACTGCTGCAATATGTGATGCTCGTGACAATCTGATGTCTCGAGTGCCTTTGTGTCTCGCTCCCTCTTTGTGAGTAGTGTAATACCATGTGTCACATTTGATTGATTTATGACCGGATTTATTGACAGGTAATCCATGTGTCAAGAAAACAGTGTCTCTGATTTACAGTGCCAAACTGACTGGTCATTTGTTGAATCCTGGGTATCTGGCTCCTTACAGTCTGTTGGGGGGTAAACTGTCGCTGATTGTATTTTTCTTTGATTGTTGGGGGTGAAATTCACCCAAGCAAGTATTATGCAATGTTGACACCCTGAGTGTCAAAATCTTTGCTGTTTGATCAATAGGGTAGCCTATATGTTAACTGAATCAAAATATTTGAGTCAAGACATTCAGGAATACCATTACACCTACACCACATTGGTTATATTTATTAAAATAATATGCCTGGTGATGTTTTAAGAACAACTGTGTGTGTGTGTGTGTGTGTGTGTGTGTGTGTGTGTGTGTGTGTGTGTGTGTGTGTGTGTGTGTGAGAGAGAGAGAGAGAGAGAGAGAGAGAGAGAGCACCTGAGTAGGATCAGTAGTACCTGAACTATGGGTTTATGTTAATGCCTAAGACAAAGAATCAGACACGTTCATCAAGCCAAAGAGTCCTAGTTACCCACACACCCCATACTATATTCTACTCAACAAGAAAAGGTGTTGTTGTTTTTTTTTTTCTCCAGAACATCTGTATCTGTTTCCTGACGCCAATAGGATCAGTGTTAAAAAGACAAAGAATCAAAACGTTTATCTAACTCACAGTGAAGGTGTTTACGAGTGGAACTGGCGGGGGAAGAGTGCATCCTAAATTGGTTTGTTAATGGTTTTACGACAGTTGCTTAGGCTAGATGTTTAAAGAATGACACTTCATCAAAAGCTTTCTGGTGATTCTCTGGGCTTGTTACTTTTGTTATTTTAGTATTTTTTTTACAGAAAATGTTTTAGTTTTTAACCCAACCCATAGTGTGTGTGTGTGTGTGTGTGTGTGTGTGTGTGTGTGTGTGTGTGTGTGTGTGTGTGTGTGTGTGTGTGTTGCAAAACAACAAATTACATATTTTTTACTTCAAAATTCTGAGTAAAATAAGACGCATAGGGGTTTTAAACATTCAAACATTTATACATTTGTTTGCCACAAAACAGACTGGTGACCAGCATCTTTTATTAGAACTGTAGCTGAACAGTTTCCTCACATGAGTAAAAAACAATTTTCACTTAGAAAACTTTTTAAACTGATGACTGAACCCTTTTTTTCTTTTGACAAACCTACATTTCAAATTATACCTTAGGTGTGTAACAACCACAAGGGATACATGTTGATTCCATGTTTCAATTGTAGCGTATGGACAGGACTCATGATTACTTGTCATTATAAATTTTAAGGAAGCTTTTAACCCCTAAACTCATAATTGTAAATTAGAGCATGGCGCCATGAGTCTGGACTGAATTGATCTCTTTTGACACTTATGGCATCTCAGAGATACTCCAGAAACCTGAAACCAACATTCTTCTTCCCTGTGGGGAGCTTCAAAAGGACCCACAGAGAGATAACAAAACTTTCTATGTGACATACACACACATACACACACACACACACACACACACACACACACACACACACACACACACACACACACACACACACACACACAAAACATCCTTTGGGTGCAACTTCACATAGAATATCCTTTAATACTCTAGTAAGACGATTCGTATAGTAATAATCATATCATTGCAATCTATTATCGAGATTCAACTCCATTAAGTCTCAAGATTTAAAATGATATAAAACATGTCATATGAAAGATTATAGGAATACACAAAGTTAGCCTACATAAGATATGCAGAATTACACACATTTAAAGTTCCCTCACACGACTATCAAGCCCTGATATCGGCTACTATGACATGGGAAGATCAAATCCATGTTTACACATTTCTTAAGTGGTTATACACATTGAAAATGTAGGATTTAAATAGGAGTAAAGATTAACACTTTAATTCTGCTCCACTCCTAAAATCTCCGTTGCTTGACATTCCATTAGGCAATAAAACAAAGTGTGTGTGTGTGTGGGGGGGATGTTTTAAAGTAACTAAAACACTATTGATTAAAGAATACATTTCAAAACCACACCTCTATTATAAAGCCAAACTAATCACACATGCATAATGTAATTGTACTTATATTAAGGGATGACATATACGAGAAAGTGTCCATTGTGTATGCTGACCGTACAGAGTTGGAGCAGGACGCCATCTGGCCATCAGGACGCCAACGCCCTGGCCGACCCTGAAGTGGTGCAAAAACTACTGGAGAAGCAGCCGCGCACCCTATCCAGAGCGTATGACATCGCACACAGCTACGAGACTACCAAGAGGGCCGCCAGAACGGTCACACAGTTCATGCAGCCTGGCCAACGTGGTCTCGTAAATCAGAGAGCCAGGGCCACCACAGTATATGAGAATAACAGCAGGCCAGCTTGCGTGGAGCCAGTGGGGGTAGCTGTTTGGTCCATCGACTCGCCAGAGAGGGCTCCAAGATTTAATCAGCAGTGGTGCCAGAAGAGAGACACAAATGTCAAAATGCCTATGGGGGATGTTCAATGCCACAACTACTCCAGTCTGGGGCAGATCCAGAGGAACTGCCCTTCCCCCCGTCGACCCAGACAGCAAGGCTGGACAGTCAATAAGAACACAGCATCCGACACAGGTAAATTGGTCACCTGTACTGCGAGTCAGGAAGATGACATGTGTGTTAAAATATTGATATATGAACCGGAAATGCATGCTCTGCTTTACTCTGGTGCTCGGAGGAATGTGTTGCCCATCCATGTCTTTAACTCCATTCCCACAGAGTCCAGAACCCCAATAGAGCCATCTGTCGCACAGGTCCTGCAGGGTATTGGCCCCAGTGGTTTGGCAGTGCTGGGGGAATTCAATCTACCAGTACAAGTTGGGAGCAGAGCTACCAATGTGAACTTTATTATTGCCGACACAACAGAGAACACAGAGGTTATTCTGGGGCACCCTTTCCTCCATCAGACAAGTGGTCGCCATGAGATAACCCTCTTTGGTGAAAAGGTACCTCGTCTTAACCCAAGCCATCAGTCCCGGGTGCACATTGTCAGAGTGACAACAGTGTTGGAGTCTGGGTGTGAATATGTAGTGCCTGGCACCGCCCACCTGCGCCATGCTACTGAGGGAGACCTGATGCTGAGCCCAACCAAGGGTTTCATAGAAAAGCACCTTTCTTGTGGCTCACATTGTCGTACAGGTGCAGCGGTCAACCAATGTGCCCATCAGAGTCTTTAACCCTGGTGCCTTACCTGTCACTTTGAAGAGAGGTGCTGTGGCGGGGATTCTACAGCCAGCCAAGGTGTTGGGGAAGGTGGAGCCCCAGCCACCCTTGGTCCCACCGGCCCTTGAACCTACTAACTCTGTCTGTGCTTCTTTACCAAGCCACCTGCAGGTCCTGTATAACGAGAGCTGTGGTAGTCTGTCCAAGGGCGACCAGGAGAGGTTGGCCCGCCTGCTACGGTCTTACAGTGACGTCTTTTCCTCGGGGCCCACTGACCTTGGCCGTACAGGACTCGTGCAGCATGATATCCTCACCACCCCGGGTCTGCCTGTGAAACAGAAACCACGCAGGATGGCTAGAGACAAACAAACTGCAGCAGACCAGCAGGTGCAGCAGGGCCTGGACACTGGTGTGGCCCAACCCAGCAACAGCAGCTGGGCTGCAACAATCATTATGGTCAGAAAGAAGGACGAGACCTTGCGGTTATGTGTCGACTACAGGCCCCTAAACGAGATAAAATCCAAAAAGGATGCTTATCCACTTCCCCGCATCCAGGACATCTTAGACACACTGTCCACTGCCAGGTACTTCAGCACGCTGGATTTAACATCACAGTACTGGCAGGTGGAGATGACGCTGAGAGCCCGAAAAGCCGCTGCTTTCTGCACCCGTAAGGGCCTGTTTGAATGGAACGTGATGCCTTTCAGACTGTGCAACGCGCCGGCCATGTTCCAGAGGCTCATGGATCGTGTCCTGGTGGGGCTGCAGTGGGAGACCTGTTTGGTCTACCTCGATGACATCATTGTCCTGGGGCGGGACGGAACTGAAATGTTGGAGCGGCTGAGTCAAGTGTTCGGCAGACTACGCGCAGCCAACCTGAAACTTAAACCGTCAAAGTGTGTCCTGTTCCGAGAGCAAGTGGCTTACTTGGGGCACATTGTCTCCGCCAAAGGTGTCGCCACCGACCCCCATCCAAAAAATGGCTGGGTGGCCCGCACCCCAAAACGTATCTGAAGTGCATCAGTTTATCGGCCTGGCATCATATTACCGATGCTTCATTAAAGATTTCGCCTCCGTTGCCAAGCCCCTCCATGAACTGACCAAAAAGTATGCACGTTTTAACTGGACGGACGAATGCCAGGAGGCGTTTGAACAGCTGAAAAGCCATCTGACGTCAGCACCCGTGCTGGGCTATCCCCTCGACAGTGGCCAGTTGCTCCTTAACACGGATGCCAGTGACTGGGGAATTGGAGCAGTCCTCTCCCAAGTGCAAGATGGTGAGGAGAGAGTACTCGCTTATGGGAGCAGGAGATTGTCAGCCACTGAGCAAAACTATTGCACCACCAGACGAGAACTTCTGGCAGCTGTCGAATTCACCTCTCATTTCCGGCAGTACCTGCTAGGGAGATCATTCATCATACGGACTGACCACAGCAGCCTGTGCTGGTTGACTCGGATGAGGGAGCCTGAGGGCCAACTCGCTCGCTGGCTGGAAAAACTGGCAGAGTACGACTTCCAGGTGATCCATCGTCCAGGGAGACACCACCAAAATGCAGACGCGCTCTCCAGAAGACCCTGCGGGATGTCCTGCCCATGCACAGTGCCAGAGCCTAGCCTTCATAACCAGCTTCAGCACAAAGGGATTCAGTGCAACATGGCAGAGAGTCCAGCTGCAGAGTATGCTGGGGAATCTCCTGCAGAGCAACTTCCAGTGGGGGTAGTAGTGCCCGAAGGTAGTTATGGAGGCAGCCCTGCAGTCGAGCCTAAGTATTTTCCAGTGGGGGTAGTGGAAGCTGTCGGTGACAATCAAGCTGGTTCTTCATTCCGTCCAGGTTTCTACAGGGTCAGTGAGCCAGCCCAAACCAACCTGTTCGGTGGTTGGACCAGGGAGGAGTTAATCAGTGCCCAAGAAGCTGACCCAAATATAGCACCAGTGAGGAAGTGGATGGACAAAGGAATGGGCAGGCCATCCTGGGTTGACATAGCACCCAACAGCCCTGCCACCAAAGCCTACTGGTCGTAGTGGAAAAGGCTCTACCAGAAAGACGGAGTTTTGTTAAGAAAGTTTTACTGTACGGATGGAAGGGTGTTCTATCCACAGATCCTGCTGCCTCAAGAGTACCGCATCTCAGTGACAGAACAATTGCATGATGGCCCAGTCGGTGACCATTTTGGAGGAGAAAGGACCCTCGCACGTCTCAAGGCCCGGTACTACTGGTACAATATGAGAGATGACGTCACCCTGTGGTGCCGTACTTGCACCAGCTGTGCTACGAAAGCCCGCCCCAAGAAAACACCTCAAGCCGCCATGGGCACAGTGCGAGTTGGTGCCCCCTTTGAACGGATCGCAGTTGATTTAATGGGACCATTAAATGAAACTGAAAGGCACAACCGCTACATAATAGTAGTACAGGACTACTTTAGCAAATGGGTGGAAGCCTATCCTGTTCCCAATGAACAAGCAACGACAGTGGCTGAAAAGATTGTTTCCGAGTGGGTGTGTAGGTACGGAGCTCCACAGTGCCTATGTAACGCTTCTCATCCGACAGCACTCAAATCACAGACGGACACGGAGAACTGCGTTTCATGCGTTGTTTTACTGTAACACAAGGAAAAACATACATCCTCTGGTGACAGTGGGCATTTACACATACATGCATCACCATCTTCAGCATCGGATAACTCTCTGCTGGTGCTTAGAACACCATACTGCGACGCAGCGCAAATTTGTCTTAATAGAACAGTTTTAACAGTCAAGAATCAAAAATAAAAGCATACCTGTAACACAAGGAAAAACATACATCCTCTGGCGACAGTGGGCATTTACACATACATGCATCACCATCTTCAGCATCGGATAACTCTCTGCTGGTGCTTAGAACACCATACTGCGACGCAGCGCAAATTTGTCTTAATAGAACAGTTTTAGCAGTCAAGAATCAAAAATAATATCATACCTGTAACACAAGGAAAAACATACATCCTCTGGCGACAGTGGGCATTTACACATACATGCATCTACAAAAGCAAACCAAAAATGAGAGATTCATTTGCGTTTGATTTGAAAAGATGGCGTCAGCCATGCAACGCACATATTGAAAAAGTTGCATGTAAACTTCACAAAGTTAGTCACATACAATCAACATCAATTTATATATTGTTACATAACATCCACAAACTCTATTCTCAATATTATTTGTGAAATTAAAAAATATTTAGTTACAAAAACACTCATTTCACCGGAGCACATTTTACCTACCTCCATCTTCAGCATCGGATAACTCTCTGCTGGGGGTAGGGGTGTGGTCTCACACGTGAAAGAGCAAATAACCCACTAATTACTCATGTCGCCATAAGGGGTCACCAAACAGTTATTAAATGAACAAAACAGTAATTTTGGTGAAAGACATAACATTTATAGAAACATTATTTTATTTTATTTTTTAACCCTGTTACATCCACCCCTGCTGAATTTCACCAAAATTTTATAAATCTCAGTAACAAAATACACACAAAAAGTTCACCAAGACAAGACAGGTTCCAATGAAAAACAACTACCAACTATCAAAGTATCCCATAAGGACCAAATGAGTAGAGACTGGCGCCATAGTCCCAACCCACAACTGGCTGCAGGATGCCCATTTTACACCCCACTACCCTGCCACAGATTATACAATACAAGTGTGTACATTTCCTTACAAATTGTAGAAAGAAAAGTAAAAAAAAAAAAAAAAAAAAAAAAAAACTTGTTCACACAGAATTAGAGCATTCACAAACAAAAGTCTTATTAACTTAACACTACTCTCGAAGAGCTTGAACAACTGACTTACAAATGGTTTTAACATATCCTTAAGGGTCATTACTTAGATCTTGTCTTGACATAGTATATATCAGTCTGTTCACCGGCTTAACAATACGTCCAAATCGGGATGTCACTCGAGCAAATCCACTTGGTACGTCATCATTGAGTTGCTCTTGAACCGACTGACTACCACCTAGATCACACTGCAGGTCTGGTGGTGCTGCAATAACAGAAGACTGCTCTGGAAGAGTAGTAAATCCAACTGACATTCCTTCCATCCCACCAGAATCATTGGTTACTTTGACAGGATGAGACACTTCGCTGGATAAATCAGGACCAGCTCGATCAGAATTATTATCAGATAACTGAGAAACCCATTCCAGAGTTCTATCGACACAGTCAGTGACACATGAGCCCGAACAGGCCGCTTCTGTGCGTTCACAGACATCAGATTCGTCTAATGTAGGCAAAGATTCATCCGGAATGGGGACAACACTCATATCAACATTAAGACTTGCATTGACAGGCTCATCTGAACAACTACCATCAGAAACACCATCAACAGTATTCTCATCCTGACTGCACAAATTGGTATCATGCAAAGGGGGATTCTCAATTGATGAAGGGTCATCAACGTCGGCATTACTAGAAGAGGGCAGAGATCCTGAATCATCATAGCGAATACCAGTCACTGGAAGAAAGTTGGCCAATAACAACAAATTACCGTGAAATGGAAGCTTTAGCGTAAGTTCTGCCGGGAAGACTCAATTGTTGCGTCACTTATTACCTTCTCATCTATCCAATCATGTTCTAATACTAGAAGTATAAAGGACCTGTACTTACACTTGTCTGAGTTCGCAGATGCTGAACGCTTCCACTCAGTTGCTCGCGTTCAGTTGCCGACCGAATATGTCTCAGGACTCGCACATTATTTGCGACTATTCTGATTCCGACGACGAAATCGTCCCGCCCTCACCTATTACCGCCCACCGGAGTTCGCGCATTCAGTGCCGGACTTCTCCATGGGCGCAGTGGTCTTCTGAAAGTATGTTTAAACTTCTCGAAGACGCCGGCATACCAGTTAGTCAAGGTCTCTCAAGAGAAGATCTACTTTCTCTCGCCCATAATGCCCTGGGTAATCCTCCTGCTGCTATTTCTTCGACTCCAAAAGCATCGATATCGTCAACTCAGACAAAACAAACTGGAAGGAAAAGAACGGCTAAATCTTCTTCACCCATTCTGGCAAAAAGAACATCGCAGTTTGCCAGGGCACCATCTTCACCTCAAATCAATGATTCCACTGACACAAATGTCCAGCTCATCTCTGCGGTTCAAAGCCTATCTAAAACAGTCAAAGGTTTACAATCCAAAATGACTAACCTCGAACTTTCCCTCGCCAGTGCTCATTCCAGATCCGGCATTTCTCTCTCCAGTGATTCCACAGTCTCGTCCTCCTCCTTTCGGATTATGCAACCAGAGTCTGCCTTCGACTTCAGCTACCTTGCCTGCTTTTCTGCCTACCATCCAGACGCCTTTTCAAAATGTCTCCGCCCCATCGGCTTCTTCAAATTTTAACCTCTCTACAGCAGCTCCAGCACAAGAGTTCGGTAGGCGTTTTGTTTCACCAGCCGCCGCAACAGTGTATAACTCTCTAAGAGCCAATATCATCCAAGGTAAGGACATTAACCTTGCTACTCTACTGCTTCCTTCGCCTGCCGCCGACAGGAAAATGGTTGACTGTGGTGACGTGGCAGTACTCCTAAAAACTTCCGACCCCCGATTACAACGTAATCTTTCGTTCGGTGAATTTGTAATTGCTTTCAGTATTTACCGAGACATTTTGTGCCAAGTTTACCCCGACAGAAGGGAAGAGTTAGATCTTTATCTAGCTATGATGGCGGACTTCAGTCAAAGATACGGGGGTACTTTATTTTATGAATACCACAAGTCCTTTTCCGCCAAATCTGCCTCCTTCATCTCACTTTTTAATTCAAGGCTAGACTGGTCAGTCACTGATACTGAACTGCTCATCCGCCATTTCGGAGGCCAAAAAAGCTTAGCTTGTGCCATTTGTAGCGCTCACGGCCACAAGGCTTCATTTTGCCCAAAAGCTTTTGCTAGTAATGACCCAGCCGCTGTCCACGGTCCTGAAAATGTAAGATTTTCTTCAAACTCCAGAGGTCGCCTACCTGTCGCTGAACTCAATGGCGTACCTCTTTGCATTCAATTCAACGAGGCCGTTTGTTCTTTTCCTAATTGCAAATTTGCTCATATTTGTAGTGTCTGCAAGGATCCACACCCGAAATCTGTCTGTCCACGCCGGTACAAACCTGCTCCCCGAGGGAAAGCCCCAAATCTGAGAAAATTCGAAATAAACACCCGTCTACTCCTATCAATATTCCTAATCTTTCAAGCTACCCCTCTTCCCACCCCGATCCACTATTCGTTGATTATTTAATCACCGGTTTGTCCCAAGGGTTTCGGGTGGGCATCCTTTCTCATCTTTCTGCCTCTTTTGTTGCTAAAAATTTGCAATCTTCCAGAAACGAACCTGATACGGTTTCAGCTCTTCTAGACAAAGAAGTCAATAAAGGATATGTTATTGGTCCTTTCACTTCTCCTCCATTTTCTCCTTTTCGGATAAATTCTATCGGCGTTGCTACTCGCAAATATTCTGGTAAAAAACGTCTTATCTTTGACATGTCTTCTCCTCATTCCTCCAATATAGCAAGCGTTAACGAATGCATTCCCCTAACACCTTTTTCTCTTCATTACGCTACCGTGGATAATGCTATCCAGTTAATCAAAGTTGCTGGCCAAGGTGCCTGGTTAGCCAAAGCTGACATTACCGACGCCTTTAAAACTATGCCAATTCACCCCTCTGACTGGCCGTATTTCGGAGTTAAATGGAATTCAAACTTCTACTTCGCTGTGAGGCTTACATTCGGTTGTAGAAGTAGCCCGCATATTTTTAACAGTCTCTCCGAAGCTCTGTGTTGGATTCTGCTGAACGTCTGTAAGCTCCCTTTCGTTTTGCATTTACTAGATGATTTTTTGCTAGTCGACTTTCCATCTTCCCAATCTTCCATACTCAACATTCTTAAACAAATTTTTAGTGACGTCGGCGTTCCCCTCTCTGCTGAAAAAACTTTGGGCCCCTCTACTTCGTTAGAATTCTTAGGCATTCATCTCGACACGGTCAAAATGCAAGCTTCCCTTCCACAAGAGAGACTTCTAAGGATCAGGTCGTTTCTGGAATCTTTTTCCTCTCTACGCAGCGTTTCGAAACGAGATATGCTCTCTCTGCTCGGTCACCTCAATTTTGCCATGAGCATTATACCACAAGGCAGAGCCTTTATTTCTCGGCTGTTAACTCTGGCTCATTCTGTCCAAAAATTAAGTGATCCGATCCAGATAGACGATGGATGTTTGTCCGACATCAAATTTTGGACTCAGTTGCTTAATGATTGGAACGGCATTTCTTTCTTTTACAATGATGCTTTCGAATCGTCCGCAGACTTTCATCTATTTACTGATGCCGCCCCATCTATTGGTTTCGGTGTTTTTTTTCAAGGGCAGTGGTTCGCCGAGAAATGGCCAAACGAATTTCCAAAGACAAAATCAGGCTCCGTGTCTTCTGCGCTCTACGAGCTTTATCCTTTAGTCTTAGCCAGCGTAATCTGGGGCTCAGCGTGGTCAAGGAAACGCATCTTGCTGTTTTGCGATAATGAAGCCACAGTAGCCATAATCAATAAAGGCAGATCATCGTGCCAAACGATCATGCCTTTTTTGAGACGCTTAATCTGGCAATCAGTCACTTTCAATTTCATTATTAAGGCTGCCCACATACCCGGGCACTGTAATGTTATTGCTGACGCGCTTTCCCGCTTTCATTTTCAGACGTTCAGGCGGCTTTGACCTTCAGCCAATACGGAACCAACACCCTGCCCTCCCCTATCAGCAACTATGCTAAATTAGACGATTTGCAAAGATCTGCTAGACTTTACATGTCTAAAGGAGTAGCTCCTTCTACATTTAAAGCTTACACTTCCGCCTGGTCTTCTTTTTTAATGTTTTGCTTCTCCTTTCAGATCCCTTTATTTCCTATCCTGATTACAACCGTTTGCTCTTTTCTCGTTTTCAATTTCGAAAATCGTAATCTTAAAATTTCCTCCATCCGCAGATAGCTCGCTGGCATTCAATTTTATGCAAAATATTTTAATCCCGATTTTCCAAGCCTTTTCACTGATTCTTCTGTTCGATTACTGCTCAAAGGCATAGCTAAATCCTCTACGAATTCCCCTGATAAAAGGTTGCCTCTTTCTTTGCCTTTATTGCAAAGATTGATCCTTTCACTACGCAATGGCCTTTTTTCCACATACTCCAATATTTTGCTAGAAGCTGTGTTTTTAACTGCTTTCTATGGATTTATGCGCCCAGGCGAATTCACTTCAGCATCTAAACAATTTGATCCCGTCCGCGGTCTTTCTATCTCCGACTTAAAATTCTCACCTAACTTCTTTACTCTTTTTCTTAAGTACTCTAAAAATGACTCTCTAGGCTCTGGTGTCTCTATAACAATTTCTAAAATTAGCAATAATTTTTGCCCCTTCTCATCTATGATTCGATTTCTCAAAATCCGCCCTAGATCCTCAGATCACTCACCCCTATTCTCACTTCCTAACGGAGCTCCTCTTTCCAAAGGCTGGTTCAGATCTCATTTAGTTTCTGTTCTTAAAAACTGTAGTCTATCCCCTTCCCTGTACACTGGACACTCATTCAGGATTGGAGCAGCTACCTCAGCAGCCGAACGTGGCATTTCTACAGCTGCTATCAAGATCTTGGGTAGATGGTCTTCTTCTGCATTCGAGTCTTACGTAAGACCTGATCTTAAGATCATTCTTGAAGCTCAGCAAGCTCTGCAGTAACGATCCAGGTAAATCTCTATGCAACTTCTGGTGGTGGTGCTATGCTTTATCTATCTGTTGATAGTTCAGTAGTATAACTCGCACTATGGCTTAGTTGCCATGATAGGAGCTTTTGCTATGTGTGGCATTAGCAGCCTTGTGGCTCAGCGTGGCCTTGTCTATGTGTGGCTCAGCGTGGCCTCGTCATTTGTGGCTCAGCGTGGCCTCGTCTATGTGTGGCTCAGCGTGGCCTCGTCATTTGTGGCTCAGCGTGGCCTCGTCTATGTGTGGCTCAGCGTGGCCTCGTCATTTGTGGCTCAGCGTGGCCTCGTCTATGTGTGGCTCAGCGTGGCCTCGTCTATGTGTGGCTCAGCGTGGCCTTGTCTATGTGTGGCTCAGCGCGGCCCCCTCTATGTAAGGCTCAGCGCGGCCTCGTCTATCGTGGCTCAGCGCGGCCTTGTCTGTGTGTGGCCCAGCGTGGCCTAGTACATGCGTATTTTAAAAGGAAAAGTTAAAGCATTAATATATAGCATAATTACAGCAGCAGGAAGTATATTGCATAAAAGTATACCTCCAGTTTATATTCATAGATTTACCATCCTCGATGATACATATGGTGCCACGTCTATCTCGCTGCTTGATCTTTTTCTTTTTCGTTTTATATTTAGGTACTACACGTTAAACGGCGGCGGGTATATTTCTTTCCATCTTTGGGGGTGTGCTCCGTTCCAGTGGAATCATCTTCCACCTAATTTTGGGGGTCGGCTGCGCCGCTGACTTCATCTTCAGGCAGGAAATGCTGAATCCGTACCCTCAGATCGCGAGTTACGGATGGGGCCTACGCCAAATACTTATTGTACATATTGCTGCTGGATCACTAATAAATGTATGCTTGTTACTATATCTATTCTCCCGAGTCTTTCTGGTAGAAATGGAAGCTTTAGCGTAAGTTCTGCCGGGAAGACTCAATTGTTGCGTCACTTATTACCTTCTCATCTATCCAATCATGTTCTAATACTAGAAGTATAAAGGACCTGTACTTACACTTGTCTGAGTTCGCAGATGCTGAACGCTTCCACTCACCACCATCCACCCCACCACCACCAAGATGGTTCCTCCATCACCGCAGGATGGTCCCTTCCCCTCCAACCTCCCCACCACCACCAGGATGGTCCCTTCCAATTTCTCACTGGGGGTCGGCTGCGCCGCTGCCTTCATCTTCAGGCAGGAAATGCTGAATCCGAACCCTCAGATCGCGTGTTACGGATGGGGCCTACGCCAAATACTTATTGTACATATTGCTGCTGGATCACTAATAAATGTATGCTTGTTACTATATCTATTCTCTCGAGTCTTTCTGGTAGAACTACTTTTTCCTGACCAGTGATAGTATTCTGAATTCTGAATGTGTGTGTGCTAGGAAATTTTTCAACCACAGTATACACAATTGATTCCCAATGATCAGCAATTTTTTTCTTCCCCCTTTCAGCACGGTTTGCCAATAGCACACGATCAGAGACGCCAATATCAGACCCCTTTGCCTTTCTATTGTACAACACAGCATGGCGGTGTTGCTCCTTAGAAGCGAGCTTTTGAGCTATGTTCATAGCTTCAGAAAGATCCTTTGACAAGGTGGACACATACTTAGAGAAATCTGATAATGTGGAATCACTCAAAAGACTTCGAAACATCATATCCACGGGCAGACGGGGGACCCTCCCAAACATGAGATAAAAAGGGGCAAACCCTGTAGTCTCATGCACTGTACAATTATACATGAAAGTGAGAGTCTGTAACCGTCTTGGCCATTCATGTTTTTCGACAGGGGGTAATACACGAATCATATTACCAAGCGTCCTGTTGAAACGTTCAACAGCACCGTTTCCCATTGGGTGATACGGGGTTGTATGAGATTTCTTTACACCTGAAACTTTGAGAAGTTCACTGATGAGGTTACTTTCGAAAGTAGCTCCTTGATCGGAGTGAATTCTCTCCGGAAACCCGTAGATACAGAAGTATTTATCCCATAGAACCCTGGCTACCTCCTTGGCTGATTGATTTTTACATGGGAAGGCCTGTGCCAGTCTAGTGAAATGATCAGTCACAACAAGAACATCAACAGATTTGTTTTGTGAATTTTCTGCTGACCAGAAGTCAATGCAGACAATCTGCAGAGGCCTGCCGGACTGTATATTCACCAGAGGAGCTCTGCCATCTGGTTCAACAGTCTTACTGACGACACATCGCTGGCAATGATGCTCATATTCACGCACATCCCTGTCTAAATGCAACCAGAAAAAAACGTTGTCTCACCAGGCTGAGGGTTCTGAACTGACCCTGATGACCTGCGAGGTCATGAGTGCCTTTCATCACCTCAGCTCTGAGAGAGTCGGGTACCACAAACTGAAATCGCTTCATCCTCATCAAGCTGTCCCTAGACACCCTGTAAAGCACCCCATCGACAATCTTAAGTTTCTCCCAATGCTTCAAATATCTCACAACTGCAGCAGGCTCATTTGCTCTCTCTCTCCTCGAAGGCCTACGGCATCTCTCAACATACTCCAAAACACGAGAGAGAATTCTGTCACTGTGTTGTTTGTCACAAAGTTCCTTCACCGAATAAACAGGGGAAAAATCAAAATCAATGTCAACCATCTGGGGCAAACTCCTGAAACAACGTCACTTGGCACAAATGTAGAATTCTGGACGACAGAATTAATGTGAGTGAAATGATCAGCACCATTCACTGCCTGCCTAAAAGCATTCTGCACAGAGCCATCAGACATCTCCTTCATATTGCACCTAAGTCGAGCAAACGATTCATTCAGCAACCTCTGACCCACATTCACAAAGGGCACACGGCTCAAAGCATCAGCAACTGAATTCTGAGAGCCTGGGACATATTTGATGTCGAAATCATAACTGGCTAATTTCGCCACCCATCTCTGTTCACAACAATCCAATTTTGGCTTGGTCATAATATGGGTCAGCGGATTATTATCAGTGCAGACAGTGAATTTGGTACCTCTTAGCCAATGGCTAAACTTGTCACACACTGCCCATTTTAAGGCCAGAAATTCTAATCTATGAGCAGGATAGTTCCCCTGAGACAGAGACAGCGATTTACTAGCGAATGCGATTGGTCTAGCAATAGTGTCGCCCTCTTGCACTTGAGAAATAACAGCCCCAATGCCATCCAATGAAGCATCAGTGGAAAGCACAAAAGGCTTATCAAAGTTCGGATGTGCTAGAACCACACTATTAAGAAGGGACGACTTTAACATCTCAAAGGCCCTGACATGGTCTCCAGTCCAGTGCTCACGACTCAGCTTATGGGCCTGTGAAGATCTCTTCAATCTCCAGCCTCCCTTAGACTTCCTTGTCTGTCCTGTAAGCAATTCAAAGAGAGGTCTAGCAATGGATGAGTATTTAGGTATGAAATGTTGGTAATAATTTACCATGCCAAGAAATGACCTTATATGTTTCTGACTTGGAGTCACACCATCCTGTTCCATCAGATCAGTGCAAGTCATTCTTGCAATACTCTCAACTTTACAAGGGTCAGTAGAGACACCCATCTCATTAACTATGTGCCCGAGAAATTTCACCGATTTTTTGAGAAAATAGCATTTCTTTGGAGACAGCTTCAAGTTGTGCCCACGCAATCTGCTAAAGACCATTTCCAGTCGCTCCAAAGCAATCTTCTCATCAGGAGAGAAAACGAGAAGATCGTCAAGATAACAGAGGAGACTTAAGAAGTTCTGATCACCAAAAATTGCAGTCATCATTCTCATAAAACTACCAGGACTATTACATAAACCCTGTGGAAGTCGGTTATATTCGTATAGCCCCATCGGGGTTGTGAAAGCCGAGTATTTCCTGTCATCAACATGCAAGGGCATGTTGTAAAATCCCGATGTGAGATCCATGGTGCTGAACAAAAAATTACCACCTAGTGCAGCCAAGCAATCAGCCTGGTGGGGAAGTGGGTATGCATCTTTGTACGTTCTTTTATTCAGCCACCTAAAATCAGTGCAGATACGTAGATCCCCATTCTTTTTCCAAACCAGCACCAGTGGAGAGGCAAATTCGCCGGTAGACTTCCGAATTATCTCTCTCTCCTCCATCTCATTAAGTACTTTGCGAAGAACCTGATACTGACTCGGGGGCACTCTCCGATATGGCAAGCGAAAAGGTCTGGCATCAGTGAGATGAATTCTGTGCATGAATCCCTCAGCCTTACCACAATCAAGATGATGGCGGGAGAAAATATCCTCGTACCGCAAAACGAGGTCCAGAAGTTGTTTCCGACAACCTTCAGAAACCTCACATGAGTCAATGTCCAGCCCACCCAGACCAACACGTAGCAGATGCTCATTTAACGCATTCTCCCCTCTATCCTGGCTTGATGTGGAGTCAGCCACCTGAGAACAGCTCAACAGAAGAACATCTTTACCAGTAGGTACAACATTATGGGGATAAATTGATGCCAAAAACATTGAAAATGGACAGACTAAAAGTCACAAATAGATATTACAACTTGTAAACACAAAACACAATCTACAAATAGATAAAAAATCCGCAAACAAAGTCCTCATGATCTGCAAATGTAAAACAAGATTTACAAATAGATACAAAGTCCTCAAACAAACTCTTTGTGATCCACAAATATAAAGCATGATCTACAAAAAGATTAAAAATCCACAAATAAACATATCCTGATTCACAAATAGAAATCAGTGACTTGTACTTGAAAACCAGAATTTAAATGAATTTAAAGTGACTTGTTTGCAGGTGAAGATCATGTTCTGTTTGTAGATTGTCACATTTGTTTTCAGAATTCTGACACTATTGTTTCGCTGTTGTGACAAAATAATGCCATAATCATTGAAAATGAAGAGACTATGAGTCAAAAATGCATATTACAATTTGTAAACACAAAACACAATCTACAAATAAATTTAAAATCTGCAAACAAACTCCTCATAATCTGCAAATGTAAAACACAATCTGTAAATAGATTCCAAATCTGCAAACAAACTCGTCATGATCCGCAAATGTAAAACAATATCTACAGATAGATAAAAAATCCACAAACAGACTCTTCATGACATACAAATATAAAATGCAATCTACAAATAGATTTAAAATCCGCAAACAAACTCTTTATGATTCACAAATAGAAATCAGTGACTTGTACTTGACTACCAGAATTTGAATGAATGCAAAGTGATTTGTCTGCGCATGAGGGTCATTATTTGTTTGTAGATTGTGTTGCATTTGTTTTCAGAATTTTGGCACAACTGTTTCGCTGTTTTTTTCCATTAAAAAATCTACAAATGCCCTCCTCACAATTTGCAAACAAACACAGTCTAACTTGTATTTTCAAACCACTGTAAAAAGACAATCCTACACATTCTGTGCAAAGCTCAGCATGCAAGTGTTGGATCTGTGTTTGCAGATCACAGGGCATTCACAGATCCCTCTACACGCGTTTGCAGATCACAGGGCATTCACAGATCCCTCTGCACGCGTCTACAGATCTTTTTGGCACTATCTTTCCGCTGAGTGTGTGACTACGATCCACACGTGTAGTCAGCCAATCAGGGGTATTGCTTCAATGTGATGTCACGCCCCCTCAATAAGCCCTTTTCAAAATAAGAGCTGACACTTCCCGGATGGGTGGGCTGGGCTCACTGCCATTTACCGTTGCCGGTGTTGGACCGAAATCCGACTCCCCGGACAAATCGCACTTCCCATCGCGTGCACGCGCAAGCGAGTTTAAATGCACTTCCATTTATTTGCACTATTAAATGCACTATATCCATTTATCGATCGATTTTTCACACAGCAAGCACCCAGATCCTGCATGGAAGCTTTGTCTACACTTCAATAAATTAACAGAAAGTGAACTAGTGTGGATAAAAGATGCAAAAAACAAACACAAACAAACAAAAAAACATGGCAGATCGATTCAAACTAAACTTCGACGAGTAAGGAATAAAGCCAACAGCTATCAAAACAAAACTGTTTTCACTTAATTTAACTGAACTTATCGTTTGTGTGTTAAACACGCTGTGGTTCATAGGAAAATATTGTAGGCCTACTCTCCCCATTGCACATGAATGTAATTTTTCACGAAGATAGGCTTTAAGAGTTCATCAAATAGATGTTGTAGCCTATGAGGCAAATAGGCTACCTGTCTTTTTGTTTGTTTGTTTTTTGCTTAATTGCGTCTTAAAAATAGAAATAAAACAAATTATTAGTGATAATTGAAAAAAGAAAGTAAAGAAACCTTAGACATTTAAAAAAAAAAAAGTTATTTTCCAGCACATTATTGCCCCAAAAAGCATTATTTATTTCATTCATTCTTTCAATTTTACATCTTACATAGCTTATGGATATACAATTAAAATAGCTGGAGCAATTGCTTTGCGGTCAGGTGCCCTTTTTTAAATAATAAAAAAAAAACTGCTAAAAAACGAGATGGGTTTAGCAGGGGGAGTGGGATTTTCACAGCATTAAAATACGGACTGGTGAAATCACACTCCCCTCAAAGCAAAGAACGGTAATCCTGGTACTTTAACTCGTCGTCACGGTACTTTACCTCGATGCCGTGGATTCAAATAATTTAGCTAATAAATATGAAGGTGAATATTGCATATGCATATCTGTAACATATTCACATAAATTGGGAAACTTGGAACTTTTAACACAACTGCAGTAGCCTACTGAATTTTAAACACAATATAACTTAAAAAATATTTTGTTGTGTGTATTAGAAGTAAAACTAGTAAAATTATGTATTCTTTATTATTGCTTAGGGACTGTTCGGTTTTTTTAAGGGGCTACCGGAGGAGTTTTGAGATAAATTGTCAAAAAAGACTTGACCCTCCCTTCGCCAGAAATACATTTTTCAATGACCCTCCAAAATGATTGTGAAAAAAGGCATGACCCTCCCTGATAATTTAGTGATTAGCCTACTTCTGTGCTGATTTGCGCTTGACAAATATGTTCAGATAGCCATTGTTGTTTTTTTACAACCATGACAAAGAGCGTCCAGAACAGGGATAACACATTCTGACCAGAACAATCGAGTTCGCTTGTGCATTCACGTCATTTTGTGCAGATATTAGTCGTAATATTAAGTTTGATGTATAATAAATATCTGAATATAATATGACATAGGATGCGCTTTGTTGATTTAAACCACCTGAAACGTTCTTCAGTTTCCCCAGCTAACAATTTAACGTTCTGGGAACGTTCTGGGAACGTTAGTTTTTGGTTCCCAGAACGTTCCCAGAACGTTCCCAAGAACGTTCCCTATTGGTTAGCCAGGAAAGTTTTCTTTACGTTAATAGAACGTTCCCTATAGGTTAGGGGAACGTTCCCGGAACGTTCCCGAAAGGTTCCCAGAACGTTCCCGAAAGGTTCCCGCAAGGTTCTCGTAACGTTCCCGGAAGGTTAGGGGAACGTTCCCGGAACGTTGCCGAAAGGTTCCCAGAACGTTCCCGGAACGTTCTCCTAACGTCTACACATCCTGATATGCCTGTACACAAATTGTAGGTCTACAAACAACATATTCTACATTGTTTATTGTTCAAACACTTAAGAATCCTATGAATATATTATTACAATAAATTGAATTTACAGAAACTATCACTAATAAGTAAATCAATCAGTTTGTATTAAATAAATAAATCAGCACACAATCCATGTTTTTGTTTATTCATTGTTTAATTATCAACCTAAAATAAGTCATTAAAAACAGCGTTAGCAAAATGTATTCAGGAACAGTAATTTACATTTAATATTTCAAACATGAAAATATTTCAAATAAAACTGCACAAACATTTTAATTAAAACGATCTTTTTGCAAACTGTAGCCTATAACTTTGGCTATAAAGTTGAAAAAGTATTAATTTATATACAATATACATGAATGTGCCAATCTTCACTCCGCTCAAAACATTTAAACTCCCAACACCATCTGCAAATTTAACAAGAAAATTAAAAGACAACGCGTTACATGGACACACAATCCCATGCCAAAATTCAAGCCCTGTAATGGCATTAATATTCATCTGGAGCAAATGAAAAGAGTGAGGTGGGATTGTGGATCACAATTGGGATCACAAGCTGTAGGAGATATGAGCACGAGCGCTGCTGGTATCATGTATTTATTCAGATATTTCAGCATCAATGTGTATAGAAAAATTTATATATTTCAAAACACTACATTGCATTTATTTATATTGCACTATTTATTATTTCAGACTACAAATCAAAAAAGGAATGTTTTATATAGGGGTAAGGATACCCATATTAAGCCTCTCTCTCTGAAGTCAAATAAAAAACAGAGAAAATAATATTTAAGTCTAGTGAACTCTGACCTGCGAATTCGCTCTACCTTTTATGTATAAGTCTCACCTCCAATGAAGAATTTGAAAACCTGTAACTGCTGTGTTGTTTATGAGAAAGAAAGTGAAAAAAAGTTTGAAACTGCTATCAATTTTTTTTTTTTAATCTCTGTGACTTTACACCTACAAATTCCACTGTCACAGGTGCTCAGTTTTGCTATAATGAAACCCTCACAGAACATGGTAATAATCAGCCATCCATGCAAAAGCAAAGGTCGGTGTAGTTTACAGGTGCATCTGTCCAGGCCAACATCTGATGCCTTGATGCCTTCCGCTGGGATCCCAGAAAACCTGAAATAAAAAAATAGTACAGTTCAAAATCTATCATACATACATCTCATCTGGTATCACAAATTATCATTCCAGGTTCACTTTAAGATATGCTCAATATTAGTGCTGCACAATATTGAAAAATTTAGAGTTTATTTAGAGATATCAGCCGTATGGTTTAGTGCATGCGCTAACGGCTCCAGGTTTGTATCTGGTAAATTACCCCACTAATAATGCCCAGAATGGTACCAAACTACTACAGTAGTACAAATAGGTTCTGTACTCATTAAACGAGGCATTGGAAAGTTTGTAAGTACATCAGGAGTTTATTTAAATAACACTTGCCTGACGGCGAATGCTACTGCTGATGTTGACGTCACTTTATGAGTACAGAACCTATTTGTACTACTCATTTTCCCCGACATAGAGCAGACCGGCACACAACAAAAACTGCTGTTCGGATGTTCCCTTTTCTGATATTTTAGCCTTCGTGACATTTTAATTAAAACAGAAGTAAGAATTTTAGTGTAATAAGCAAAAATTAACAGTAAACTCAGAGATCACCTACCGCTGCAGATGTGTACGGAAGTGAAAAGCGGAAATGCTTAGACCTCTTTCCGGTTCAACCGCTGGGCGCTCCGCATAACCTCTATTGGGGGGATTTTGTAGAGTGAACCTGCATAGAAAATTACAATAGATAACAAGCATAGATAAATACAATAGAAGAAAAACACAGTTGAAATAAGCAGTGCATTATGTTTTTCAGTTAAATCTAACTTATCAGGTACAGAAATTGATTTATCAAAATGTAAAATAAGTCTTCAGTGTAAAAATAAAATAACTATAAAATTAATGTATCTTTGCTAAAGCTACAAGTCATTCTCTCTTTTGATGTTTGATCACCATTGGCGACACAAGCAGCTGCGGGTACGTTAGGCTGCTGTCCCTTTAAGACGAATGCGCAGAACTAATATAAATGACACGCATCCGTTTTCTTTCTGTTTAAAACACAAGACAAGAGGAAACTCGCCATTTTGACTTCATTTTGCGTGCACGTGTCTGTTTAAGCTAAAAAAAAAAAGTGAAAGAGAACTGAATTCGGCTAAACTCACCTTCTTCATCTACTGACTGTGGATGGCATCAAGGTCTTGTCCTGAAGAATACAGGGCCAAACAATAGGGATTTTATCTCATCTGGTAACAAGAGCAAAGCCATAACTTTAAGAACTCTAATGATATATTTACCCCCTGATATTGCATTGGGGATATCAATTCAAACATTTTTAAAGGCTAAGAGTATGAGCCACAGCTGCCCAAGATATCTAGGGGTTGCAAATTAGTCATGGCTATAAACCTGTATGCATGGCATCTACTTTGTATTTTTTATAAAGCAATGTTCTATGCATTTGTCCCTGTCAAATAAACATTAAATAAATAAATCTGTGAAAAATAACTGCCTAAAGTTGTCGACCCCCTGAACCGCATTTAAAAGTACAAAGAATTTCAGTATTGATCAATAAAAAAAAATAAAAAAATACATAAATACCTTTGAGTTGGACAGTATGTTGTCAGTCTCATTGGCCAACATAATTCAAAACAGACCTAAAGAAATAAAATAAAATATAGTAATCATCAGGATATCATGTTATCATAATAGTTAAATGAATTATTATAACTATGACCATTATAATATTGTATTAGTCGCCTATTATTTAGCTGATTATTTAGCTTACAGGCTTCTCAAGGACAATCTCACTGAAAAAACTTGGGGTTAATGATTTTAAAATGTGAGACTTATTTCAAAAGCATAAATCTTACAGACCCCAAACCTTTGGACAGCAGTGCACTGCATGTTTGAGGTGGTTTTGCTTACTAGTCATATGGTTCATAGAGATTTTCTTGGACAGGGAGTGCAGCAGGCCATCACAGCATGATGATCTAGGAACATAACATGCTGTTTGTCACAGAGCCAAAAATATTACATGTGATAGGTTTATTACAAGGAACCAAGCTAGAACAGAGGTGAAATGCAGAAAAGATAAATATATACAAATCTTAAGATAATATATTGTGAAATAAATGCATATGGAATTATCATCATGATTAAACAATAACTCACCCCTTGTTGTAGAGTTTTATTTTTTCTCTCGCTATTCTGAAATCACATTTTAGCAATATTGGTAAGTAACGTCACTGATTAAGTTAACAATACAGTGCATTCTTTTTGGTTAGCCTAAATAAATTAGCTTACTTCCCATTGACAAATTACCAGCAAAACTATCAAAAACTGTTATCTACACTAAATATGTGTTTAAAAACCCAAACTTTCATAAATAAGACCTCAACTTAACGTAACTTAGGCCTAACGTTGTCTTTTGAAACCGGTTAGCTAGCGTAGATGCTAACGGACTTTTTCAAAGACATAAAACCATTTCTTTAAAATAAATATTTAACAGAAGCGTGTCAATTACACGTAAGAAATGTGTCAGGGGCGTTTGTGTGTATTATTTGTGAGATTTTGTTGTCTAAACTTACCTGAAAGCAGTGAAACCAACAGCGAGAGACGGGAGTTTTGTTGTTTGTCAGTTGTCGATGACGTTTCCATCTGCTCTCGAGCAGCGCACGTGCTCCAGTGTTTGATCACGCGCATGCGCATTAAAACACTTCAAAGTCATGCAGCATTTAAATAAACATATAGAATTAAAATATAACATAATTTAAAATATCATTAATAAAAAGTTATTGCGAATAGATCTGAACGTTGTTGGTTATCTTATAACCTTAGGGGACCGTACTGACGACGTTGTCAGTTGGTAATCTGCCTGTTAATAGTAGGCTAAGTGATATTAAAATAATAACCTGCAGAGAACGTTCCCAGAACGTTCTCTTTAGGTTATACAAATAAAACCTAAAACCTGCAAGGAAACGTTCTGGGAAGGTTCTCTTTAGGTTATAAAAATTAAACCTAAAAATAACCTGCAGGGAACGTTCTGGGAAGGTTCTCTTTAGGTTATTAAATAACAACCTGCAGGGAACGTTCCCAGAACGTTCTCTTTAGGTTATAAATTTAAACCTAAAAATAACCTACAGGGAACGTTCTGGGAACGTTCCCTTAAAGTTATAAAAATAGATCCTAAAAATAACCTACAGGGAATGTTCCCAGAACGTTCTCTTTAGGTTATAAATTTAAACCTAAAAATAACCTACAGGGAACGTTCTGGGAACGTTCCCTTAAAGTTATAAAAATATATCCAAAAAATAACCTAAAGGGAATGTTCCCAGAACGTTCTCTTTAGGTTATAAATTTAAACCTAAAAATAACCTACAGGGAACGTTCTGGGAACGTTCCCTTAATGTTATAAACAAAGATCCTAAAAATAACCTACAGGGAACGTTCCCAGAACGTTCTTGTTTGGTTCCCAAAAAAATAACCAAATGGGAACCAAACGGGAACGTTAGGGGAACGTTCTGTGTTTGCTGGGTCCCGGTGCTCGTTCTCTTCAGCTTCAACGCGCGGGATCAAGCAGCAACGCAAAACATTAAAAGCTATGATTGGGACTGTCATATCATTATACTTGTAGCCTATACACTATTGTAATAAAAAGTTGTAAATTCTTTGGGTTTAGTTGCATTCTTCAGCAACGTTAAGTTGATTAAGCTTCTAGCAAAGCGATTCAGTTTAATGTTCGTTCTCTTCAGCTTCAGCGCGCGCCGCTCAAACAGCAATGATGTCATTTGAAACAGTAAGCCTATTAGATATGTTTACTATTAGGCCTACGGTAATATTAAAAATGTTTATTTTTTGTATATTATTAATAACTAGCACTTTTTTGTTCTGGTATTATTTCCTATTATTACGTAATTTCCTTATTGTGCTGAGGCGATTCCATTTTATTTATCAATGGCACATGGATTTTTCTTTATTATGAAACCTTATTATAAAGTGTTACCATTTTTTAATAAAGAATGTTGGCCATAGGAATGTAAAATTAATTTTATAATAAAGTTGCCAGAAATTCGACCAGGTATTAATGTTATGTTACTTACATTTGACTTATGTTCCTAAATTCCTGTTTCTGCTGTTGGTTTGAAACTTTAACATAATATTATGCTATAGGCAATGTGAAACCTTTGAGCTAGTCATTCCAGCTTCATGTCAGTGACTTCTCAGCGGTAGATTTACACTCAGGAAACTGCACTTATTCGCAATCACAAAAGTTCATTATTTGATCGTGCTTTAAAGCTTTGCCGTTTTGCCAAGCTTTGCCAGTAAACATTTCATTGGCGTTCTGTTCTGACATGATGCATTTTTTTCTGAGCGCGTACGCGCGCGCGCACTGTCAAACGATTTTTGTTGGGTCAGACCCTAGCGATGGGGGGCCGAGACTGAGAAAGCAACGTGGAGCTACATGGAAAAATATGCACCAAACAAGCCACTTGGAAATTTAGCTGCTTTCATGAATACAAAATACAATACAAATTTTGGGTGACCCTCCCCCTTGACTAAAAAAAGTTGGATGACCCTCCCCTCAGCAAAGAATAAAATAGCCTACATGACCCTCTCCTATTTTCCTCCGGTGGTCCATAAATAACGAACGGTCCCTTAATTCGGTTATTCTGTTCTATTAAATAATTTAACTAAATCCTGATAACGCATAAAGGTATGCCTATATAGGCTACTGAATTGGTGAAGCCAACGTAAATTTATATGAAACATTTTATGATCAATTACTATATATATATATATATATATATATATATATATATATATATGTATATATATATATATATATATATATATATATATATATATATATATATGAAGAGTTCAGATGCAAAAGCCTCTAAGTGCCATCTGAAATTTTCTTCTAAAATGATCATTTTTATCAAGCTCGTATATTTAAGTTCAGTAATTTCACTTAAATGACAATTAATAGGTAATTTTCATTGCCATTTAAGTGAAATAACTGAATTTAAATATACAAGCTTGATAAAAATGATAATTTTAGAAGAAAATTTCAGATGGCACTTAGAGGCTTTTGCATCTGAACTCTTCATATATATATATATATATATATCACATCACAAGTTATTAATTAAAAAATAATATATTAGGCTACCTTCAATCTCAAAGTTGTGCGCTTTTTTCGCAGTGTGTTTTTTTCTGTCTTGCTTAACCCATCAGGGTATGTCCCATGGGATTTGTAGGAAAAAAATTCTTCGTAAATCCTAGGATCCATTGGAAAAACAACGTGATAATTAAGAGTGCAAACAATTAAGGTACCGTTAGTTATATGCCTGGAATGAATTAGCGCGCGCGATTTTCACAAGTGCACATCCGCCCATAGATGAATTCGACATTCGGCCATTTTCTAAGCAAAACTATATATGTATATTTTTAATTATTTGTAAATTAATATATAAGAGTATATTATATTAATTATTATTAAAATATATTTTCAAAATAAATACAATAAAAAATATCTAAAACTAATATAATAAAAATAATATTTATCATAAAACCAATTTCCAAGTAAACAATATTTTTTTAATTATTAAATTATTATATAAATATAATAATATTAATATAATATATCACAAAACTAATTTCTAAGTAAAACTATATACATATTAATTATTATTAAATTATTATATGAATTATTATTAAAATACTTTAAAATAAAAAAATATATCGGATATTAAAAAATATATATATTCATAAAATTATTAAATACATTTTATTTGGATGTAGTAACAGTTTACATTCACACAAAATGAGTTACAATCAACTGATTTCACCAGTCCATATTTTAATGCTGTGAAAATCCCACTCACCCTGGGAAACCCATCTTGATGAAGATATAATCAAATGCTTTTGTCACCACTCAATCTCTAAACCAAGATGTGACTGGCAGTAGTGTGGTGAGTCTATGACGTTATACACCTGTGCTGGAGAGGGGAGCGGGAGCACTGTGCTGTGCACTATGGGGCGCCGTTTGTAAAGCGGCTCACGCTGAAAATAACAGCAATATTTTGTCACATTTAGCTTCAAACAATGTTTAAAAAACTGGTATGAATTTTTGACGGTCACTTTTTACCACATTTACAACAATATTTGTCAACTTAAAGATATTTTAAATAGTTAAATCTAAATATTAAATGTTACACCTAAATGTTAAATGTTAAATCTAAATGCTAAATCTAAATCTAAATGTTAAATCTAAATATTAAATCTAAATCTAAATGTTAAATCTAAATGTTAAATGTTAAATCTAAATCTAAATGTTAAATCTAAATCTAAATATTAAATCTAAATCTAAATGTTAAATCTAAATGTTAAATCTAAATCTAAATGTTAAATCTAAATGTTAAATCTAAATGTTAAATCTAAATCTAAATCTAAATGTTGAATCTAAATATAAATGTTAAATCTAAATGTTAAATCTAAATATAAATATAAATGTTGAATCTAAATCTAAATGTTAAATCTAAATCTAAATGTTGAATCTAAATGTTTGGGTTGAAACTAAATATTTAACTAATATGCAAATTCAAAATGCCGGTAACAGGAAGTGCCAAAATAAAAGCTCGAGGTGGTCAGTGTGTGTTTATAGCATGGTTTATAGTGTCAAATAACGAATAAAAACCATCTCATCCGAGGAAATGGACTCTTGGACATAGATTATCGTGATAATAACTACCTAAAATAATAAACACGTTTGGAGAAACTGTATTTGAAGAGTAGGCTAGTGTAACTTTTATGAAAAGTGCGGGACTTATAACCTGTAGCCATAATAGCCAGCCACTAGGGGGCTCACTTTGACTGAATGTCATGTCATCACTCTCATTACGAAACTCTACAGTTTCTCCAAACGTGTTTATTATTTTAGGAAGTTATTATCGTTATATTATAGTTATTATTATGAGATGGTTTTTATTCATTATTTGACACTATAAACCATGCTATAAACACACACTGACCACCTCGAGCTTTTATTTTGCCACTTCCGGCATTTTGAATTTGCATTTTAGTTAAATATTTAGTTTCACCCAAAACATTTAGATTCAACATTTAGATTTAGATTCAACATTTAGATTTAGATTTAGATTTAACATTTAGATTTAGATTTAACATTTAGATTTAACATTTAGATTTAGATTTAATATTTAGATTTAACATTTAGATTTAGATTTAACATTTAACATTTAGATTTAACATTTAGATTTAATATTTAGATTTAACATTTAGATTTAGATTTAACATTTAGATTTAACATTTAGATTTAGATTTAATATTTAGATTTAACATTTAGATTTAGATTTAACATTTAGATTTAGATTTAACATTTAGATTTAATATTTAACATTTAGGTGTAACATTTAATATTTAGATTTAACTATTTAAAATATCTCTAAGTTGACAAATATTGTTGTAAATGTGGTAAAAAGTGACTGTCAAAAATTCATACCAGTTTTTTTAACATTGTTTGAAGTTAAATGTGACAAAATGTTGCTGTTATTTTCAGCGTGAGCCGCTTTACAAACGGCGCCCCATAGTGCACCAGTCCGTATTTTAATGCTGTGAAAATCCCACTCCCCCTGCTAAACCCATCTCGTTTTTTAGCAGTTTTTTTTTATTATTTGAAAAAAGGGCACCTGACCGCAAAGCAATTGCTCCAGCTATTTTAATTGTATATCCATAAGCTATGTAAGATGTAAAATTGAAAGAATGAATGAAATAAATAATGCTTTTTGGGGCAATAATGTGCTGGAAAATAACTATTTTTTTTTTTTAAATGTCTAAGGTTTCTTTACTTTCTTTTTTCAATTATCACTAATAATTTGTTTTATTTCTATTTTTAAGACGCAATTAAGCAAAAAACAAACAAACAAAAAGACAGGTAGCCTATTTGCCTCATATTGTATTTGATGAACTCTTAAAGCCTATCTTCGTGAAAAATTACATTCATGTGCAATGGGGAGAGTAGGCCTACAATATTTTCCTATGAACCACAGCGTGTTTAACACACAAACGATAAGTTCAGTTAAATTAAGTGAAAACAGTTTTGTTTTGATAGCTGTTGGCTTTATTCCTTACTCGTCGAAGTTTAGTTTGAATCGATCTGCCATGTTTTTTTGTTTGTTTGTGTTTGTTTTTTGCATCTTTTATCCACACTAGTTCACTTTCTGTTAATTTATTGAAGTGTAGACAAAGCTTCCATGCAGGATCTGGGTGCTTGCTGTGTGAAAAATCGATCGATAAATGGATATAGTGCATTTAATAGTGCAAATAAATGGAAGTGCATTTAAACTCGCTTGCGCGTGCACGCGATGGGAAGTGCGATTTGTCCGGGGAGTCGGATTTCGGTCCAACACCGGCAACGGTAAATGGCAGTGAGCCCAGCCCACCCATCCGGGAAGTGTCAGCTCTTATTTTGAAAAGGGCTTATTGAGGGGGCGTGACATCACATTGAAGCAATACCCCTGATTGGCTGACTACACGTGTGGATCGTAGTCACACACTCAGCGGAAAGATAGTGCCAAAAAGATCTGTAGACGCGTGCAGAGGGATCTGTGAATGCCCTGTGATCTGCAAACGCGTGTAGAGGGATCTGTGAATGCCCTGTGATCTGCAAACACAGATCCAACACTTGCATGCTGAGCTTTGCACAGAATGTGTAGGATTGTCTTTTTACAGTGGTTTGAAAATACAAGTTAGACTGTGTTTGTTTGCAAATTGTGAGGAGGGCATTTGTAGATTTTTTAATGGAAAAAACAGCGAAACAGTTGTGCCAAAATTCTGAAAACAAATGCAACACAATCTACAAACAAATAATGACCCTCATGCGCAGACAAATCACTTTGCATTCATTCAAATTCTGGTAGTCAAGTACAAGTCACTGATTTCTATTTGTGAATTTTAAATCTATTTGTAGATTGCATTTTATATTTGTATGTCATGAAGAGTCTGTTTGTGGATTTTTTATCTATCTGTAGATATTGTTTTACATTTGCGGATCATGACGAGTTTGTTTGCAGATTTGGAATCTATTTACAGATTGTGTTTTACATTTGCAGATTATGAGGAGTTTGTTTGCAGATTTTAAATTTATTTGTAGATTGTGTTTTGTGTTTACAAATTGTAATATGCATTTTTGACTCATAGTCTCTTCATTTTCAATGATTATGGCATTATTTTGTCACAACAGCGAAACAATAGTGTCAGAATTCTGAAAACAAATGTGACAATCTACAAACAGAACATGATCTTCACCTGCAAACAAGTCACTTTAAATTCATTTAAATTCTGGTTTTCAAGTACAAGTCACTGATTTCTATTTGTGAATCAGGATGTTTATTTGTGGATTTTTAATCTTTTTGTAGATCATGCTTTATATTTGTGGATCACAAAGAGTTTGTTTGAGGACTTTGTATCTATTTGTAAATCTTGTTTTACATTTGCAGATCATGAGGACTTTGTTTGCGGATTTTTTATCTATTTGTAGATTGTGTTTTGTGTTTACAAGTTGTAATATCTATTTGTGACTTTTAGTCTGTCCATTTTCAATGTTTTTGGCATCAATTTACCCTCATACAACATCTTCCATATCTTCAAGTGCCACACATGCAAACACATCAGCAATCTTTGCATTACGTCTCAACAAAATTTGCTGATGAGACATGTTAATGAGCTTTAGTGGCACCCATCCGTCACCCCACAAAGGTGTGACAAGTCTAGCCACTAACACATGTCTGGGAGCTGATCTGGAAGTAGTAGGTTCAGTTATCACAGTACTACCTGGGGAAATGGCACAAGACTTATCCAACTTTCCCCACAACAGGTATTCACGGCCAGGTTCCAGACACACTGCTGAAGTACATCTGACTGTACCAATATTGTCTGGGATTTCCCCACCCTTCCAACATTCCACCCCTGCTAACATGGAAAGAAACCATTCAGATTCTAAACCGGCATTCCAACATGGATTCGACAATGCTTTCCAGTATGCAGCACAATGTTTAGACTGATGGATCAAGTGTTTAATTACGTTTGTTCCGATTATAAGTTCATCCAATTGGCCTGGAACAACCAGGGTAGGCACACTGATCTTGCAGCCATACACTTCCATTTCAACATCATAAGCAGATTTAGGCTTCACTCGACTACCGCCACAGCCTAGAACTACATCAAAATTGAATTCATTCTCTTTTTGCAACACACCAGCCTCAAGGAGTTTGGCCTCAGCCCTTTCACTCATTGTGCAGGCCATTGACCCGCTATCGAGCATGCCACCAAGAGTTAACTTGTTCCCCGCGATGATTGGTGTGTAAAACAAACTATCGCTTCTGCATATTTTGCTGGTGTTCTGCACAATGACATTTTCAGTCGAATCACAAAAGTCTTTGATCAAAGTTAATTCAGCTTCAACGTCAAAATCAGTCATATGGGAGTCGTCGCTTAGACCCATACACCCCCCCCACCATATACGGGTCTATTAGTTTCCCCCAGTCGGACTGCGCTGGGCAGACACTCTGTGTGGACATGCATTGTGAGAGTGTTCTGAGGAAAAACAAGAGAAACACAGTCTTTCTCTAAGGCAATGTGTTTTGGTGGAATGTGTTTGAGCTTGACAAACATCACATATTGTCGGTCTATCACCTTGTCTAAAAGTAGCGTGCGAAGGACGAACATTGCTATTTTGCTCCACCTTCTCTAGTACTTGTTCCAGCATACTTATCATGCGGCCAAAGATTTCCCCATCTGGCTTTCGCACACTTTGTGCCATGGAAGTGACCAGGTCAGTACAATGAGTACCACATGACTTACTGTCTGCAGAAAGGGAAACATTGGAACAGTTTGTCTGTGCAGTCAATAGACAATGTTCAAATGGCTGTGATTGGTCATTGCACTGAACGACAGCAGCAAGGTTACGGAGATGAGGACTACTGTCTCAATGGCGCTCTTTTGTCTCTCTGGTAATCATCCAGCCGCCGCTGAATGTCTCTTGCATTCCACTCATCAATCGGCTTGCACTTAAAGAGGCATGATAACTCAGGGTCAGGGCAGTGTTTCACAAACATATGTGCCACTTCCATGCTAATATTATCCATAACTCTACCCTGTCTGCGCAACCCTTCCTCAGCCAAATCAGCTGCTTTGTTAAGTCTGATCCAGTAATCGACTGGATTTTCTTTTGGCTCTGGACATGTTGAATAAAAATCAGCCAGAGGCAAACAAGAAGAAGCATCACTGAAATACTTGAGCAGTATGGAATAGATTATGTCAGGGTTATGCACCACATCCAGAGAAACATCACTCCGCAACCCAATTTTAACGATGTCCCTTGCCTTGCCCATTAATCTCGACATTATCTCGTCAGCTCGGTCGGATACTGAACACTTCTGTTTGTTTAGTTGAGATTTTGTCAATTCAATCCAATCACAGACAGAGTATTTATCAGAGCCGTCACCTTTAAATGACACTGGCTCTCTGTCTGTTTTAACATGAACTGTGACTTGAGGCGTATTTTGACAGACGTTATCAAAACCTGTATCTCTGCTAACTTGCGAGTTACAATTTGCATTTACAACTCCAGTTTCAGCAAGTCTCGCCATGATCGAATCACCAATTTGGGTTCCAAGTCTACCCATCATATCTGTCAATTGTTGCAATGCATGGTCAGTATTGTCAGCTCTTGGACTGGAAACAAAAGGCCCATCCCCCAAAAATTGTCTCGGATTTGTTGTAGTACGTCCACGCCCTGTTCCCTTTTCACTATCACACATAAACTGCAGATTGCCAACCCCTCCACAAAATGACTCGTTGCGTGTCATGCCACCATCATTCAACCCAGAAAGTAAAACACCTCTCCCTCTAGGGACAAATGGGCTGGTAGCATCATAATCTGAAGGAAATTTCTCAGCCATTAAATCAATGTGGATAGGAGGGGAGAAAAAAAAAAAGAAGAAGAAAAAAAAATGTTTTTTTGTTTTTTGTTTTTTTGTTGTTGTTTTTTTGGAAAAAATAAATAAAAATAAAATAAAATAAAATAAAGAAAATAGATTTTTCTTTCTTAAATCGCAAGTACTCAAAACAAAAAAATAAACTTGCCTAAACGGATGGAAGTCGATTACAAAAACATAAAATGGCGAATTGAGTCCAAAGTTCACCAAAGGTTCCACTTGTTTTGAAAAGTACCTGTCAGAGTGCAAAAGGAACAACTAACCAGTCCACTTATTCTTTCAGTTCTCTCAATTTCGTGACGAAAATATGAAGTAGATGAAGATTCAGCCATCACACGGCAATCTGCGTCGTGCAGATCTTCGCGATGCGACGAGTCACGGCACCAGTGTAACGCTTCTCATCCGACAGCACTCAAATCACAGACGGACACGGAGAACTGCGTTTCATGCGTTGTTTTACTGTAACACAAGGAAAAACATACATCCTCTGGCGACAGTGGGCATTTACACATACATGCATCACCATCTTCAGCATCGGATAACTCTCTGCTGGTGCTTAGAACACCATACTGCGACGCAGCGCAAATTTGTCTTAATAGAACAGTTTTAACAGTCAAGAATCAAAAATAAAAGCATACCTGTAACACAAGGAAAAACATACATCCTCTGGCGACAGTGGGCATTTACACATACATGCATCTACAAAAGCAAACCAAAAATGAGAGATTCATTTGCGTTTGATTTGAAAAGATGGCGTCAGCCATGCAACGCACATATTGAAAAAGTTGCATGTAAACTTCACAAAGTTAGTCACATACAATCAACATCAATTTATATATTGTTACATAACATCCACAAACTCTATTTTCAATATTATTCGTGAAATTAAAAAATATTTAGTTACAAAAACACTAATTTCACCAGAGCACATTTTACCTACCACCATCTTCAGCATCGGATAATAACACGTGAAAGAGCAAATAACCCACTAATTACTCATGTCGCCATAAGGGGTCACCAAACAGTTATTAAATGAACAAAACAGTAATTTTGGTGAAAGACATAACATTTATAGAAACATTATTTTATTTTATTTTTTAACCCTGTTACACCTACATAGCGACCAAGGTACCAATTTCGAGTCAGCTGTGTTCCAGGAAATGTGTTGAGCTGCTGGGAATCGACAAGACACGGACCACACCATTTCGCCCACAGTCAGATGGCCAAGTAGAGCGTTTCAATGCCACCCTGCAGAAAATCATAGCCACCACTGCAGAACGATGTCATTGGGACTGGGACATTATGACACCATATGCAGTCATGGCTTACCGCGCTACCAAACACAGCTCCACGGGCCTGACGCCTAATATGATGTTGTTTGAAAGGGAAATTACAGAGCCAGTGGATCTTGTTGCTGGGCTGCCACCTGACCCAGACAACACTACTACTCCTCCATCTTATGTTGTACAGCTCAGGAAACGGCTCGAGCTATCTCACCAGTTGGCCCGAGAGGCGCTGGGAAAATCTGTTGAGCGTGTTAAACGACAGTACGATAAAAACGTTTGCAGAGTCCAACACAAAGTCGGTGATGCAGTATGGCTCTTGGTCAAAGGCACAAAGAGAGTACAGAACAAAGTGCGAAAGTTCCTGCCTTCCTACGAGGGCCCATACTTCGTCGTTGGTGTACTGGACGATTTGGTCTATCAGATTAAAAGGGGCCCAAGGACAAAGATGAAAGTCGTTCATCACGACAAACTTAATGCTTTTCATTCCAGGACTACACTAGACAATGGCAGGGTCTTTCAGGAGGCTGAAACGTGGGCACCAGTGGAGGCACCACACCCGTTGTCAGACCCCAGCTCTTCAGAAATCAATATTAGCCCCCTTGACCTTTGGGGCGAATCACCAGAGACAGAGGACCCTGTGGTGGGTTCCCCTCCACGTCTTTTCTCTTTACCACCATCATCGGCAGCTTCACCGAGCAGCAGCCAGCTCCCTTGCCACCCTGCTGAGCCTTCACTAATTGAGGCTGGGACCCAGCATAAGTCCAGGGGACAAGCTGCTCGCCCTGTTTTGAACTCCACCCCTCGGTGTCAACCCCGGAGGGTCCGCTGAGCTCCTGACATGCTTGGTGATTGGATTGGTTATTGAGCACATCTGCCTGAGGTTGGGTGTAGGCGGATCGCTGCCCTCCTCAGAGGAAAAGAGTTCCAGTAAAAAGAAAGACAACAAAACAAAAGAGTTCATGTGTTGTCAAAAACAAAAGAGTTCCAGTTCCATAAGTAATTTGTTTTTGTTGAGATTAAAAATGTGAAGATGGTTTGGGCTTAATATAATTGTTTACTATCAACAGTCGGTAATTTGGATACTAATGGGCTACATAGTTTTTTTATAGCATCCTGGGTATGTTTACTGCTAAGAACTTAGTTTAACAGAATATTTTGCTCCAGTTTTGCACTTGAAATCCTGCACCCCTGGGTATTTTTACGCTAACTTTGGGTCGAGTGGTTAAAGTAATAGTCCCAGTTTTCTCAGGGAATGTATAAGTGTCTTGTCTACATTGCCTAGGACATTTGCTTACGTGCGTAGGAGTATGCAATATGCTTTAATGGACATTGCCTCTTCACCTTAACTTTACACTGGAGGAGGGCCCTTCAAGGACTGTGGGAAATACGGGTTATGGTTGGGGGTGTTTGTATAATGACTGTCTAATTAATATTTCCCTGTGTACAGTGTAATGATGCTGGAGATATGTTAAAGGTTTAATCATTCTCCAGAGTGGGAGTAGTGTTGCAATCTTTGCCTCCCTCTGGCTGCTTGTTGACAAAAAGAAACGCGTATGTGTGACGAAGTGAGCCTTTTGGGTTTCCTTAGTGTAAACAAGGGATAGCGGGTGAATCAGTCTGAGTTTACAGTGCGAATGTAGTCAGTGACGCAGTCTATTTTCCAGTTGAATGCTAGCTAGCAGAGTGCCTTTTATGCCCGTAAATGTGTAACACTGTGAGTAATAAAGCCTGAGTTCATTGCTGCAACCAACCGACGCTTCACTATTTTGTGCTTCGGCTCTGTTAGCCCGGACCACTATACGCAAGTTACCTGCCACGAGCCAAGTTATTATGTTGAGACCAGCTCGCTCCCAACTACGGTTCGGAGCGTGGATGCTGTAAAGGTAACAGGGTCATAAATCAATCAAAAGTGACACATGGTATATGTTAACACTACTTTTGTGCCATCGATTTGTAAGTCGATCGGCTTGTTTCTCTACCTGTCAAGGAGCACTAGTTTCATGGGACTAACCGGCTATATGCTGAGGGTGTCCATGACGAAGCTCTGTTGTGTGTTCCCTCTGGTTTGGTGGTCCCGTAAGTAACTTTGTTTCAAGAACTGCAATCCTTTGTAAAAGTCTGTGGCAGTTAGTGCAGCAAGTAGATTCTTAAACCAGAAGAGGCATTTTCTCTCTTATCCGTATGAATGTAGGCAGTTGTGTTTTCCTTTCCCCGGAATGCAAGCTGGTCGGGTAAAATAATTCTGCGTTTTTGTAGTAATCCAAACTTTGTCGTTTGAGCACTGTGCTGATTTGCTGAAGTTAAAATAGATGAAGTGCTAAAAGGAGATAAAATATAAAAATATAGAAGCCAAAATGGTAACACTTTACAATAAGGTTCCATTAGTTAACATTAGTTAATGCATTAGTTAACATGAACTAACCATGAACGACACCTCTGTTCAGCATTAATTCATATTTGTTAACGTTAACTCACACATGTACTAATGCATCAATTCACATTAACAGCACAGTTAGTTAACATTAGTTAATGCATTAGTTAGCATGAACTAACCATGAACAACAACTCTGTTCAGCGTTAGTTAATATTTGTTAACCTTAACTCACACATGTACTAATGCATAAATTCACATTAACAGCACGGTTAGTTAACATTAGTTAATGCATTAGTTAACATGAACTAACAATGAACAATGCCTGTAAATAGCTTTACTGTTTTGTAAGGTTAACTTACTGTACATATTTACATTAGTTTACGTAGCAGTTGACACACACTAAGTATGAACATTTCTAACTCACCATGTTACCCTAAATGTAAAAATACTGTTGTGTACCTTATCAACGCTCTTTTATATATATAAGGCATTGATTTGTTGGTAAACATAATTCTACAGCGGAAAAATATGTTGTTCATGTTTATACGCACTTTACTATCATTACTTGCATTCAAATAAGTATTTATTAATGGATTGAGTGAACCTTATTGTAAAGTGTACACTATTCAACAATAACTGATGTGTTACTAACATTTGTAGACTCTTTATTGACATGACTTACCATTAATAAAGCATTTATTGATGGAATTTATGAACCTTATTGTAAAGTGTACACTATTTCAACATTAACTTATGGATTACTAACATTTGTAGACTCTTTATTAACATGACTTACCATTATTAAAGCATTTATTAATGGAATTTATGAACCTTATTGTAAAGTGTACTAACGTTTGTAGATTTGTTACAAAGCAGTGATTATTGATTTTACTGAACCTTAAATGAGTGAAAGTCACACATCACTTGCATTTTCAAAACCTTTACTACATTACATAACAATGGTATCAATTAACAATGTATATATATATATTACAAATGAATAAAAAGACAATTGGAAATTCATTTGCACAACTGTAGTGTTTTTAAAATTATTTAAAGTAAACAAGAAAAATCATCTGCAGCAAAATTACAAAATGTACTAAATAAGAAATATATAAATATTGAAATATATATACTGTTTGTATCAATGAATGGGACTATGGAAGAGGTGTTTCAAAAGAGTAAAAATAAGGATGATCTGGGAGTGAGCCAGCATGGTCAAGTTAGGCTGGAGAAATAATGGGCTTCGGGAGTTATCAGCTTTGTGTTTTAAATGTGATATTTTCGATGAATATCCTTCAACATTCTTCCAAGAGGACCATTTTTGTGCCGTTCCCCTTCGAGGGAACTCGCAATGCGTCGTCGTCGTGACGACACTTTGGGGAACGCCCTCAGCGTAACACATCTGAAGTATGAATGAAATCTGTCCAATCCTGATTGGTGCTGCGTCATGACGTAGTAGATGACGGCATAACCGGAAGATACAAAGGGACGCCAGCACAAACACATGTTAGCTTTTTGCTCTTCAGCAAGCGCTCTGTGTGAAACTGTTTGTCTTATTTGGTGTTGTTTGTCCCATAAGAATTGTCCCATATAACATCTGCATTACAATATAGAATCTAGTGGCTTGGATCTCGCGTTTGCCGAGGCAGCGCGTAGGTTGCGGGTCTACTCTGCAATAAAGATTCTGTGACTGGGATCTCGCGTTTGCCGAGGCAGTGCGTAGTTTAAAGGTCTGCATTGCAATACAGAATCTATAGTGGCTCGGATCTCGCGTTTGCCGAGGCAGCGCGTAGATTACGGCTACTCTGCAATAAAGATTCTGTGACTAATCTCGCGTTTGCCGAGGCAGCGCGTAGATTAATGTCTGCATTGCAATACAGAATCTATAGTAGCTCGGGTCTCGCGTTTGCCGAGGCAGCGCGTAGATTACGGGGCTACTCTGCAATGAAGATTCTGTGTGGGTGCGAGGCATGCACAGTCAGCTCCTGAGGGTGCTGGCTGTGTGTTCATTGAGAAATATCTTGACGCACACAGCCGTGCGTTCCGGGTGTTTCAGCCTCGCGCCCGTTGGCTTTCTTCTCGAGAGATGAAAGCCAAATATATTGTGAATGACTCGAATCTCGCGTTTGCCAAGGCAGCGCGTAGATTACGAGTCTGCTATAAAAGGGACACACGCGATCTGTGAAATAATACTGTTTGGGTGCGAGGCATTCACAGTCAGCTCCTGAGGGGGCTGGCAGTGTTCATTGAGAAATATCTCGGCGCGCGTGCATAGAAAAAAGCCGTGCGCCGTCGGATGTTTCAACCTCGCACGGTCACCTGTTGACTTTCTTCTCGAGGGATGAAAGCCGATATATTGTGACCAACGGCTCGAATCTCGCTTTTGCCGAGGCAGCGCGTAGATTACGGAACCGTTTAAATAAATATTAAACTAAACAAACAGTATGTCTGGTGATTATGGCTGCATTTAATTCTATGGAATTAAAATGATGGAATATTATCTGACTTTGAGAAGTTAGATATTTAAATTCAGCCTACCATCCAGACCGTGTTTCACTTATCCAGTGTTTTTGGCTACATTTAATTTTGAGGAATTAAAATGTTGAGCCTCGCACCGACAGGTGCAAAAAGGAGAGTGTCGCCTCCCGCGCCCCTCCCGAGGGAGCCTGGCAAAAGGAGGCGGCGCTCTCGCGGCAAGCCTTCTGAGCCTAAGGTCGATCTGAGGACCGTCCTTCAGGCAAAGAAGGCTTCTGCCAAGTGGTCCTAGCTGCGGCCGGACCGCTCAGAGCTGTCCCCCCCGGGGCGGAGCGATCGAGGTCGCCTTCCTCCCGGAGCTCTCAGGAAATCAGTGCTGTGTTCCCGCCGTCCAGTACGCTTCGGGCCACACTGATTTCCCGCGCACGCACGCCGCTCCAGCCGCCTCTAGAAAGACCTGCGGCTGGGCAGCGAACGCGTCCGCACACCGAAAATCATTCTCGACTGCTCCCTGCCGGTCAGCCGCTTCAGGGGGTTGGGATTGAGGCTCGGTTGACACCCGAGGCCAGCCTCGAGAGGCTGGTTCCCTTAGTAGATTATCTCGGCGCATGGTCATGCCTTCCGAATATATCTGCGTGGGCCCTGCGTACTGTAGAGCTGGGTTACAGACTGCAGTTCAGCTCCCCTCCCCCGAAGTTCAACGGGGTGGTCTGGACTGTGGTCGGCCTAGAGCAGGTTCGGGTTATGGAACAGGAAGTTCAATCCCTGTTGGTCAAGGAGGCCGTAGAACGTGTTCCTCTGCTAGACAGGGAGTCCGGGTTCTACAGCCGGTACTTCATAGTTCCCAAGAAGGATGGGGGGTTGCGTCCAATAATAGATCTCAGGCACTTGAATCATTCTCTGAGGAGATTCAGGTTCAAGATGCTCACAATTCCAGCCATCGTGAGTCAGATCCAGTTCGAGGACTGGTTCGTCACGATAGATCTGAAGGACGCATACTTCCATATATCCATCCTTCCATGTCACAGGAAGTTCCTGAGGTTCGCTTTTGGGGGCGAAGCGTACCAATATCGGGTTCTTCCCTTTGGCCTAGCTCTTTCTCCTCGCACCTTCACCAAGTGCATGGATACAGCACTGGCTCCGCTGAGACTCCAGGGCATTCGTGTACTCAATTACATCGACGACTGGCTAATATTAGCCAAGTCGTACGATATGGCAGTTCGGCATCGAGATGTCGTTCTGGCCCATATCAGGTGCTTGGGGCTGAGACTCAACACAAAGAAAAGCGTGTTGACGCCCTCCCAGAGGACTATGTTCCTGGGAGTGGTATGGGACTCCACAACGATGCGGGCACAAATGTCTCCTGCACGGGTGGAATCCATACGGGCGATGGTCTCCAGAGTGAAGCTAGGCCACAACCTCACTGTGAAGCAGTTTCAGAGACTGCTGGGGCTCAGGGCAGCAGCGTCCAACGTCATACCTTTTGGCCTGCTACACATGAGACCCCTACAGTGGTGGTTGAGAGCCAAGGGTTTTCCCCGAGGGGAAATCCGTTCCGTATGATCAGGGTAACGCGCAAATGCCTTCGTTCTCTCGTCATATGGAGGAAACCTTGGTTCCTGTCCCAGGGACCGGTGCTGGGAGCATCATGTTGCCGGAAAACCGTTTCAACAGATGCCTCCCTCACTGGTTGGGGCGCGGTCATGGACGGCCGCTTTGCGAGAGGTCTGTGGGAGACCCGGCATTCTTCCTGGCACATCAACTGCCTGGAAATGCTGGCGGTCTACAAAGCTCTGAGGAGCTTTTTCCCGGACCTCCGCGGCCACCATGTCCTGATACGCTCAGACAACACTTCTGTAGTCGCGTATCTGAATCATCAGGGGGGTCTGAGGTCGCGCCCTCTATGCAGACTGGCACACCAGATCCTTCTGTGGTCCCAGGGGAAACTGTCGTCTCTCAGAGCGATGTACGTCCCCGGGGACCAAAATCAGGGAGCAGACGTCCTGTCGAGGCAGGGGCTGAGGCCCGGGGAGTGGCGACTCCACCCAGAGGTGGTGGAAGCCATGTGCGTGAGGTTCGGCCCAGTGGAAGTGGATGTTTTCGCGTCTCAAGAGACGTCCCACTGTCCACTGTGGTTCTCTCTCAGGCATCCAGCTCCGCTGGGGCTGGACGCCATGATGCAGACGTGGCCGAGGCTGCATCTGTACGCATTTCCCCCGATCGTCTGCTCCCGGGAATCCTGGAGCGGGTCCGCCGGGAGGGGATCAGTCTACTTTTAGTAGCACCCCGCTGGCTGACGCGAGTATGGTTCTCAGACATTGTAGCACTGCTGGACGGCCTTCCGTGGCAGGTCCCTCTGAGGAGGGATCTGCTGTCGCAGGCAGGGGGCACAATATTTCACCCCCGGCCAGAGCTGTGGAACCTCTGGGTCTGGCCCCTGAGGGGGCTCGGTACCTAGAGGCTGGCCTGTCAGCAGATGTTGTCGAGACCCTACTCAGCTCCAGGGCTCCTTCTACCAGGAGACTGTACAGCCTGAAGTGGAATGTGTTTTCCACTTGGTGTAGAGAGCGTGAGGTGGACCCAGTTAACTGCCCAGTGGCTTCAGTGCTGGAGTTCCTCCAAGATCGTTTCTCTGCCGGTCTTACCCCGTCCACACTTAAGGTGTATGTGGCTGCCATTGGGGCACCATCTGGTTGTACGTTTCCTCCGTGGGGCTCGGAGGATGAGGCCTGCGGCTCGCTCCAGAGTCCCAACCTGGGACCTGGCAGTGGTACTTGAGGGGTTGGCTGAGGCCCCCTTCGAGCCAGTGGAGTCGGCTGAGGCAAAGAACCTGACCCTTAAGGTGGCCTTTCTCCTTGCTATCACTTCTCTGAGGAGAGTGGGGGATCTCCAGGCCTTGGCGATATCGCCAACTTGCCTGGAGTTTGCCCCTGGCGGAGTTAAGGCCATCTTACATCCTAGACCGGGCTATGTGCCCAAGGTGCCATCAAATGTGGCACGGTCGGTGGTTCTTCAGGCCTTCCATCCTCCACCTCACGTGACGGTGGAAGAGGGGAGACTTCACCTGCTCTGCCCAGTCAGAGCCCTGAGAGTGTACCTTGAGAGGTCTTCTCAGTGGAGGAAGTCAGACCAGTTGTTGGTGTGCTTTGGTTCACCCAAGAAAGGGCTGCCTGCATCTAAACAGACAATCAGCAATTGGATTGTCCAGGCTATAGCCACGGCTTATCAGGTGCGCAATTTGCCTTCACCTATGGCCGTGAGGGCTCATTCTACCAGGAGCATGGCCTCCTCGGTGGCCCTCCTTTCTGGCATCTCGCTTCAGGATATTTGCGAAGCGGCTGGGTGGGCCACTCCGCACACCTTCATACGTTTTTACAGTCCGCAACTCCCTGTGACGCCTGGCGCCAGAGTGCTCGCGTCCTAAGTGTGCCTGGTCTTCCAGCTTCATACTAGGGCGCGCGTGATTACGGTGTGGCATAGTGGGCATTACGTTCCCCAAAGTGTCGTCACGACGACGACGCAGTGCGAGTTCCCTCGAAGGGGAACGTCTCGGGTTACGACTGTAACCCTTGTTCCCCGAGAAGGGAACGAGACACTGCGTCTCGTCGCCACACCTATCACGGGCAGAGCGCTTGCTTCATCGCAAAGGAGCTAACATGTGTTTGTGCCGGCGTCCCTTTGTATCTTCCGGTTATGCCGTCATCTACTACGTCATGACGCAGCACCAATCAGGATTGGACAGATTTCATTCATACTTCAGATGCGTTACGCTGAGGGCGTTCCCCAAAGTGTCGTCACGACGACGACGCAGTGTCTCGTTCCCTTCTCGGGGAACAAGGGTTACAGTCGTAACCCGAGACGATTTCCAAGCCAGTAAGTCCACTCTATCAGCTTTAGATGTTGTTTTAGTAGGTCCTCTGTCCTATTTCCTCTAAGACGACATATTTTTCCTTTGTAAGTCAACCATGCTCTTTCCAGATTTTGTGTATGGCTGCCTGTTATTGGATCTACAAAACACTGATTATGCTTCACAGGAAAATGGTTATAGCCAAGATCGGTTAGTACCCCTCTGTAAGCACGCCATTCTTCACTAAGTATGGAACTTCCAGGATGCACATGTCGTACAATATGTGGGATAAGATGGTTTCGGGACCTTCGATGAACGAGTTTTAGAATAGGCTTGCTATTTCTTGGTGCAACCCCCAGCATCCCAAAGACCCACTTTCTTCTACGCCAAGTCTTTGCGAACCTTCCACGTCGTCCATACTGAAAAACAAGTATACAACTATACAATATTTAAAAATACAAAGCTTTCAAATTTATTTAATGCCTCATTTCCACTGAGCTGTACGGCACAGTACAGTTCAGTACGGTACTCAATTTTTGTAGTTTCGATTGTCAGAAGATGCGAATGATACGCTAATTCTGAACCGAACCATACCGTACCACTTTTTTGAGACCCTTTCATTGGGGTACCTAGCACAGAAGTCCGGTACTAAAGGGTGGAGTTAACAGAACGTTGATTTGTTGACAGATAATCGTCACTTGCGCCTGCTACAAGAGGAATGACAACACAAGAGAAGCCATTTTTAATACAGTTGAAACACAATACCATTTCTTCTTGTGACAAACAGAAGAACAGCCGAGAAGCAAGAACAAGATCTGCTATACTGTATGTACTCCATTGTTATTTTCTGTGTTGTTTTCTACTTTACAAGAATTATATTGTTCGTTTCTTTCAGGCATACACCGCGCCAATCAAGTAAGGGTCAGCCTACTGTTGGCAGTGGAAATGCAAGCTGGATCAGGGTTTACCATGACGAATCGTACTGTACTGTACTGTACTGTACTGTACCGCTCGGTGGAAACAAGGCATACATCATTCAAAACAATGCAATCCTTCTATACATTCTAACACTCATCAGCCTAACAATCAATCTAACACTCTTTGAACTTAACACTTAACACTCTTTGTTTTTTGTTTAGCAAAATTGCAAATTTTGCCAAATGTGCAAAGTACATAATGTAAAACACAACTTCACTAACATAACTAAGGTTATTAATCTAAAATAAACGCCATACATTTTATGGGAATATTTAAATTACCTTTTGCTTGTGACGGAAGTTGCTCTCATCAATCATAACGAACTCCCTGGGTTGTCCTATCATTTGGCCCTTCCTTCTGGCATACAACTTCATGGATTCTTTACAAATAGCTCAAACTTTTTTGGCCATGCTGCTGAGTGTACGTGAGCTTCCAGCAATGCCATCTTCAATCATGTCGATTTGTCTCAACTGAAGGCCTTGAGCAAACCTTTGTTAAAAAAAATTACAAAACTTTAGTGTTCATATTTCTGTCCAACTACTTTAAAAATTAGACTAAAACTTAAATTAAAATGTTTTAAACATAACAATATATGAACTTCATCCAGGAGAATAAATTACACTTTGACTTGGCAAAAAGTGATCCATACCTCACTGACTTGAATCTTCCCTTATGTCTGTTTCGTGTACAGGACCTTTAAACATGTTATAAAAGATTCTAGTAAGACCATGCGTCATATTTGTTTAAATTTTCCTAAAACCATAGCTGACATTTAAAATTGTCCAGCTATGTCTGGACAATAACATTATGAATTATTAAAAAGATAATTTAAGCAAGCAAGCTCTGGTCATACAATTATTTTAAATTAATAATAATAATAATAATACTTACCAAACATAGTTGTCTGCTTTGTTGGGTTTATGAGTCAGCTTCATTTTATGTTGGCATAAATTGCACTTCATTTTTGCTTTAAGCAATTTTTTTTTCTGGAGCCATTCAATCAACTTCAGTTTCTTCCTCTTTGTTTGACGTCCTTCAATCATTGACAGCAATTTTCGATTTAATGACGGAGCCATGTCACCTTATTTAAATACATAAACAATTAATTATAAGCGTATATTAATAATAATAATAATAATAATAATAAATTTGTTAATATTTAGTATTCATGCAACAGATGGTTTAGACATAGACCTACTCAACACACAAAACAAATACATTGACTGAAAACAATGTAAATATTCTCATGATTAACTATAGTAAGGTTTTATGCATTTTTGCATTTCATGAATAAAGATGAAAATATATATTATAATTCTAATATATAGAATTATTTATTCAATAAAATAGTTATAGAATAAATATATCAGAAAAACAATTATAGTGTTGTGCTATATACATTTCATGTTAGTGCTGAAGAAAGAAACATATGCATTTATGTAACATTTATAATTACAATTCTTAGTTTTACATAATTAAAAGCTGTAATCAAATCTTACATGATGTGTCACTGGATTGTTTGTGATGTTCGCCGTTGCATCTGTTAATTTGCGTGGGAGCTGGGCGGGCTTTTCGGCTTTTCATCAGGAAGTAGCATTCCTTCCGGAAGGAAAAATCCCGAGAGATTTTTAGCAATACAATTTTAAATCAAAACAAGACAAACGTATTATTCACTTTTAAATTGTTAAATGCTGATATGTCATTGTTTCGAAGCCACCAGTCATTGTTATTTCAGCTTCGTTAAAAAAAGAAGCTTAATTTCTGCAGTTCATTTAAAGAAAAACTACACTACCCACAATCCTTCAGCACTTTGCGGCAAAAAATAAAAAATAAAAAATAAAAAATAGAGCGGCCAGCGGTTATCCAGCGGAGACTGATAAACTACGGTGGCCCAGTAGTGCACAACACATCGAAATGTAAAAAACAAACATAAGTTCACAACACAACGGAAACAAGCCACAACACAACGAAATAAAGCCACAACACAACGGAAATAAGCCACAACACAACGAAATAAAGCCACAACACAACGGAAAATCTACAACACAACGAAATAAAGCCACAACACAACGGAAATTCTCCCGACCACTAGAGGGCTCTCGGAGCCCGGTAAAGTTAGTTTTCCTAGCCATTGTTCTATAGAGTCAGCAGTCTTAATATATCAATACCACGATTAGTTTTAACAGTGTATAAAGACATAAAATATTACTTCAAAATAACCTACATGAATTATAGCTGCGTATTTGATTTATACTCGAGAACGCTTGGACGCGCTACCACAGCGCATGATCCATAAGGGAACGTCTGGCAATTCCATCAAGTGGTTAAAACGTATAATTTATTATAATATAATTTGATAAATAAAAATAAAAAACATTTGTTGAAATAGGAAGGTATTGGCACAATTCCACCTATAATAAGTCAGTCTGGTCACTAGAACCAGCTTTGTGACATGATAAAAGAAAAAAAAAACTTTTACAGAAATTTCCTAAAAAAAATGTTTACTGTAAATACATGAAGGGTATTGGAAAAAAGTCACCTGTATTAAGTCAGTCTACTATCAAATACAATCAAGCTTTGGATTTTGAACATGTCTGTTTTTGAATGTTAAAAGTAATTTTAATTAATACAAATTATACGTTTTAACAACTTGGAGGAATTGGCAGACGTTTCCTCTGGGATCAAGCGCTGTGGTAGCGCGTCAAACTAACTTTATCGCGCTCCGAGAGCCGTCTAGTGGTCGGGAGCATTTCCGTTTTGTTGTGGCTTTATTTCGTTGTGTTGTAGATTTTCCGTTGTGTTGTGGCTTTATTTCGTTGTGTTGTAGATTTTCCGTTGTGTTGTGGCTTATTTCCGTTGTGTTGTGGCTTATTTCCGTTGTGTTGTGGCTTTATTTCGTTGTGTTGTGAACTTATGTTTGCTTTTTAAATGTCGTTGTGTTGTGCACTACTGGGCCACCGTAATAAACAATGCCAAAGCAAGTTTGATGATGGAGAGTGGACTGACGGAAGACAATTTAAACCATCAGACCAGAGGGAGACAGAAGAAAAAACTGTCTCGGGATGAACGCACAGAAAAATCCTGTAAATGATGCACATTTATCAACTAGCTAACTTTGGATACTAATTAAGTTTTACAAATGAAACCATCAAGAAAACAGTTGATCCAGGCTTGAATAGTAGAAATAACTGAGAAAACGAAACAATTTTTACTTACAGTTTTTAACTAAGTAAACCTTAAGAGTCCCCCCCACCCCGCAACCCCCCCCCCCCCCTCTCTCTCTCTCTCTCTCTGTGTGTGTGTAACATATGTTCGGGATGATTTTGTTGTTAAATAGCCTAATATATTTATTTATTTTTTCTTTCTAGATAAACCCACTGAAGCAGCGCCCACCGTGTCTAGCTTTGGCTAAAGCCAAGGCAGAGTCTAACACCTGGAAGGTGAAATGTCAGTATCTGCAGGAGAAAATAGAAGATTTAACAAAAGATTGAGATTTCCTTAGACAACAGCTGTCAGAAGGTAAAGTTTTTGTGAAAGTTGTGTTGTTTTAGTGTTAAAATGTCTCATTAAATACATAAAATGTGGTAAATCTGGTAAACCCACGTTTTTAAACTGAATTAAGATAGATGTAACAGGCAGTGGTGATGTTGATATGGGATTTTTTTGTCATTTGGAGTGAAGTTAACATGTAACCTATAGTCACAAATGCAGGCATACAGAATATAACTTTTAACTGTTTTTTCCCCCAATTAAAGCCATCAAAATGGACAACAACATGCCTGACAAAATTAAAGATAAGCCTGCAGACATCCCCAAAAAAATGAAAATCTCTAAATAGGATTCAGAAAGTGACTCCACCGATTCTGACTCTTCTGAGTCTTCTGACTCAGAGTCATCTAGCTCAGACTCTTCAAGGGAGAAGAAGAAAAGAAAGAAGAAGGGAAAGAAAGCAAAGAAAAGAGTGAAAAAACAGAAAAAAAACAAGCAAATGAGTAAATTCTGTCAAAGGGGTAGATTGAGCAAATTGAAATAATTTAATAAATGTTTTTTTATTTATTTATTTATTTTTTATCAGGAATGTAAAACTTGGTATCTGTGTTGTGTAGTTTACCATTAAACACATGAATGGCTTCTTAAAATGTCATCACTAGAAAGCTAACAATTGCCGACATTTGTTCTTTTAAAGGGGTCATATAATGCCATTTTTGTACAAGCTAATATGATTCTTTAGGGTTTAAATTAAAAGTTTGTAATATACTTTAATTAAAAATTCTCATTAGTATTGTAAGAAAACACTAATTTTACCTGGTCAAAAACAGCTCTGTTTTCAGCACACCGTTTCAGTGCATATGTCTTTAAATGATAATGAGCTTTGCTCACCCCGCCCCTCTGTTCTGTGGATACACCGTTTGAAATAATAACACAATATCCATAACGCCTTGTTCATAATAAATGTGGGATTATGAATTATATTGAGAACGTCGTACATAGAAAACATGCTGTAATGTACCCTGAGTGTAAACCTTAGATGCATTCATCGTGAAGCATGCAGCAAGGTTTGCAAATTTGCAAAGATTAATATAAATATTAATATAAAGGTTAATAAAACATTACACTCACTTCTGGAGGTTCAGCAGAAACACGTTGGTACCGATCCGTTTTTTCTCGTTTGTAAAGCTGTCTGGTGTGAAATGATTTGCGCAAACATGAAAGCATGGACGATCGTGGGGAATCCCCGTGAGGGAATCCCCGCGTCAATCCTTTGGGCATATCCCTTCAAAAACAAAACTCGGCCACTGCGTCTTCAACGGTTCAAATGACTGCTGTGTTCCTTATTACACCGAAGAACAATCACAGACGCCATTCTGCTCATAGACAGCGCTCCAGTGAGGGTATCAACAATGCGCGGACTATGATGACAGACAGCTCGCTCACGAGCGAGGGCGGGTCTGTGTTGAAACGCTGCTGTCACTCACCAATCGTGGGAGGGGCGTCGATTTTGTGACGTCACAAAATCGAACAGCTTGATTCAGGAGAGGGTCAAACATATACATACAACCGGCGTAGCGTCATAGAACGTCTCTGAAAAGGTTCACGCCCACTTTTAGGGGAAAACAATCCGGCGAGCGCCATACACAGTAACGGATTGAGGACGTGTACTAACCCTTACAAACATGTAATTTGTATTTAAACATTGTTTTTCACACAGTAGGCTACCCCTATTATGTATTTGTATTTAATTATTTTTTTCCACACAGTATTTTTTATTTTATTTTAAATACATTTCCATGTATTTATGCCCATCTCTGCCTGCCATCATCATCAATATCTTGCTGTTATGGAAATATCATGAATTACGGATGATGCTATCGAAAGCTAAATCAGGCTAGTTGTATAGCTGGACAGAAAAGTGCACTCAGTAGCTACTCTAAATATAAAGACACAATATTATACATTTAAAGATGTTTACTTCTTAAAACCGTAGTAAAATCATTCACTAGCTACCTGGTGACTCGATGAGGTACGAGTTAATGTCCGGGTAAACCACTGGGTGGGGTTGATGGGCCAATTTGACGCTGGTAGAATGAGACGGGATATGTTTTTAAGTTGCCCAAATTAAGTTTATAAATGTATCGTTCACGCTCTATGGAAGGCAGGGTGGACATATAATTACTCGACATATTTCATCTAAGTGATTTCTGAAGTTATACACGTCTGCCGGCTGTGTACGGACGTTGTTTTGTGCCGCTATTTTGTGCCGCTATTTTGTATTGAAGTCTATGGGAAGTCTGGCTTGTTTTCCCCTAAAAAGGGGCGGTTACAAAATTGACAGTTAAGTTCCCGGATGTGCCGGTTGTATGTATAAGGAGATTAAAAAAAAAAACACTGGATGGATTTTTATCATTTTATGATGGTTGTGTACAGGCACTGCCAACACACATTTCAGTACAATCAACTTGTAAAAGTGCATGTACCATTATATGACCCCTTTAAAAAAATAATCCTTTTTTTTTTACTGTCTTAGTTACTGATCCATGGCAGGTGGTAAAGCGGTACAAATCAGTCCCGGAGATTTTCAAAAGAGGAAGCAACATGGCAGAAGCTTTCCGAAAGTATGGTGTGGACCGGAACACAATCGTGCAGAGTGCAGCTATTGCTGAACTGGCGATTGCAGCACCAGAGAAATATGCAGAAATCCATGACAAACAGGAAAAGGGAGAGAAATTATCAAACATAACCCAGAAATGTCAAGACGCAATCATGGCCGATGAGAACATTGTAAACATAATACAAACAATGAAAACGGATGAGAAGTTGCTTCCAATAAGAAAATAGTTAATTTTCATGTTATAAAAAGTCGCTAACAAAAAAAAAAAAATAACCATATACCTGTTCCCCATGTTTAATTCCAGTAATATATTTTGCCTTGTTTAGGCTTGAATTGATAGTGCAGCACATTTTGTTTTGTCCTTAAAAATTTAGTTTTGTATGTTTTGGTCTGGTAAAGATTGCCAATGTTGTTCTGTAATGTAATAAAGAGGTATTTTCTCAACATTCTTAAATATGTTAGTGTCGTGGATATTTTTCCCTAAACCTAACTATCTGTACCTGGGTCTCGTCTCCTGGCGACGTCCCCACTTGGGTACCTGATATCTGAGTCTCGTCTCCTGGCGACGTCCTCACTTGGATATCTTACCTAATCTAACTTTTCGGCTCTATTTATTGGTTCCCGTCTCCGACGTCCCCACTCTATAGATCACCGGACTACCTGGCTCTATTTATTGGTTCCCGTCCCCGACGTCCCCACTCTATAGATCACCAGCTTTTCTGACTCGATTTCCTAACTAGTTTTCTTAACTAAACTAGCTTCCTGCGCAGGAATAAATTGACAAACAGACCTGCAAATGTCCTTTAAATGCTTTAATCACGGCCAGGAGATCTTCCCGAGCAGTTCTCAGGGAATCTCTCCCAAGAAGCAAGGCCGGAGGATCTCAGACAAATTCCATTGAGAATCCCACCGAAAAACACATATACAACAGTTTTCATAGAATCAGGGTATGGCATAAATGTCAGGCTGCATTACATAATTTCCCCACTATTTGATTGGTTCTTCATATGCAAACCCCTCTGTTACTAGGTAAAGCAAACTCTTATCTTGTGATTACTTATCACAAGGTTTTAACGATGACTTAATTTGTTCTAACAGACTGTCTAGTTTCACTTCTCCTTTTTGTTATTAATATACATAGACACATACTGTCACAAGTCACAAGTTTTTCCCCAAAGAGTTTGGACACATTAAAAGCATATGAATGTTATTCCTGCAAGAAAAACAAATGTTAGTTGATTAATTAAAGTTGATTAATTAAAATCCACCACATTAGTGATGAATGACTTTCACACATTTAATGTTTGGTAAATTCAATATTGACTGTTTACGTACCTACAAATATTACAAACACATCAGTTAATGCTGAATAGTGTACACGATAAGGTTAAAAAATTCCATCAATAAATGCTTTATTAATGGTAAGTCATGTCAATAAAGAGTCTACAAATGTTAGTAACACATCAGTTAATGTTGAATAGTGTACACTTTACAATAAGGTTTATAAATTCAATTAATAAATGCTTTATTAATGGTAATTCATGTCAATAAAGAGTCTACAAATGTTAGTAACACATCAGTTAATGTTGAATAGTGTACACTTTACAATAAGGTTTATAAATTCAATCAATAAATGCTTTATTAATGGTAAGTCATGTCAATAAAGAGTCTACAAATGTTAGTAACACATCAGTTAATGTTGAATAGTGTACACTTTACAATAAGGTTCACTCAATCCATTAATAAATACTTATTTGAATGCAAGTAATGATAGTAAAGTGCGTATAAACATGAAAAACATATTTTTCCGCTGTAGAATTATGTTTACCAACACTGTAAAAAAAAATCCCGTAAAAAAACGGTAAATCTCTGGCAGCAAAGTTTCCAGACGGGTTCTGTTAAATTACAGCAAATAACCATTTCACAAAATTACAGGCAAAAACCGTAAAAATACAGAATTGACTTTACAGTCAAAAATAATTAAATTACAGTACATTACTGTTAATAATGGTTTGTTAAACCGTGGAAAAACAGATAAATTATGTCAAATTACATAAAAAGAACATTTAACTTTAAGGTTAAACTGTAAATTTAGGGTTTTATAAAGTTATTTTATAATAATGCTCTGTCTATCTACAGTAATTATCTTTTAATATATAGTTTTTCTGTGTAAAATAACTATGAAGTTATGTATAAAAATGTAATAAGTACATAAATTCAAATACAAAGTTTGTATATTTACAGTTTTAATTTTTTGCAGATCCAGTTTCACAACTTTGACTAATCTCTAATTCAGTACTTAATAATAGCAAATGTACATTCAATTTCTGTTAAATTAACTAAACATACAAGTACGGAATACCTGCACATTTACAGTATTACTCATTAAACAAACACTAAACATCAAGATACGTGAATGATAGGAAATACAGGCTTAGTATATCATTTAGAACGTAAAAATATCCACATTAAAAGACAATTGCTGTATGCGTTTATACTCTAATATAACTTATTTCAAACATTTACAATTACATTTTATCCAAAGTGACTTAAAATTAAGAGAACAATAGAAGCAACAAGTGCAGTGACAAGTCCCAGTTAGTGTAGCACAGTGCACAATTTTTTATTTTTTTTATTAAAACAAAGATTTAGTATTATTGGGTCAAGTGTTTATGAAAAGATGGATCTTTAGCGGTTTCTTGAAAATGTGTTGAGTTGGGCAGGTCATCCCACCAGCAGGGAACAGTCCAGGGAAAGGTCAGTGAAAGTGATTTTGTGTCTCTTTGGGATGATGGCACCACAAGGCGTCGTTCACTTGCAGAACACAAGCTTCTGGAGACACATATATCTGAAGCAGTGAGTTTAGGTCTTGCTGCAGCATCTAGATCAGTTGCAGAGGTTTGACTGATGCTGGAAGAGCTGCCAGGAGAGCATTACAATAGTCCAGTCTGGATAGAACAAGAGCTTAGACAAGGAGTTGTGTGGCTCCGATAGGAAGGGCCGGATCTTTCTGATGTTGTATAAGGCAAATCAGCAGGATCACACAGCAAGGATGGTTTGGCTGAAACCATAAGCAGTTCTGTCTTGGCAAGGTTGAGTTGAAGGTGAAGGTCATTCATCCAGCAAGAATTTTCCATCAGGTAGGCTGAGATGCGAGCAGCAACCGTCAGATCCTCTGGCTGGAATTAAAGGTAAAGATATGTGTCATTAAGTGATAGGAAAAGTCATGTTTCTAAATGCCAGAGCCTAGTTACAATACAAAAAATAAATAAATAAATAGATGGGTGGAATCTAACACAATCGTGGTCTTACTGTATTAAAACCAAACCTTGTGCAGCTACAGTGGCCTCACAAGGATCAAATGAATATTCACATGGGAAAATACAGTATAAAACAAATTAAATGTTCTGCCACTTTTAGTGCAATCATATGACTCAGCCATTACAATATTTTAAATGACTTCTTCCCATACCTTGTTTGCCACGATCATTCTGCCTTTCCACTTGACCTGAAATCACAAAAAAAAAAAAAAAAAAAAAAAAAAATTGTTTTAACAACTCAGTATTACATTTACACATGTCAGAAGAATATGTTCCACTGGGACAATGCAAAACCTCAACTGACTATGATCTGGAAGCTGAGCAGGAAAGGCTAACGGTGATGTTTTGAGCTGAGACACCTAAGTTAGGGGTGTAACTGTCTGTTCATCTGGATCAATGCAATTTTCATAACCAATGATCAAAAGTATCCTATGAAGCATCCAAAATGTAGATAAGTTCATTTCTTCATCAGAACACAAACATTCTATCAACTTTTATTTTATAAGCCTAATATATACACATGTATGCATTCTATAGCTAACGTTACGTGTTGGCAAGCAGATGCAGCCAGAATATGCAATTTATCATGTTGTGTTCATATTCTAGTCAACTATCGCGTATTAACGAATATTTTATATACAATTAAACGGACTTGTAAACAGATATGTATAACATGTCTACGAAAGCTCGTTTTAGGTCTTTTGAGGTGTGGGTTCAACTGATCTTTCTTAAAACAGATGGAAAATGTAAAGACGCATGCTACATTTTCAGTGTTTTGCCCTCCAGCTCTCGCCAGTTAACTGAACATCATTTAAGAATGCTAACGTTAGCTTGAAAACTATAAACTTAACACAAATGTAATATAAAATATCGTTCACATGTAACTTAGTATAATGAGACTCTTACCTCAGCCGGTGATCCGTTGGCATGATGTCCGCTCGCTGTGACGAACAAGGCAAACGAATTAACTGACTGAAAACAGAACTCCTGCTCATGGCTTCTCGCCTCTTGACGAATACGATTGCTTTGAACCACTGTTGATCTCTCAATCCACTTCAAGAGAGTAGCTAGACTGAATTCAAATCTCCCGCTTGCCCAAACCAAAGAGTATAGAAGCCCAAGAGGCGAAACTCTGTTGTGTTATGGGTAACAGTCTGTAGATGGCGCTGCGGAGGCGCGTCCGCCATTATGGACTGAAAGCTGCTGAAATCGTTAGCGCCAGTCAATGGCAAAATCCATTTTAATAGGCGTTTATAGTTCATGTGTGCACTTGCTAGATTGCACATCTTTTTTGTACCTTTCCGCCTGTAATAGGACATTCACAGATTGTTTTTGTTCTTCCCATTGAAACGTTCACTGTGTGCACTTTCACTGAAGATGTTGAAAAAACAAGTTGTTATTTTTGTGATATTCTATGTAAAATATTAACTGTCTTTAGAAATGTTCATTTATAATTTTATTTATTTATTTATTTTTCCAAATCATATATATGGTGATGTTCACTAATTTCAAAATCAACATTTGAATAAACATCTTATTACTTATATCGTATTACTGTGTGTCTGCCTATAGTATAGCCTATTTTATTTCATGAATTTCTGTTAGTCATATAACTAGGAAAATGCATAATAGAACATAAATGTTGATAGATTAAAGTTTTGCAGTAATTTTATAATTTTATCTTTGCAAACCGTAAGTGGTAGGCTAATGAAGCCGATTCTAAAAAGTACTATAGGAATCTTATAGTATTTTTGGGACAAAATATTATAGTAATCTTATAGGAATACTATAGTAATTTGGGACATACTACAGAAGTACGATAAGACTACTATATAAATACTGTAGCAGCTTTAAAATATTATAGAGGTATTACAGAAAATCACATAAGTATGTTATGTTCTGTAATACCTCTATAATATCCTAGAGCCGCTATAGTATTTCTATAGTAGTCTTATAGTACTTCTATAGTAATATTTTGTCCCAAAATACTATTTTCCTAAGGGTAATTAGGCCATGCATAACCAACACATAGACGTATATTTTCTGTCATTTTCTGTCATTTAACGTCGGTCATACTCATTAATGTATTTAAAATTGTTTTCATATTGAGATATGACGGCCAGAAAAAATTAAGTTATGTTAAGTTTTTGTTATGTTAAGTTTTTCAGTGCCATTGACACCCATTATTTTTCTGCGTTTTCCTTCAGTTTTCAGTCCATAATGGCGGCCGCGCCGTCACGTCATGGGGGCAACTGTTGCTATGGAGCGTTCTATTGAGTTTCGCCTCTTGGGCTTCTATACTCTTTGCCCAAACTCGACCGATAAGCTAACGCTAACCGTTGAGGGCGGGAGTAAACAGCGGAAATGAATTTGAATCTGCGTCATCGCGCGCGCGCACTCAAACACACACACACACACACACACACACACACACACACACACACACACATACACAAAGCCCTAAATGTGAAGCAACGGAGATTTGAAAAAATATTCATAAAATATACATGAAATTATGGGAGAATAAGACAATGAAATAATGATCAAAATGAGTATAAAATAAAATGTGAAATAAAAAATAATTCAGGCCTACTGTAGCCTATGTAGGGTACTGTAGCCTATGTACAAATCACAGTCTATGGTACAAATACTTTTATTTAACCTTAAAAAAAAAACTCACTTTAACCTCCACATGCTTAATAATCTGTAAGGAAAACATATTGAATAGATGCAGATTTCCACAGTTATACCCTCTTTTCTTTGTTTTCTAATTTCACAGAAAAAATCTGTAAAATATTACTTAATAATTTCTGTAAAATTACACATAACTCTGTAAAAATACAGACAAGTTCCTTTTAAAAAACGTAAAATTGCTGTAAAACCAAAATACAAGCAATTACCTGTAAATTTAACAATGGACCTTTAAATTACAGCAAATGCCTTTTATTTTACAGATATTTGCTGTATAATGACAAAACGGTAAAATTCTGTAAAAAAAATACAGACAATTACCTGTAAAATTACACTTTTTTTAGTGAACAAATCAATGCCTTATATATATAAAAGAGCGTTGATAAGGTACACAACAGTATTTTTACATTTAGGGTAACATGGTGAGTTAGAAATGTTCATACTTAGTGTGTGTCAACTGCTATGTAAACTAATGTAAATATGTACAGTAAGTTAACCTTACAAAACAGTAAAGCTATTTACAGGCATTGTCCATGGTTAGTTCATGTTAACTAATGCATTAACTAATGTTAACTAACTGTGCTGTTAATGTGAATTGATGCATTAGTACATGTGTGAGTTAACGTTAACAAATATTAACTAATGCTGAACAGAGTTGTTGTTCATGGTTAGTTCATGTTAACTAATGCATTAACTAATGTTAACTAACCGTGCTGTTAATGTGAATTGATGCATTAGTACATGTGTGAGTTAACGTTAACAAATAGAATAGATTTTTAGATTTTTTTATTGAATAAAAACAATCATTTGTTGTAAATAATAAATAAAAAGCCATTTAGAAGGGGTTCATTTTTTTTTTTTTGTTACCACAACTATGTAAGGAAAAGTTGTAGAGTATATTTATAAACCTGGTTTAGGAAATACACCAGGTTTATAGAATACTAAAAATATGCATGTCTCTGCACTACAAGTTTATCTGTTGAGTGTTGGGGCCAGTGACGCTTTCTTTGAGAATGAGGTAAAACTCTCTTAGAAACTTCAAGGAAGGTGGTGAAACTATGTCATAATGTGAGGAATGCTTAGGTAAACCTGGTGTCTTTTGTTTGACCTCTTCTTTTGTCATCTCACATGTAGTAATCATGATTAGCGGGATAAGTGGGATCCTTAAAAAGTACATGCTCCACGATCATCAGAATATATAGTCGCAATCTGCCCGTATAATTAATGGGAAACTCTGTTTTTGATGTTATTGTTGTTTTTTGAAAAGTGTAAACTTTTTGTGTAATTTTCTATTTTCTTTCCACTAAAAGGCTATTCATGCAGTATTAACGACAAATTCAAAGATTTATTCCTAAACCAAATTGTATGCAAGTGTTATTAGGGAATTGCTCTGTCCCGCGAATGACATACATTTATGTGAATGACATAAATATATAAATTAAAAATGAGAAACAATATGGCTTTGTCAAGTTATTTAACAGTTTAAATACGCCTGGCTATAATTAATTGTTGCACAGACCACACCTTTTAGACACCCACAATACAAAAGATAAAAATAAAAAAAACTCACGGTATCTGGCAAGGTACATTCCATATAGCTTATCTGTGCATATCAGGGAAGTAAAAAAGCCCAATCAGGACGTCACTGAGTGGTATTTAAGAAGAAGCGGCACAGGTTATTCAGGAGACGCGAAAAACTGGAGTGCTAGTACTTAAGTAGGCTACTTACCAGTGCTTAAAGCCACTGTGACTACAGCAGATTACAAATCAACATTAATATAATCTACCCAAGAATTGGTAAGGAAATTTTATTTCCCTAAATATATTTGTGTTAATTATATATTTATATTATAAAGTACTTTTTATTGCTGGAAATAGTGCAGAGAGACATAATAAATATTAAAGCATTTCTATGTTAATGACATAGAATATAATATGATAAAATGTACCAGGTTCTTTGTCTTTGATTGCAGTTGTCTATTTTGTATAAAATGTGTCTGGTCAGAATATTTAAGCGGTCACAGGAAACTGCAGTTACAGTATGATATTCTGTTCACAAAGTAATTAATTTATCTTGATATTGATTAGAAAACGTATTATCTATTGGACATGCCCATTATCAGGCATCCATTTGTTTACTGAACCATTTGTGTTTTGCTATTAAGGAGTTATAATAAGACAATATTGTAGTTTGGATAACGATTATCATTTGGAATTTGCATTCAAATTTGTGTGATAAATAGAAGTTAAAAACGAATCATGGTGTCAAGATGTATGGTGTCCAAATTCCTTCAGTTGGAGTAGAACAAGGACATGAATAGATAACTGTTAATTCTAGAGTGTAAACTTATAAATTGTAATTTACTGTCATTTCTGATGTTGGGTAGAGGGTGGAGAATTGTCCAAATAATTTAATAGTTTGTGGATTAAGTTTAATCTAACTGATGTTGTTTCTTAACTGCATCTGATGTTGGTGTCTGGCATTGTCAGACGTGTGTTATATGCAGTGATATATATGTTTATGAATGTATGTAGATTGCTACAAAGTCTGTTAGTGAATACAAATTACATGATGAAAATTGTAGTTAGTAATCTAATGTATTACATTACACATTTTAGGTAATATACTTTACTTTTTGATTACTTTTGACCTACCTCATTTATCTATTGAAGCTTGCTTCTGCCCCGGAATGAAATATTTTTTTATTTTTATCTCACAATTCTGAGATTATATCTGAATTTGAAAAATAAAGTCATGATAAAATAAGTCATGTGATAAGATTTCAGCGAGATGTTCCTATTGATGATCAAATTTGACCTTGATTTCAGTTGAAAATGTACCACTTTAAAACACTATGGAGAAAGTCAAACATGATCTAAAACAGCCACATAAACTAAAAAAAAATTATAAAAAGAGGGGAAATCATCATCCTGCACCAACATATATTCGAAAGCTTTAGAAAACTATGGCCACCTTTACTATAATTTATCATGTTATATTGCATTTATTGTGGTAAATTTTGACTAACTTGTAGAATTTATAATAGATAATCCACTGGGACCTTGTTAAATGATTCACACTTCAACAACCCTCAATGTTCAAACTAAAACAACTTGGAACTGAGGGAGACACCCATATGTGGAAGTCCTGGCACTATTTTCCCACTTCAAGCATTGACTGTGTGTATAAATGTAGCCTACTGTATGTGTATATAAACTTTGTGCATATTGCTTGCTTTGCAGACTCTTATCGTCACCACTGGATTTTTCCCAGAATGAAGAGGAAAGCTTTTATTATCATATGCATTTTTATTGGTAGGTAAATTTAATCATACTCAGAAAAAAAAACAATAATATTGCTTCAATACACTTGTGTGTAAAATATTTTTTTTCTAGCAACAGTCCAAAATGCAACAACTCAGACGACAGCATATGCAACATCATCTGTTAGTACAGCCGACACAGCAACTCCCCCAGCTACAACATTGTCATCAGCAGTCACAACAATTCTTGCTGAAACATCCACCAGTACTGTAGTTACCACAACACCACCACAAACAACAGCTGAATCCTCCACAACACCTACAGCTACCACAGTGACCTTAACAACCACTACAGTTCCTGCTGGAACATCCACCACTACAGCAGGAGAAACCACAACAACACCACAAACTACTGTTACAACAGCTGAATCCTCCACAACACCCACAACAACAGCAGTGTCCTCAACAACCACTACAGTTCCTGCTGGAACATCCACCACTACAACAGGAGAAACCACAACAACACCACAAACTACTGTTACAACAGCTGAATCCTCCACAACACCTACAACAACAGCAGTGTCCTCAACAACCACTACAGTTCCTGCTGGAACATCCACCACTACAACACGAGAAACCACAACAACACCACAAACTTTTGTTACAACAGCTGAATCCTCCACAACACCTACAACAACAGCAGTGTCCTCAACAACCACTACAGTTCCTGTTGAAACATCCACTACAGCAGGAGAAACCACAACAACACCACAAACTACTGTTACAACAGCTGAATCCTCCACAACACCTACTACTACTACAACAACAACAACAACAACAACAACAACAACAGTGTCCTCAACAACCACTACAGTTCCTGTTGAAACATTCACCACTACAGTAGGAGAAACCACAACAACACCACAAACTACTGTTACAACAGCTGAATCCTCCACAACACCTACAACAACAACAACAACAACAACAACAACAACAACAGTGTCCTCAGCAACCACTACAGTTCCTGTTGAAACATCCACCACTACAGTAGGAGAAACCACAACAGCACCACAAACTACTGTTACAACAGGTGAATCCTCCACAACACCTACAACAACAGTGTCCTCAGCAACCACTACAGTTCCTGCTGGAACATCCACCACTACAGTAGGAGAAACCACAACAACACCACAAACTACTGTTACAACAGCTGAATCCTCCACAACACCTACAACAACAGTGTCTTCAGCAACCACTACAGTTCCTGCTGGAACATCCACCACTACAGCAGGAGAAACCACAACAACACCACAAACTACTGTTACAACAGCTGAATCCTCCACAACACCCACAACAACAGCAATGTCCTCAACAACCACTACAGTTCCTGCTGGAACATCCACCACTACAACAGGAGAAACCACAACAACACCACAAACTACTGTTACAACAGCTGAATCCTCCACAACACCTACAACAACAGCAGTGTCCTCAACAACCACTACAGTTCCTGCTGGAACATCCACCACTACAACACGAGAAACCACAACAACACCACAAACTTTTGTTACAACAGCTGAATCCTCCACAACACCTACAACAACAGCAGTGTCCTCAACAACCACTACAGTTCCTGTTGAAACATCCACCACTACAGTAGGAGAAACCACAACAACACCACAAACTACTGTTGCAACAGCTGAATCCTCCACAACACCTACAACAACAACAACAACAACAACAACAACAACAACAACAACAACAACAACAGTGTCCTACACAACCACTACAGTTCCTGTTGAAACATCCACCACTACAGTAGGAGAAACCACAACAACACCACCACAAACTACTGTTACAACAGCTGAATCCTCCACAACACCTACAACAACGGTGTCCTCAGCAACCACTACAGTTCCTGCTGGAACATCCACCACTACAGCAGGAGAAACCACAACAACACCACAAACTACTGTTACAACAGCTGAATCCTCCACAACACCTACAACAACAGTGTCCTCAGCAACCACTACAGTTCCTGCTGGAACATCCACCACTACAGTAAGAGAAACCACAACAACACCACAAACTACTGTTACAACAGCTGAATCCTTCACAACACCTACAACAACAGTGTTCTCAACAACCACTACAGTTCCTGTTGAAACATCCACCACTACAGTAGGAGAAACCACAACAACACCACAAACTACTGTTACAACAGCTGAATCCTCCACAACACCTACAACAACAGTGTTCTCAACAACCCCTACAGTTCCTGTTGAAACATCCACCACTACAGCAGGAGAAACCACAACAGCACCACAAACTACTGTTACAACAGCTGACTCCTCCACAACACCCACAACAACAGCAGTGTCCTCAACAACCACTACAGTTCCTGTTGAAACATCCACCAGTACAGCAGGAGAAACCACAACAGCACCACAAACTACTGTTACAACAGCTGAATCCTCCACAACACCAACTGCTACAACAACAGCAGTGTCCTCAACAACCACTACAGTTCCTGCTGGAACATCCACCACTACAGCACGAGAAACCACAACAACACCACAAACCACTGTTACAACAGCTGAATCCTCCAAAACACCTACAACAACAGCAGTGTCCTCAGCAACCACTACAGTTCCTGTTGAAACATCCACCACTACAGCAGGAGAAACCACAACAACAACACAAACTACTGTTACAACAGCTGAATCCTCTACAACACCTACAACAACAGCAGTGTCCTCAACAACCACTACAGTTCCTGCTGGAACATCCACCACTACAGCACGAGAAACCACAACAACACCGCAAACCACTGTTACAACAGCTGAATCCTCCAAAACACCTACAACAACAACAACAACAACAACAGTGTCCTCAGCAACCACTACAGTTCCTGTTGTAACATCCACCACTACAGTAGGAGAAACCACAACAACACCACAAACTACTGTTACAACAGCTGAATCCTCCACAACACCTACAACAACAGCAGTGTCCTCAACAACCACTACAGTTCCTGCTGGAACATCCACCAGTACAGCAGGAGAAACCACAACAACACCACAAACTACTGTTACAACAGCTGAATCCTCCACAACACCTACAACAACAACAGTGTCCTCAGCAACCACTACAGTTCCTGTTGAAACATCCACCACTACAGCAGGAGAAACCACAACAACACCACAAACGTCTCGGGTTACGAATGTAACCCTCGTTCCCTGAGTAGGGAACGAGACGCTGCATCGATACTCGATACTTTGGGGAATGCCTTCGGCATGAAGCGTCTGAAGTCAACTATGGAACTATTCCAATCTTGATTGGTGCAACGTCACCCGTGACGTCGCATGTGACGGTGATCCGGAAGCTACAAAAGGGTCACAGGAACCAGGAAATGTTAGCTTCTAATTGGTCAAAGCAAGTCGTTCTCAGGGGCGCGAAAAGTGTGGCCGAGGGATGCAGCGTCTCGTTCCCTACTCAGGGAACGAGGGTTACATTCGTAACCCGAGACGTTCCCTTTCGTAAAGGGAACTCCCGCTGCATCGATACTCGATACTTTGGGGAACGAATCCCCACGCTGCCACACTGAGAGAAAAAACGCCCTGGTATAAAGCATCTGGTACACTCACGGACGATAGAATGAGTAGAGGGCAGATCCAAACTAGCTTGTCATAAGATTTGGTGCAAGAAGGGGAGGTCTGGAGCCGGAGGCTCGACTGACCTCATGGCTGGGAGCCCCAGACAGTAGAAAATATTAGATGAGAGGTGAAGGCAGAAGCACACCTTGTACTTCAAATATGAGTGGTTTTAGATAACCAACTGTACTCTTAATAAAGGGAATAGCTCCTAACCCTTGATGCATAAACTAGATGGACTGACTCCTCTCAGCCTGAGTCCTAATGTAGGAACCTCAAAGGCTACGACCTTGACCATCCGACACATGCGATGGAGGATGGAATACCTGAAGAATCTTAACATTGCCTACAAGTACCTCAGTACCGGGCAAAAATAACGTTGAGTGGCTCCCACGCTAGTAAGTAAGAGGGGGCAGCACCACCACTCTTCCAGGGAGTAAGACGAGCAGGAAGCAGACTCAATAGATTCTCCTATACATACTTATATATCTCAAATATATATTTGTATACCTCACCCACAGGACATGATGGGTGCCAGGGATAACCCATCAGCCTGATGCCAATAGGCTGGATGACAGGATTCATCCTCCAATCTACAGGAACATGGAGTTTCAGTGGGAACGTCCTTTCGAGAACACCCTTAGAGGCTTGCGGAGGGCACTGAGGCCGCCACAGAGGCCCTAAGCATGAACAGGAGATCCCGTTAGAGAGCGGGATGGAACACCAGTACTGAAGCCAGTGGGCAGTAATAAACTGGGTTCAATGCCCTCCCTAACTTAATTGTTTAGTTCCTAGTAGAGTGGGGTTCTAGTATGGATGCCCTGACCACCTCGGTGGAAAGGGCAACCTAATTATGGGTGGGACCCCCTCAGGGGCCAGACCCATAGTCTCCATAACTCTGGTCGGGGATGAAATAATATACCATCAGCCTGAGACAGAAGATCTCTCCTAATAGGAATTTTCCATGGAGGACTCTCCAAGAGACTAATAAGGTCCGAAAACCAAATTTGGGCCGGCCAGTACGGAGCTACAAGGAGTAGTCTCACTCCATACCTCCTGACCCTTTCTAGAACCCCAGGGAGCAGAGCGATCGGGGGAAAAGCGTACAGATGTGACCTTAGCCACATCTGTACCCTGGCATCCAAGCCCAAAGGAGCTGGATGTGAGAGAGAGTACCAGAGCGGGCAATGAGAGTTCTCATGAGAAGCGAACAACACCACAAACTACTGTTACAACAGCTGAATCCTCCACAACACCTACAACAACAGCAGTGTCCTCAACAACCACTACAGTTCCTGCTGGAACATCCACCAGTACAGCAGGAGAAACCACAACAACACCACAAACTACTGTTACAACAGCTGAATCCTCCACAACACCTACAACAACAACAGTGTCCTCAGCAACCACTACAGTTGAAACATCCACCACTACAGCAGGAGAAACCACAACAACACCACAAACGTCTCGGGTTACGAATGTAACCCTCGTTCCCTGAGTAGGGAACGAGACGCTGCATCGATACTCGATACTTTGGGGAATGCCTTCGGCATGAAGCGTCTGAAGTCAACTATGGAACTATTCCAATCTTGATTGGTGCAACGTCACCCGTGACGTCGCATGTGACGGTGATCCGGAAGCTACAAAAGGGTCACAGGAACCAGGAAATGTTAGCTTCTAATTGGTCAAAGCAAGTCGTTCTCAGGGGCGCGAAAAGTGTGGCCGAGGGATGCAGCGTCTCGTTCCCTACTCAGGGAACGAGGGTTACATTCGTAACCCGAGACGTTCCCTTTCGTAAAGTAGAGTGGGGTTCTAGTATGGATGCCCTGACCACCTCGGTGGAAAGGGCAACCTAATTATGGGTGGGACCCCCTCAGGGGCCAGACCCATAGTCTCCATAACTCTGGTCGGGGATGAAATAATATACCATCAGCCTGAGACAGAAGATCTCTCCTAATAGGAATTTTCCATTGAGGACTCTCCAAGAGACTAATAAGGTCCGAAAACCAAATTTGGGCCGGCCAGTACGGAGCTACAAGGAGTAGTCTCACTCCATACCTCCTGACCCTTTCTAGAACCCCAGGGAGCAGAGCGATCGGGGGAAAAGCGTACAGATGTGACCTTAGCCACATCTGTACCCTGGCATCCAAGCCCAAAGGAGCTGGATGTGAGAGAGAGTACCAGAGCGGGCAATGAGAGTTCTCATGAGAAGCGAACAGGTCAACCTCCGCCCGGCCAAACTCTCTCCATATAAGCTCAACCACTTCAGGGTGGAGCCACCATTCCCCGGGCCTCGGCCCCTGCCTCGACAGGATGTCTGCTCCCATATTTTCAACCCCAGGAATATAAATAGATCTGACAGAGAGACATTTGTCCTGGGACCAAAGAAGAATTTGATGCGCCAGTCTACAAAGAGGGCGAGATCTCAAACCTCCTTCGCGGTTGATATAAGAGACCACCGACATATTGTCTGTCCTAACAAGAACATGATGGCCTCTGAGGTCTACAAGGAAGTGCCTCAGGGCAAAAAATACAGCCAACATCTCCAAGCGATTAATATACAATGTGAGATGATGGTCTTTCCAAGTACCTCGGGTGTAACGGCCCTCCATAACCGCACCCCAGCCCGTGAGGGACGCATCCGTGGTCAGAGTTTTTCTCTCACATGGTGCTCCCAAAACCGGGCCCTGAGACAGGAACCATGGTTTCTTCCATACGACAAGAGAACGAAGGCATCTGCGCGTAACTCTGATCGTACGAAAAGGGTTTCCCAGAGGAGAAAATCCCTTGTTCCTGAGCCACCACTGCAAGGCCCTCATATGGAGCAGACCAAAGGGTACTACCGTGGAAGCTGCAGCCATAAGACCCAAAACTCTTTGAAAGTGTTTGACAGTGATAGCCTGGCCTAACCTAATACTCTTCATTGTGTTTAAGATAGTATTTATACAAGCAGGAGACAATTGTGCCCGCATTGTGACTAAGTCCCACTCTACTCCCAGGGACGTAGTCCTCTGAAGAGGAGTTAAGGAACTTTTCTTGACATTGAGTCTCAACCCCACGCACCTCAGATGGCGCAAAACAACATCTCGATGTTGAATTGCTAGTTCTTTTTGACTGAGCCAAAATGAGCCAGTCATCTATAAGATACGGACCCCCTGAAGTCTCAATGGAGCAAGGGCCGTGTCCATACATTTGGTGAAGGTGCGAGGGGATAAGGCTAGGCCGACTGGAAGAGTCCAGAACTGATGCGCTTTTCCCCCCAAAAGCGGATCTCGGAAACTTCCTGTGATGGGGTTAGAAGGGAAAGAGGAGTTAAGGAGCTTGTGGATCTATCAAGACAGACCAGTCCTCGGAGCTGGTCTGACTGACAGTCGGTAACTTGAATCTGAACCCCCTCGGAGGTTGATCCAGTACCCTGAGATCCAAAATAAGACCTAACCCCCCCCCCTCATAGGAACTATGAAGTGCCAGCTGTAGAACCCGGGCTCCCGTAACCAAGGAAGAGCCCACTTTGAGGTTTCCTGTGTTAAGAGGGACTAGACTTCCTGTTCCAAAAACCGACCCTGCTCGGGGCTGGCCGACATGTGAACCACCCTTAGTAGATAATATTTGTATATTAGCTCCACCATAAGCAGGACCCCCTAGGCTATATTTTGAAGACCCCTCGGGGTGTCTAAATATGCCCTTATGGGGACCAGTCCCTCTAGACTGGCCTCGGCTATAAATTTCCAAATGGCTTTGGTGACCTGAAGCAGCTAACTGGCAGGAACTAACCGAAATATGCTCTCTACAGACCTCCTGAGAGGCGGCGAACCCGACAGTGCCGCAACATCTTCGGGCAGATACTGCGATTTGTGTTCGCTGGAAGCCGATGTGTCCCGAAGCGCCATCGGCGGCGGGAAGTAAACATCGATTTCCTGAGGGCTGCATAAGGGGGCGAGACTCCTGTACTCGCTCTCCTGGGGGAACGCCCATAAGGGTCTGCGTGTTATGACAAGACCTCTTAGTTGAAGCCTTCTTAGCCCGAGAGACAGTCCTCAGACCTGTCTTCGGTATGGAGAGCTTCGTGCGAGAATGTTTCTTCTGGCCCCAAGCCTTATACGGGGGGGCACGAGAGGAAACCTTCTCAAAATATGAGGAGCTGGCGGCTGTCCCATGAGGCTGCCCCCTGGCAGCAACCCCATGAGACCTGGACTGACAACTGGGGATAGCTGATTGTCGCTCTGCCTCCTGAAGCCTCTCGACAACGGTTCTTGCCGCGTCGCCAAAGAGGCCAGAAGGTGAAAGGGGAGCATCGAGAAGGAAAGCCCTGTCTTTCTTCCTGATCCACAAGCGAATAAGCCATAAATGTCTCTCTGAGACGACTAGTGCTGCCATAGAACGGCCAATAGCACGGGCCGTCTCTTTAATAATACGGAGAGATAAGTCAGATACTCTACGATATTCAGTAATATAGAGTGAGACCTCCCAGTTATCATCCACCTGCTTGAGGAGGTCAGCCAGGTATGCCTGTAATAACCCCATCGTGTGTGGGCATGCACCAGCTCGACCACCGCCATATATGCTTTCCCTAACAAATTCGATGTATGAGATTTGGAGGGAAGTGTCTGAGCTATCAGGGGTGACGCAATGTCGGGGAGAAAATATTTCGCAAAATATTCCTCAACCCGAGCCATCACCTAATAACCATTTTCATTAGATTCCCTAATGGATGAGTAAATATATACATGGGGGAAAATAATTGAGATGAAAATGGATTTTTTCCACGATCTTGATACCTCAGTATGGAGATCAGTGAAAAAGGGAAGGCTCTGACACGAAGATTGTGACTGGGTCTGCAGGAAGCGCTCATTCATTTTATTTTTCTTAGTCGCTTCCTGCTTATTATATGGCCATTTAACATTTAATTTAACCACTGCCCTGATTACAACTTCCAGCAACTCCTCACTAACGGGAATATGGGGTGGCGAATCCCCCTATCCACGTGATTCAGTGTTAATAGATAATATCTAACTCCTCGGAGCCAGATAAATCAAATGCTGTGTCTTTAACACGGTCGGAAGAAGCCGCAGCGCGGGCTTCCGAACCGTGCGCGAGACCAGTGGAGCTGGTTAATAAACACTGAGAAAGGGTCGCAACCGTCTCAGTATCATATGCCAGCCCCACGTGCGAATCACATGCATACAAGCGGCGCGCTGCCTCAACAGACGCGGGACCTGATGCACTGGAAACGCGAGCCTGATCTAATTGATCGAACAAGCTCAAACGGGAGCGGAGCTTTTTCATTGAAAACAGTTTGCACAGACAGCGCCCTCGAGCACCGCCCGTGCATGCTCCACTCCCAGACAAACTACACAAAGCGTGTGTGTGTCATCCTCGCTTAAATAACGTGGGCAAGGGGACGCACACTGCCTGAATAGCTTTTTTTTTTTTTTTTTCGCCATAAATAATACTCCTTTCACGGGACAAACAACACCAAATAGAACAGACAAGATGACATAGAGCGCTTGCTGAAGACCAGAAGCTAACATTTCCTGGTTCCTGTGACCCTTTTGTAGCTTCCGGATCACCGTCACATGCGACGTCACGGGTGACGTTGCACCAATCAAGATTGGAATAGTTCCATAGTTGACTTCAGACGCTTCATGCCGAAGGCATTCCCCAAAGTATCGAGTATCGATGCAGCGGGAGTTCCCTTTACGAAAGGGAACTACCGTTACAACAGCTGAATCCTCCACAACACCCACAACAACAACAGTGTCCTCAACAACCACTACAGTTCCTATTGAAACATCCACCAGTACAGCTGGAGAAACCACAACAGCACCACAAACTACTGTTACAACAGCTGAATCCTCCACAAAACCCACAACAACAACAGTGTCCTCAGCAACCTCTACAGTTTCTGTTGAATCATCCACCAGTACAGCTGGAGAAACCACAACAGCACCACAAACTACTGTTACAACAGCTGAATCCTCCACAACACCCACAACAACAACAGTGTCCTCAACAACCACTACAGTTCCTATTGAAACATCCACCAGTACAACTGGAGAAACCACAACAACAACACAAACTACTGTTACAAAAACTGAATCTTCCACAACACCAACTGCTACAACAACAGTGTCCTCAACAACCACTACAGTTCCTGTTGAAACATCCATCAGTACAGCAGGAGAAACCACAACAACACCACAAACTACTGTTGCAACAGCTGAATCCTCCACAACACCTACAACAACAACAGTGTCCTACACAACCACTACAGTTCCTGTTGAAACATCCACCACTACAGCAGGAGAAACCACAACAGCACCACAAACTACTGTTACAACAGCTGAATCCTCCACAACACCCACAACAACAACAACAACAGTGTCCTCAACAACCACTACAGTTCCTGTTGAAACATCCACCACTACAGCAGGAGAAACCACAACAACACCACAAACTACTGTTGCAACATCTGAATCCTCCACAAAGCCTACAACAACAACAGTGTCCTCAACAACCACTACAGTTCCTATTGACACATCCACCAGTACAGCTGGAGAAACCACAACAGCACCACAAACTACTGTTACAACAGCTGAATCCTCCACAACACCAACAACAACAACAACAGTGTCGTCAGCAACCTCTACAGTTCCTGTTGAAACATCCACCAGTACAGCTGGAGAAACCACAACAGCACCACAAACTACTGTTACAACAGCTGAATCCTCCACAACACCCACAACAACAACAGTGTCCTCAACAACCACTACAGTTCCTATTGAAACATCCACCAGTACAGCTGGAGAAACCACAACAACACCACAAACTACTGTTACAAAAACTGAATCTTCCACAACACCAACTGCTACAACAACAGTGTCCTCAACAACCACTACAGTTCCTGTTGAAACATCCACCACTACAGCAGGAGAAACCACAACAACACCACAAACTACTGTTACAACAGCTGAATCCTCTACAACACCTACAACAACAGCAGCAGTGTCCTCAGCAACCCCTACAGTTCCTGTTGAAACATCCACCACTACAGCAGGAGAAACCACAACAGCACCACAAACTACTGTTACAACAGCTGACTCCTCCACAACACCCACAACAACAGCAGTGTCCTCAACAACCACTACAGTTCCTGTTGAAACATCCACCAGTACAGCTGGAGAAAACACAACAGCACCACAAACTACTGTTACAACAGCTGAATCCTCCACAACACCAACTGCTACAACAACAGCAGTGTCCTCAACAACCACTACAGTTCCTGCTGGAACATCCACCACTACAGCACGAGAAACCACAACAACACCACAAACCACTGTTACAACAGCTGAATCCTCCAAAACACCTACAACAACAGCAGTGTCCTCAGCACCCACTACAGTTCCTGTTGAAACATCCACCACTACAGCAGGAGAAACCACAACAACAACACAAACTACTGTTACAACAGCTGAATCCTCCACAACACCTACAATAACAGCAGTGTCCTCAACAACCACTACAGTTCCTGCTGGAACATCCACCACTACAGCACGAGAAACCACAACAACACCGCAAACCACTGTTACAACAGCTGAATCCTCCAAAACACCTACAACAACAACAACAACAACAACAACAGTGTCCTCAGCAACCACTACAGTTCCTGTTGTAACATCCACCACTACAGTAGGAGAAACCACAACAACACCACAAACTACTGTTACAACAGCTGAATCCTCCACAACACCTACAACAACAGCAGTGTCCTCAACAACCACTACAGTTCCTGCTGGAACATCCACCAGTACAGCAGGAGAAACCACAACAACACCACAAACTACTGTTACAACAGCTGAATCCTCCACAACACCTACAACAACAACAGTGTCCTCAGCAACCACTACAGTTCCTGTTGAAACATCCACCACTACAGCAGGAGAAACCACAACAACACCACAAACTACTGTTACAACAGCTGAATCCTCCACAACACCTACAACAACAGCAGTGTCCTCAACAACCACTACAGTTCCTGTTGAAACATCCACCAGTACAGCTGGAGAAACCACAACAGCACCACAAACTACTGTTAAAACAGCTGAATCCTCCACAACACCCACAACAAAAGCAGTGTCCTCAACAACCACTACAGTTCCTATTGAAACATCCACCAGTACAGCTGGAGAAACCACAACAACAACACAAACTACTGTTATAACAACTGAATCATCCACAACACCAACTGCTACAACAACAGTGTCCTCAAGAACCACTACAGTTCCTGTTGAAACATCCATCAGTACAGCTGGAGAAACCACAACAACACCACAAACTACTGTTACAACAGCTGAATCCTCCACAACACCCACAGCAACAGCAGTGTCCTCAGCAACCACTACAGTTCCTGCTGGAACGTCCACCACTACAGCACGAGAAACCACAACAACACCACAAACCACTGTTACAACAGCTGAATCCTCCAAAACACCTACAACAACAACAACAACAGTGTCCTCAGCAACCACTACAGTTCCTGTTGTAACATCCACCACTACAGTAGGAGAAACCACAACAACACCACAAACTACTGTTACAACAGCTGAATCCTCCACAACACCTACAACAACAGCAGTGTCCTCAACAACCACTACAGTTCCTGCTGGAACATCCACCACTACAGCAGGAGAAACCACAACAACACCACAAACTACTGTTACAACAGCTGAATCCTCCACAACACCTACAACAACAGCAGTGTCCTCAACAACCACTACAGTTCCTGTTGAAACATCCACCAGTACAGCTGGAGAAACCACAACAGCACCACAAACTACTGTTACAACAACTGAATCATCCACAACACCAACTGCTACAACAACAGTGTCCTCAAGAACCACTACAGTTCCTGTTGAAACATCCATCAGTACAGCAGGAGAAACCACAACAACACCACAAACTACTGTTACAACAGCTGAATCCTCCACAACACCCACAACAACAGCAGTGTCCTCAGCAACCACTACAGTACCTGCTGGAACGTCCACCACTACAGCACGAGAAACCACAACAACACCACAAACCACTGTTACAACAGCTGAATCCTTCAAAACACCTACAACAACAACAGTGTCCTCAGCAACCACTACAGTTCTTTTTGTAACATCCACCACTGCAGCAGGAGAAACCACAACAACACCACAAACTACTTTTACAACAGCTGAATCGTCAACAACACCTACAACAACAGCAGTGTCCTCAACAACCACTACAGTTCCTGTTGAAACATCCACCACTACAGCAGTAGAAACCACAACAACACCACAAACTACTGTTACAACAGCTGAATCCTCCACAACACCTACAACAACAGCAGCGTCCTCAACAACATCTACAGTTCCTGTTGAAACATCCACCACTACAGCAGGAGAAACCACAACAACACCACAAACTACTGTTACAACAGCTGAATCCTCCACAACAACAGCAGTGTCCTCAACAACCACTACAGTTCCTGCTGGAACATCCACCACTACAGCACGAGAAACCACAACAACACCACAAACCACTGTTACAACAGCTGAATCCTCCAAAACACCTACAACAACAGCAGTGTCCTCAGCAACCACTACAGTTCCTGTTGAAACATCCACCACTACAGCAGGAGAAACCACAACAACACCACAAACTACTGTTACAACAGCTGAATCCTCCACAACACCTACAACAACAGCAGTGTCCTCAACAACCACTACAGTTCCTGCGGGAACATCCACCACTACAGCACGAGAAACCACAACAACACCGCAAACCACTGTTACAACAGCTGAATCCTCCAAAACACCTACAACAACAACAGTGTCCTCAGCAACCACTACAGTTCCTGTTGTAACATCCACCACTACAGTAGGAGAAACCACAACAACACCACAAACTACTGTTACAACAGCTGAATCCTCCACAACACCTACAACAACATCAGTGTCCTCAACAACCATTACAGTTCCTGCTGGAACATCCACCAGTGCAACAGGAGAAACCACAACAACACCACAAACTACTGTTACAAGAGCTGAATCCTCCACAACACCTACAACAACAGCAGTGTCATCAACAACCACTACAGTTCCTGCTGGAACATCCACCACTACAGCACGAGAAACCACAACAACAACACAAACCACTGTTACAACAGCTGAATCCTTCAAAACACCTACAACAACAACAGTGTCCTCAGCAACCACTACAGTTCCTTTTGTAACATCCACCACTGCAGCAGGAGAAACCACAACAACACCACAAACTACTGTTACAACAGCTGAATCGTCAACAACACCTACAACAACAGCAGTGTCCTCAACAACCACTACAGTTCCTGTTGAAACATCCACCACTACAGCAGTAGAAACCACAACAACACCACAAACTACTGTTACAACAGCTGAATCCTCCACAACACCTACAACAACAGCAGCGTCCTCAACAACCACTACAGTTCCTGTTGAAACATCCACCACTACAGCAGGAGAAACCACAACAACACCACAAACTACTGTTACAACAGCTGAATCCTCCACAACAACAGCAGTGTCCTCAACAACCACTACAGTTCCTGCTGGAACATCCACCACTACAGCACGAGAAACCACAACAACACCACAAACCACTGTTACAACAGCTGAATCCTCCAAAACACCTACAACAACAGCAGTGTCCTCAGCAACCACTACAGTTCCTGTTGAAACATCCACCACTACAGCAGTAGAAACCACAACAACACCACAAACTACTGTTACAACAGCTGAATCCTCCACAACACCTACAACAACAGCAGCGTCCTCAACAACCACTACAGTTCCTGTTGAAACATCCACCACTACAGCAGGAGAAACCACAACAACACCACAAACTACTGTTACAACAGCTGAATCCTCCACAACAACAGCAGTGTCCTCAACAACCACTACAGTTCCTGCTGGAACATCCACCACTACAGCACGAGAAACCACAACAACACCACAAACCACTGTTACAACAGCTGAATCCTCCAAAACACCTACAACAACAGCAGTGTCCTCAGCAACCACTACAGTTCCTGTTGAAACATCCACCACTACAGCACGAGAAACCACAACAACACCACAAACTACTGTTACAACAGCTGAATCCTCCACAACACCTACAACAACAGCAGTGTCCTCAACAACCACTACAGTTCCTGTTGAAACATCCACCAGTACAGCTGGAGAAACCACAACAGCACCACAAACTACTGTTACAACAACTGAATCATCCACAACACCAACTGCTACAACAACAGTGTCCTCAAGAACCACTACAGTTCCTGTTGAAACATCCATCAGTACAGCAGGAGAAACCACAACAACACCACAAACTACTGTTACAACAGCTGAATCCTCCACAACACCCACAACAACAGCAGTGTCCTCAGCAACCACTACAGTACTTGCTGGAACGTCCACCACTACAGCACGAGAAACCACAACAACACCACAAACCACTGTTACAACAGCTGAATCCTTCAAAACACCTACAACAACAACAGTGTCCTCAGCAACCACTACAGTTCTTTTTGTAACATCCACCACTGCAGCAGGAGAAACCACAACAACACCACAAACTACTTTTACAACAGCTGAATCGTCAACAACACCTACAACAACAGCAGTGTCCTCAACAACCACTACAGTTCCTGTTGAAACATCCACCACTACAGCAGTAGAAACCACAACAACACCACAAACTACTGTTACAACAGCTGAATCCTCCACAACACCTACAACAACAGCAGCGTCCTCAACAACATCTACAGTTCCTGTTGAAACATCCACCACTACAGCAGGAGAAACCACAACAACACCACAAACTACTGTTACAACAGCTGAATCCTCCACAACAACAGCAGTGTCCTCAACAACCACTACAGTTCCTGCTGGAACATCCACCACTACAGCACGAGAAACCACAACAACACCACAAACCACTGTTACAACAGCTGAATCCTCCAAAACACCTACAACAACAGCAGTGTCCTCAGCAACCACTACAGTTCCTGTTGAAACATCCACCACTACAGCAGGAGAAACCACAACAACACCACAAACTACTGTTACAACAGCTGAATCCTCCACAACACCTACAACAACAGCAGTGTCCTCAACAACCACTACAGTTCCTGCGGGAACATCCACCACTACAGCACGAGAAACCACAACAACACCGCAAACCACTGTTACAACAGCTGAATCCTCCAAAACACCTACAACAACAACAGTGTCCTCAGCAACCACTACAGTTCCTGTTGTAACATCCACCACTACAGTAGGAGAAACCACAACAACACCACAAACTACTGTTACAACAGCTGAATCCTCCACAACACCTACAACAACATCAGTGTCCTCAACAACCATTACAGTTCCTGCTGGAACATCCACCAGTGCAACAGGAGAAACCACAACAACACCACAAACTACTGTTACAAGAGCTGAATCCTCCACAACACCTACAACAACAGCAGTGTCATCAACAACCACTACAGTTCCTGCTGGAACATCCACCACTACAGCACGAGAAACCACAACAACAACACAAACCACTGTTACAACAGCTGAATCCTTCAAAACACCTACAACAACAACAGTGTCCTCAGCAACCACTACAGTTCCTTTTGTAACATCCACCACTGCAGCAGGAGAAACCACAACAACACCACAAACTACTGTTACAACAGCTGAATCGTCAACAACACCTACAACAACAGCAGTGTCCTCAACAACCACTACAGTTCCTGTTGAAACATCCACCACTACAGCAGTAGAAACCACAACAACACCACAAACTACTGTTACAACAGCTGAATCCTCCACAACACCTACAACAACAGCAGCGTCCTCAACAACCACTACAGTTCCTGTTGAAACATCCACCACTACAGCAGGAGAAACCACAACAACACCACAAACTACTGTTACAACAGCTGAATCCTCCACAACAACAGCAGTGTCCTCAACAACCACTACAGTTCCTGCTGGAACATCCACCACTACAGCACGAGAAACCACAACAACACCACAAACCACTGTTACAACAGCTGAATCCTCCAAAACACCTACAACAACAGCAGTGTCCTCAGCAACCACTACAGTTCCTGTTGAAACATCCACCACTACAGCAGTAGAAACCACAACAACACCACAAACTACTGTTACAACAGCTGAATCCTCCACAACACCTACAACAACAGCAGCGTCCTCAACAACCACTACAGTTCCTGTTGAAACATCCACCACTACAGCAGGAGAAACCACAACAACACCACAAACTACTGTTACAACAGCTGAATCCTCCACAACAACAGCAGTGTCCTCAACAACCACTACAGTTCCTGCTGGAACATCCACCACTACAGCACGAGAAACCACAACAACACCACAAACCACTGTTACAACAGCTGAATCCTCCAAAACACCTACAACAACAGCAGTGTCCTCAGCAACCACTACAGTTCCTGTTGAAACATCCACCACTACAGCAGGAGAAACCACAACAACACCACAAACTACTGTTACAACAGCTGAATCCTCCACAACACCTACAACAACAGCAGTGTCCTCAACAACCACTACAGTTCCTGCGGGAACATCCACCACTACAGCACGAGAAACCACAACAACACCGCAAACCACTGTTACAACAGCTGAATCCTCCAAAACACCTACAACAACAACAACAGTGTCCTCAGCAACCACTACAGTTCCTGTTGTAACATCCACCACTACAGTAGGAGAAACCACAACAACACCACAAACTACTGTTACAACAGCTGAATCCTCCACAACACCTACAACAACATCAGTGTCCTCAGCAACCATTATAGCTCCTGCTGGAACATCCACCAGTGCAACAGGAGAAACCACAACAACACCACAAACTACTGTTACAAGAGCTGAATCCTCCACAACACCTACAACAACAGCAGTGTCATCAACAACCACTACAGTTCCTGCTGGAACATCAACCAGTACAGCAGGAGAAACCACAACAACACCACAAACTACTGTTACAACAGCTGAATCCTCCACAACACCTACAACAACAACAGTGTCCTCAGCAACCACTACAGTTCCTGTTGAAACATCCACCACTACAGCAGGAGAAACCACAACAACACCACAAACTACTGTTACAACAGCTGAATCCTCCACAACACCTACAACAACAGCAGTGTCCTTAACAACCACTACAGTTCCTGTTGAAACATCCACCAGTACAGCAGGAGAAACCACAACAACACCACAAACTACTGTTACAACAGCTGAATCCTCCACAACACCTACAACAACAACAGTGTCCTCAGCAACCACTACAGTTCCTGTTGAAACATCCACCACTACAGCAGGAGAAACCACAACAACACCACAAACTACTGTTACAACAGCTGAATCCTCCACAACACCTACAACAACAGCAGTGTCCTTAACAACCATTACAGTTCCTGTTGAAACATCCACCAGTACAGCAGGAGAAACCACAACAACACCACAAACTACTGTTACAACAGCTGAATCTTCCACAACACCCACAATAACAGCAGTGTCCTCAGCAACCACTACAGTTCCTGTTGAAACATCCACCACTACAGCAGGAGAAACCACAACAACACCACAAACTACTGTTACAACAGCTGAATCCTCCACAACACCCACAATAACAGCAGTGTCCTCAGCAACCACCACAGTTCCTGTTGAAACATCCACCACTACAGCAGGAGAAACCACAACAACACCACAAACTACTCTTACAACAGCTGAATCCGCCACAACACCTACAACAACAGCAGTGTCCTTAACAACCACTACAGTTCCTGCTGGAACATCCACCACAACAGCTGGAGAAACCACAACAGCATCTACAGCTTCTACAGCATCTACAGCTTCAACAGCATTTACTCCATCTACAGCTTCAACAACTTTTACAACCACTACATCTTCCACAACAACTACTGCAGAAATACCTACGGTGTTAACAGATCTGGTGTTTCGCTCTTCGGACACATTTATAGAAGCACTCAACAACCAAAACACTGAGGAGTACCAGAATAGGTCTAAGCTTGTCATAAATCAGGTGAGTTCAAATCTATTTACTGAATTTACTGGAACACACTAAAGTATACTTGATTGTTAAGCTTATAGTTAAAAGAAGAGACAATAATAATGTAAACAACACTCATGCATTAATTGATGTCTGTAATTGTTTATTATCTGTTCCAGCTTGAAGGAATTTACAGACCCAAGTATGTTAACTTCTTCACAGTGATTGTCATAGGATTCAGGTAAATACACCATATTGCAATGCTGTTTATTTTGTGTGTGTGTGTGTGTGTGTGTGTGTGTGTGTGTGCGTGCGTGCGTGCGTGCGTGTGTGTGTGTGTGTGTGTGTGTGTGTGTGTGTAGGAGAGAGCAAAAGAGAAAGAGAATCCAGTACACTGAGTTTTTTAAGATAACAATAATTTCAACATTTATATATTCCAGCCCAGGGTCAATCATCACAACAACTCAAATAGTCTTCAGATTCGACCAACCAGTCCCCTCCGTTCAAGACATTTCAAACACCCTCTTGACAGCAGTTGGAGGAGGAGGTGTCGATACACTTAACATAATTCCTGAATCAGTTTCAGTCAATGGTTCAGGTAAGCTCTATTACTCAATAGATTTATAGTCCTCAATAACTTTATTATCAAGGAAATCGGACACACAAAACTTATTTTTTATTTATTTATCTATATTTGTTCTTGTTTTTTCTCATCTTCACTGTAGTTACATTGTACTGACTCAAATAAGTACTGAGTAATATTAATTAACTACAGGTACTTACTGTGTTACGGTTAGGGTAGATAGTACACTATGTACTATGGTACAAGTACTATAATAATAAACTTGTACTAACTTGTAACTACTTGACCTTAAGATAAAGTATAACCAAAAAAAAAAAAAAATGCTTTCACAACAGTGTCCTCAACAACCACTACAGTTCCTACTGGAACATCCACCAGTACAACAGGAGAAACTACAACAACCCCACAAACTACTGTTACAACAGCTGAATCCTCCACAAGACCTACAACAACAACAGTGTCCTCAGCAACCACTACAGTTCCTGTTGAAACATCCCCTACAGCAGGAGAAACAGCATCTACAGCTTCAATAGCTTCTACAACATCTACAGCTTCAACAGCATCTACAGCTTCTACAGCATCTACAGCTTCTACAGCATCTACAGCTTCAACAGCTTCAACAGCATCTACAGCTTCTACAGCATCTACAGCTTCAACAGCTTCAACAGCATCTACTGCATCTACAGCTTCTACAGCTTCTACAGCATCTACAGCATCTACAGCTTCTACAGCATCTACAGCATCTACAGCTTCTATAGCTTCTACAGCTTTAACAGCATCTACAGCATCTACAGCTTCAACAGCATCTACAGCTTCTCCAGCATCTACAGCATCTACAGCTTCTACAGCATCTACAGCTTCTACAGCATCTACAGCATCTACAGCTTCTACAGCATCTACAGCTTCTACAGCATCTATAGCATCTACAGCTTCTACAGCTTCAACAGCATCTACAGCTTCTACAGCATCTACAGCATCTACAGCTTCAACAGCATATACAGCTTCTACAGCATCTACAGCTTCAACAGCATATACAGCTTCTACAGCATCTACAGCTTCTACAGCATATACAGCTTCTACAGCATCTACAGCTTCAACAGCATCTACAGTTTCTACAACTACTACAACTTCTACAACCACTACATCTTCCATAACAACTACTGCAGAAATACCTACGGTGTTAACAAATCTGGTGTTTCACTCTTTGGAGACATTTATAGAAGCACTCAACAACCAAAACACTGAGGAGTACCAGAATAGGTCTAAGCTTGTCATAAATCAGGTGAGTTCAAATCTATTTACTGAATTTACTGGAACACACTAAATGATACTTGATAATGATTTTTAAGCTTAGAGTTAAAAGAAGAGACAACAATTATGTAACCAACACTCATATATTACAATACTCTATTGTAACTGATGTCTGTAATTGTTTGTTATCTGTTCCAGCTTGAAGGAGTTTACAGACCCAAGTATGCTAACTTCCTCAGAGTGATTGTCATATGATTCAGGTAAATACACCATACTGCAATGCTGCTTTTTAGTAGGTCTATCTATCTATCTATCTATCTATCTATCTATCTATCTATCTGTCTGTCTGTCTGTCTGTCTGTCTGTCTGTCTGTCTGTCTGTCTGTCTGTCTGTCTGTCTGTCTGTCTGTCTGTCTGTCTGTCTGCCTGCCTGCCTGCCTGCCTGCCTGCCTGCCTGCCTGCCTGCGCGCGCGTATGTGTGTGAAAGAGAGAGTAAAAAAGAAAGAGAATTTAAGCTAACAATTATTTCAACATTTATATATTCCAGCCCAGGGTCAATCATCACAACAACTCAAATAGTCTTCAGATTCGACCAACCAGTCCCCTCCGTTCAAGAGATTTCAAACACCCTCTTGACAGCAGTTGGAGGAGGAGGTGTCGATACACTTAACATAATTCCTGGATCAGTTTCAGTCAATGGTTCAGGTAAGCTCTATTACTCCATAGAGGTAAAGTCTTTAATAACTTTAGAATAATGGAAATCGGACACACAAAACATATTTTTTAGTATTTATCTATATTTGTTATTGTTTTTTTCCTAATTTTCACTGTAGTTACATTGTACTACCTCAAATAAGTACTGAGTGATATTAATTAACTACATGTACTTACTATAGAGTTACGGTTAGGGTACATAGTACCATATGTACTGCATGTACTATAGTAAGTACATGTAGTAAACGTGTAACTACTTCACCTTAAGAAAAAGTATAACCAAAAAAAGCTTTCTATAGGGAGATCCAACTAATTTGCATATCTTTTATTACAGCTTCAACTACAACTATAGCTCCTATGGCAACTACAGCTTCAAGTGGATTAAAGATTGAATCCAGTCTGCTCCAAGCAACATGCCTCATTATTACGTCTAAAATATTTAGGCTTTTCCTATAGATCCCTTAACCATATATCCAACCAACAGAATACAATTAGACCCGATGTAATAAATTAAACAAAGATCAAATGTATTTTTTATTATGTGGTAGGCCTATTTAGTATTTGCCATTGTATCACTCTCTTAAAGAACAATGCATCAAGCTTATCTTTATATTGCCCTATACCATTATTTAAGAATACAATTTCAGATATTTGTTAAACAGCAGTTCCCTTTCAAGGGAACTCGCGTTGCGTCGAGTTTGACGCTATGGGAACGCTTTGCGTGATGATGTCTTGAAGCACATGTAAAATCAGTCCAATGGCGTGGCGGAGCGTCAGATGCGGGTGACGTCACGTACCAGGAAACTATAAAGCCTGCTTGAAAACAGAGAGCGACAGCTTCTGTGTCTTCAGTAGCGCTTTATGTGAAATCTGTCTCTGTCTATTTATTGTTGTCTGTCACATTATGCAATCCAGCGATCAGTTCAGAATGTGTGTGCATCCCTGCCCGCGTTTTTATTATGGGTAGGGACACTCACGTTCTGTGTATTGTTTGTTTGGGAGAGGAGCATGCCCAGTCAGCACTCGAGGGTGCTGGCTTGTGTGCATTGTGAGGCGCTGTCCATGCGCTCGCTCCGATCCCGGCTGAGTTTCTTCCGGGAAGCTCGCGCTCCCCAGGGCTCGGGTCCCGCTGCTGCCGAGGCACAGCGGCGATCTCAGTCCTGGGGTTCGCAAATGGATCTATCAGCGGGGTCTGAGACGGGCTCTGCCTTATCTCAGCCCTTGCCTGATAGACCCAGTGTTTCTCATCAGGGTGCGGAAGCACGCGCGGCGGTTTCTTCCCCCCTGATGGTTACACAAACACTGCAATTGTCCAGTTCTGAGGAACTGGATGTTGTTAATGTTGAAGAATTGCTGGATGTAGTGACAAGAGCAGTCGATAGACTATGTATTGAGTGGCAATCTTATAAACAGGACGTTCGTTCAAATAAATAAATAAATAAATAATAAACTTGACGAACGCTTCCTGCCCTCACGTGCACAATCACAACGCCGAAATCTGCCGTTTTTCCCCGATCTCCATACTGAGGTGTCGAGATCGTGGGAGAAACCAGTGTCATATAGAGTGTTTAATTCCAAATATATCTGATTATTCCTCTATTTTCTGGTTAAAGAGACATGGTTATGAGGAGATGCCAAAGGTGGGAGAGACGCTCGCGAGCTATCTCTCTCTAGCAACAGCATCGTCCCTAAGTGTTTCGGCATTGCCTAAATAAGCCCCTCAGAGTGACATAAAAAAAAAATAAAAAATATATCTCTGGTGGGCAAGGCTTATTCCGCGTGTGTTTATACACAATGTCTTTGCCATTTATGCTAACCCTGCCACTTTGTGTGTTTCGGGGCGCAGTGGTCTCCGGCGAGCACATATCTCAGGGTCCACCCGGAAACGTAGTGGTCCTGGGATGCTTGCCCCCTCCGAGGAGGGTCCTAGAGCAGTCAGTTCAGTCGTTCCCTGCCGGTTCGCCATACAGGGCACTGAATTGGTCGCTCGAGTAACATCTACACCAGTCTTGAGAGGCTGGTTCTCTTAGTAAATTTTTTGTCCTGATGCTCGAGGGCTCAGGACAATGAGGGTAGTCCCCCCCCCCGAAGTGCAGCGGTCAACACCTCTTTTCACGGTGCCCGTCTCTCTTCGGTACCCTTAGGGGACCGTTCTGCCAACCCTGCCACCTCTGGTGTTTCAGGGCGCAGCGGTCTCCGGCGAGCACATATCTCAAGGTCCACCCGGAAACGTAGTGGCCTCGGGATGCCCGCCCCCTCTGAGGAGGGTGCTAGAGCAGTCTGTTTGGTCGTTCCCTGCCGGTGCGCCGTTACAGGGCGACGAACCGACTGCTCAACAGCAGGAGAAAAATACGGTGCCGTCTCTCTTCGGTGCCCTCAGGGGACCGTTCTGCCAACCCTGCCGCCTCCGGTGTTACAGGGCGCAGCGGTCTCCGGCGAGCACATATCTCAAGGTCCACCTGGAAACGTAGTGGCCTCGGGATGCCCGCCCCCTCTGAGGAGGGTGCTAGAGCAGTCTGTTTGGTCGTTCCCTGCCGGTGCGCCGTTACAGGGCGACGAACCGACTACTCAACAGCAACAAAATCCAGAAACCAGTCTCGAGAGACTGGTACCTCTAGTAGAATCTTTGACAGCATGGAAGCTACTGTCAAATGTTTCTCGTTGGGTCCTGCAGACCGTGGAAAAAGGGTATTAGATACAATTCTGGTAACGCCCACCGCGGTTTATGGGGATCCTGCCCACAATGGTGGGCCCCGAGCAGGTTCTGGTTATGGAACAGGAAGTAAACACTCTGTTAGAGAAAGGGGCCATAGAATATGTACCTCCCTCCAACTGGGAAACCGGGTTTTACAGCCGGTATTTCATAGTTCCAAAGTAGGACGGGGGATTGCGTCCCATTTTAGGTCTTCGAGTTGTCATGCAGCTCAAGTTCAAAATGTTAACATTGAGACAATCGTGCCACAGATTAGTCCGAGGACTGGTTTGTCACGATAGACCTCAAGGACGCATATTTCCATCCGTCCGTGTCATTGGAAGTTCCTGAGGTTTGCTTTCGGGGGCAAAGCATACCAATATCGAGTTCTTCCATTCGGCCTGGCTTTATCACCCTGCACTTTCACCAAATGCGTGGATGCAGCTCTGGCGCCTCTGCGCCTCTGGGGTATTCGCATCACGAACTACATCGACGATTGGTTGATTTTAGCTCAGTCGCATTAGATGGCGGTTCAACATCGAGACGTTGTTCTCGCCCATATGAAAGAGTTGGGGTTACGGCTGAACGGCAAGAAGAGTGTGCTTCTCTATTTTTGAGGACCACTTTTTTAGGCGTGGTTTGGGATTCAGTGTCGATGCAGGCGCGCCTGTCATCGCCACGCTTCGATCCTGGCAGCTGTGAGAAGTGTAAAGCTAGGCCAGCTACTCACTGTCAAACAGTTCCAGAGACTGTTGGGTCTCATGGCAGCAGCTTCCAACGGGATACCTTTTGGACTGCTGTACATGAGGCCCCTGCAGTGGTGGCTCAGGACCAGAGGGTTTTTCCCCGAGGGACAACCCATTTCGCACAATCAAGGTCACGCGGTGATGCCTACGTGCCTTGGTTATGTGGAAAAAACCTTGGTTCCTGTCCCAGGGCCCAGTGCTGGGAGCTCCTTGTCGTCGCAAACTGCTAACGACGGATGCTTCCCTCACGGGTTGGGGAGCGATCCTGAGGGTCGCTCATCTCAAGGTCTGTGGGAAGACCATCATCGTTCCTGGCATTCTATAGCCTAGAGATATTAGCTGTCTTCCGGGCTCTGAGGAGCTTTATCACAGGTCTCAGGGGACACCATGTGTAGTACATACGGACAACACGTCGGTAGTCGCCTATATCAACCACCAGGGGGGTTTGCGCTCGCGCCCGTTATGCAACTTGGCACGCCATATCCTCTTGTGGTCCCAGGGAAAGCTGCTGTCTCTCAGGGCAGCGTACATCCCCGGGGTCCAGAATATAGGAGCAGACACTCTGTCGAGACAGGGGCTGAGGCCCGGGGAATGGAGGCTCCACCCCGAGGTGGTGGAGCTGATATGGAGGGAGTTTGGCAAGCACAAGTGGATCTGTTTGCGTCTCGAGAGACGTCTCACTGTCCACTTTGGTTCTCCCTCATGCATCCAGCTCCTCTGGGACTGGATGCTATGGTGCAGACGTGGCCGAGGCTACGTCTGTACGCTTTTCCCCCAGTTGCTCTGCTCCCGGGAGTTCTGGAAAGAGTTCGCAGGGACCGGGTTTGCCTGCTTCTGATAGCCCCGCACTGGCCGGGCAGAGTATGGTTTCCCGACCTCGTGTCTCTCCTCGACGGGCCTCCCCTGGAGCTACCCGTCAGGAGGGATCTTCTGTCCCAAGCGGAGGGCTCGATATTTCACCCCCGACCAGAACTGTGGAACCTGTGGGCTTGGCCTCTGAGGGGGCCCAGCGCATAGTGTCAGGTCTCTCAACTGAGGTTGTTGAGACCATTCTACAGTCCAGAGCTCCCTCCACGAGGAAACTTTATGCCCTGAAGTGGAGACTATTCACTTCTTGGTGTAGTGACTGTCGGTTGGACCCAGTTAACTGCCCACTTGGTACAGTGCTGGAGTTCCTGCAAGAACGGTTCACTGCAGGTCTAACCCCGTCCACTTTAAAGGTTTATGTGGCGGCCATAGGTGCTTACCACATGCTTTTGGGTGGAATCTCTGTGGGGAAAGACCCCTTGGTATCTCGTTTCCTTCGTGGCACTTGAGGCTGAGGCCTGCAGTTTGCTCTAGGGTCCCTCCATGGGGTTTGTCCTTTGCGCTGCAAGGCCTTTCCCTGGCCCCTTTTGAGCCTATTGGGGAGGCTCCAGAGAAGTTCTTGACACTGAAAGCTCTGTTCCTTCTAACTATTTTCTGCAGGCCTTCTGTCCTCTTCCTTTTCACGGACCAGGAAAGAACTATTTGCTTTGCCCAGTTCGGGCGTTAGACGCTATGTCCACAGAGCTGCCCTGTGGCTTAAAACTACCAATTATTTGGGTGTTTCGGGTCCCCTAACAAGGGATATCCAGTGTCTAAGCAAAGGATGAGCAAGTGGGTGGTTAGGCCATTTCGCTTGCTTATGAAGCAGCCGGACAGCCTTCTCCTATGGCTGTCCGGTCGCACTCTACTAGGAGTATGGCGGCCTCCAAGGCCCTTATATCAGGAGTTTCCTTACAGGACGTTTGTGATGCGGCAGGCTGGTCCTCACCGCACACATTCGTCAGGTTCTACTCTCTGGATTTGGACTCTACTCCAGGGTCTCATGTTCTGTCTTCCTAGTGCTGCTCACTTGATTTCACACAGGACAGACATTCGTAGCTATGGTGGCGTTGGTATAGACGTTCCCATAGCGTCAAACTCGACGCAACGCGAGTTCCCTTGAAAGGGAACGCCTCGGTTACGACTGTAACCTCGGTTCCCTGAAGAGGGAACGAGCGTTGCGTCACCTTGCCATATCTCCTTCATGCCTGTCAGCGGCTACTTCAGACTTTTTACGAAGCTGTCGCTCTCTGTTTTCAAGCAGGCTTTATAGTTTCCTGGTACGTGACGTCACCCGCATCTGACGCTCCGCCACGCCATTGGACTGATTTTACATGTGCTTCAAGACATCATCACGCAAAGCGTTCCCATAGCGTCAAACTCGACGCAACGCTCGTTCCCTCTTCAGGGAACCGAGGTTACAGTCGTAACCGAGGCGTTTTCTAGAGGAAATGGATCTTTTTCCTCATGCATTTTCTAATGTATGTTTTCAAAAGTAAATATTATAAAAGTTGTTTGTTTAGTTGTTTTTAGGATAACTACTGGTTATACTATTTATAAATGTTGTAATGTGTCATATTTTATTTCAATCAAATAAAAGTATTTATTCTTTATATGGTTCAAAATATTTTGCTTTCATTGCTAAACATGGCTTCTTAATGTACACAATTAAATGTTCTAATGCAACTAGTCACATTCGTCATTCTGCATAATGGTTAAACCGATTATAATGAATATTTTTCAAAAAAAATAATTGTTGTTATTTTCAATATTTGCCAAATAATACACAGATGTTTCAGAGACATTTTCATTCAATACTTTATGTACTGCTTCATACAGCATCTGTTTGAACAAGAATAAAGTTCAACATAAGCTACTATCAATGAAGTGGAGTCTACGTTTTTTAATCAGTTTTAATTTGATAAACATGACACAATATAACATTGCAACTAGCCAATTACATGAAAAGAGCGTTTACTGTTATAAAAAAAATGATTTGTGAGCTTTAGAGAAATGTGGAACAGCTGTGTCGTCATCAGCCCTCGTGCAGCCCAGTGCAGTATGGCAGCGATCGGGGTCAAAAGTCTTTAAACGAAACGAAACGTTTGTCCGTGTTAACGCGACAACACGCACAGCAGCCAATGAAATTGTTGTATTTGAGACTACATTTGCATATGTGATGTGATGGTACGTTGGTATATATGTATACAAACATCAGATGTCATGTTTATTCATGAACGATGTCGTAATGGTATACTGGTATGCACGTATGCAAAAATCAGACGTTATATTAGGCTTGTTTGAGATGCGCCTTGCCTCACCTGAAATGTATGCGAGAGTAGGCGGCTGCAGTGAGAGGAGGAGTGAAAAAAGTGCAGGCAAGCCGGACAGTTCTCTCTTCTCGCAGTGTATCTGACACCTGCGAGATCAAAGATGGATATCGCGGGATTCACGCTCGTGCACAGTGTTGCTAATAAACTGGATGTAATTTAAGTTCTACCAGAAAGACTCGGGAGAATTAATACTGTGACAATAAACATTTATTTAAGAGCTCAGCAAACAATCAAATTCTTTGGCGTAGGCCCCGTCCGTAACTCGCATTCCGAGGGTACGGAATCTGCATATCCTGCCTGAAGACAAAGGCAGGGGCGCAGCTCACCCCCTGCGAAGTAAGGAAGGGGGCCATCTGGTGGTGGTGGGATGGAAGGAGGAGAGGACATCCTGGCGTCTTCAGGGTAGAGGGGAGAGCCCGTCTGGAGGTGATGGAGGGGAGGACTCAGCATAGAATGTTAGGGAGATGAAGGAAAAGTCCCGTCTTGGTGGTGGATGGGGAGGATGGAGGTGGTTGAAGCGACAGCATCTGCGAACTCAGACATGAGTAAGTACCACCCTTTTATACTGGCTATAAGGATATGATTAGATAGGAGAGAAGGTAATACATGATGCGAACGATTGAGTCTTCCTGGCAGAACTTGCGCTAGCTTCATTTCTGTTGCTTTTATATGAAAATAAATATAATGAACAAGACACCCAAAGTACTTATTTAATTCCATTCCAAATACGTTTACCAATAATTTTTTCTTTAATACAGACATATGTTTTTTTTTTATTTATTTTTCTATAAAAATTACATTGCATAACCCATAGAGATCGCATTCGCTCTGTCAGATAGTTTGGGAATATTCACACATAATGTATACACATAAAACATGATATCAGAGTTTTAAAATCAAACATTTTAAAAGAGAACAATACATCACGGTTGTTTAAACCAATGAGCATTAAGCTGTGTCGTCAGCAAGTCGTTTCCCATCGTGCTTTTGATCAGCGCAGTCGCTGGAGAGCAACTGCGCCCGACTGCAGAATCCGACAGGTCCGCCTTGCGCTTGTGAGAGTTTTTTTGACATGCGCCAGCAAGACATCAGAGCAAGGCGAACCGCACTCGGACACATTTCTAACCGCCATGCATCTCGCGCTGATCACTGGTGATCGGTTCTGCGCAGATTTTGCTCATCTCAAACAGGCCTATTGACAGGGTGGGACAGGCACGTGATCGGCTCAGAATGCATTTTCAAATTGCACATTGAATTTAGCTACATTCATTGCGGGACACTTAATGGAAATACAATCACAAGTGTCTTAAATGTGAGTGTAAATGCAATTAAGAAAAAAATTACATTTAAATTACAATTTTGCTACAGTTTTTGCTTGAACATGTTAAACATAATAATTTCTGTAATACATTTTAATTTTAATTTTGCAACTTATAAAGCATTAAAATATGTATTCAATTTACATATTAAAACTAGTGTATGAAATGGCAAATGTAAATTATATAATTGAATTTTCATTTTGCACCAAACGTTGCACAAATGTATGGGAAAATAAAAATTTAAAGGAACACTTCGACTTTTTGAGACTTTAGCTTATTCACCGTATCCCCCAGAGTTAGATAAGTCCATACATACCTTTTTCATCTCCGTGCGTGCTGTAAGTCTGTTTGACGCACCCACCGCTAGCCTAGCTTAGCACAAAGACTGGATGTAAATGGCTACAGCTAGCATACTAATCCCAATAAGTGACAAAATAACGCCAACATATTCCTATTTGCATGTTGTGATTTGTATAGTCACAGTGTGTACAAATAACAAGGTCATATGAGACACAGCCATTTTTTAAACGTTTAAATACTGGGAACTATTTTCTCAGAAGGCGAAGCACTGCAACTTGGGCGGAGTGATTAGCGCAGCACCCGAGAAGCGCCGTGGTGAGGAGCAGAGAGTTCGCTCAGAGTTGGAGTAATAGAGTCAGCAATTACTAGATAGTAAATGCAAAGTTTACAATCATGGGTGTTCGCTGTATTGTAAAGAGCTGCAGCAATAAACAGGGGAGACCAGGTAATACCATGATGTTTCATAGAATTCCAACCAAAAACGCTGACCTGATGAATCAATGGCTACTTGCTCTGGATATAGAGCCAAACACACCTGTAGACATCATCAAGGACTATCGTGTTCGCTCAGAACATTTCACTGAGGATGACTATTTTGAAAAAAATGGAATTTGCCACACGGACCATGAAACGTGTGCTGAAGGATAAAAACAGGACAAAGTGGATCACCTGCGGCTGCGGTAAGTGTTCCGTTATGTTTTTAGATGACTAGCCTACTGTTACAGTGCCATTAGCTAGATGTAATGTAACCTTGGTGACACTATTACATGAATAGGGTGCTCACTACTATTACAGTTGTTCCGAGAAGTGTCTGCACTTGCACTCCCAGACATGCACACTCAGACACCAGCGCTTCCTCTATTGGGTTACGTTGGTTTTGTTGACAGAACGGCGCTTCTCAGGTGCTGCGCTAATCACTCCGCCCAAGTAGCAGCACTTCGCCTTCTGAGAAAATAGTTCACAGTATTTAAACGTTTAAAAAATGGCTGTCTCATATGACCTTGTTATTTGTACACACTGTGACTATACAAATCACAACATGTAAATAGGAAAATGATGGCGTTATTTTGTCACTTACTGGGATTAGTATGCTAGCTGTAGCCATTTACATCCAGTCTTTGTGCTAAGCTAGGCTAGCGGTGGGTGCGTCAAACGGACTTACAGCACGCACGGAGATGAAAAAGGTATGTATGTATCTAACTCTGGGGGATACGGTGAATAAGCTAAAGTCCCAAAAAGTCAAAGTGTTCCTTTAAATACAGAAATGCATTGCCATTTTACATATTGCATTGTGATTTTGCATATTACATTTCAAATTGAATATTGCTACCCATAAGCTTCCATAGCGAGTGGAGGCTAGGCATGCACTTTCACCTCCAAGGTCACCGTGACTCTCTGGGACGGTCACCGTGACGATAGTTGACTGTGGTGCTGCTGTGTGTGGGTGGTGTTTTAGCTCAGACGTACATTTCTTTGCATGGCATATCCTTAAACGCTAGCGGGACGGTGACAATTAAGCGGAATAGTTCTGCCATTATTTGCTCCATTAAATAATTATTGCTTATTTCCTCATGTCGCTACAAACCCGCATGCTGGCATCTCTTTCATGGGACACAAAAGAATTTTTGAAGAATGCACATTCTGCAATGTTCTTACATGTTTATTTATATTTCAAACTCAAAGTATAAGGTTTAAATTTATATTAATACACATCTATATTAATAATGTGTAAAGGAAACATTTTTAGGTCATGTGAACTGGTCAAAATTTCTTTACGGTATTTCACCATTTTAAATCACTTTTTGACTTCACTAGTTGCTCTTAAAAGTCTTTCAGAGACAAAATAAAGTATTTAAAGTGTGTATATACATGCCTATATATATATATATATATATATATATATATATATATATATATATATATATACTGCTCAAAAAAATAAAGGGAACACTTAAACAACACAATGTAACTCCAAGTCAATCACACTTCTGTGAAATCAAACTGTCAACTTAGGAAGCAACACTGATTGACAATCAATTTCAAATGCTGTTGTGCAAATGGAATAGACAACAGGTTGAAATTATAGGCAATTAGCAAGACACCCCCAATAAAGGAGTCGTTCTGCAGGTGGTGACCACAGACCACTTCTCAGTTCCTATGCTTCCTGGCTGATGTTTTGGTCACTTTTCAATGCTGGCGGTGCTTTCACTCTAGTGGTAGCTTGAGACGGAGTCTACAACCCACACAAGTGGCTCAGGTAGTGCAGCTCATCCAGGATGGCACATCAATGCGAGCTGTGGCTAGAAGGTTTGCTGTGTCTGTCAGCGTAGTGTCCAGAGCATGGAGGCGCTACCAGGAGACAGGCCAGTACCTCAGGGGACGTGGAGGAGGCCGTAGGAGGGCAACAACCCAGCAGCAGGACCGCTACCTCCGCCTTTGTGCAAGGAGGAGCAGGAGGAGCACTGCCAGAGCCCTGCAAAATGACCTCCAGCAGGCCAAAAATGTGCATGTGTCTGCTCAAACGGTCAGAAACAGACTCCATGAGGGTAGTATGAGGGCCCAACGTCCACAGGTGGGGGTTGTGCTTACAGCCCAACACCGTGCAGGACGTTTGGCATTTGCCAGAGAACACCAAGATTGGCAAAATCGCCACTGGGGCCATGTGCTCTTCAGATGTATTTTAGTACATCAAGGAAAGCAAAAACAAAACAAAAAATGAAAAGGAGAAATGATTCCTTGGCATACTGAGAAAAAAAAGTTTCACTTTATTTAACTATAATAAATCTGCTTTTAATTGATTTGCCAACTCTACCATTCACATTCGACAGTTTTGCTTTGCAAGGACACTGTAAAATAAAGCATTACCCTTTTTTATGTTAATTTAGCTATTTTTTACTTTCATATAATATATATATATATATATATATATATATATATATATATACACTCACCTGAAGGATTATTAGGAACACCATACTAATACTGTGTTTGACCCCCTTTCGCCTTCAGAACTGCCTTAATTCTACGTGGCATTGATTCAACAAGGTGCTGAAAGCATTTTTTTGAAATGTTGGCCCATATTGATAGGATAGCATCTTGCAGTTGATGGAGATTTGTGGGATGCACATCCAGGGCACGAAGCTCCCGTTCCACCACATCCCAAAGATGCTCTATTGGGTTGAGATCTGGTGACTGTGGGGGCCATTTTAGTACAGTGAACTCATTGTCATGTTCAAGAAACCAATTTGAAATGATTCGAGCTTTGTGACATGGTGCATTATCCTGCTGGAAGTAGCCATCAGAGGATGGGTACATGGTGGTCATAAAGGGATGGACATGGTCAGAAACAATGCTCAGGTAGGCCGTGGCATTTAAACGATGCCCAATTGGCACTAAGGGGCCTAAAGTGTGCCAAGAAAACATCCCCCACACCATTACACCACCACCACCAGCCTGCACAGTGGTAACAAGGCATGGTGGATCCATGTTCTCATTCTGTTTACGCCAAATTCTGACTCTACCATCTGAATGTCTCAACAGAAATCGAGACTCATCAGACCAGGCAACATTTTTCCAGTCTTCAACTGTCCAATTTTGGTGAGCTTGTGCAAATTGTAGCCTCTTTTTCCTATTTGTAGTGGAGATGAGTGGTACCCGGTGGGGTCTTCTGCTGTTGTAGCCCATCCGCCTCAAGGTTGCGCGTGTTGTGGCTTCACAAATGCTTTGCTGCATACCTCGGTTGTAACGAGTGGTTATTTCAGTCAAAGTTGCTCTTCTATCAGCTTGAATCAGTCGGCCAATTCTCCTCTGACCTCTAGCATCAACAAGGCATTTTAGCCCACAGGACTGCCGCATACTGCATGTTTTTCCCTTTTCACACCATTCTTTGTAAACCCTAGAAATGGTTGTGCATGAAAATCCCAGTAACTGAGCAGATTGTGAAATACTCAGACCGGGCCGTCTGGCACCAACAACCATGCCATGCTCAAAATTGCTTAAATCACCTTTCTTTCCCATTCTGACATTCAGTTTGGAGTTCAGGAGATTGTCTTGACCAGGACCACACCCCCCAAACCCCTTTCTTTTTATTGTATATATTTAATATCGTGCCAAATGAACTAAACAAACTAATCAAAACTGCAGCTTCCTTTTCTTCATTCTCAATAACCTTAAACTGATAGATAGTCTGAACTCTTGTGTGGTTGTCAACAGGAACATCATGAATATCAGTGTGTTAGGTACTTAAGAGTCTCTCCAAAATTTTAATGCTGATACTTGACCTTTATTTCAGGGTCACCAGTCGTTCTTTTTAAGCCAAGGAGTTGAAAATTTTTAATCTGAGGGAGATTTTAGCACTTTTAGCACTAATCTCACTGTAGTCCAGAGCTCTGACAGCAATATCTGAACATCAGCCATCACGAAACACAAAGAGAGAGTTGAAGACACACACACACACACACACACACACACAGAGAGAGAGAGAGAGAGAGAGAGAGAGAGAGAGAGAGAGAGAGAGAGAGAGAGAGAGAGAGAGAGAGTCTGATGAGATGAAGAGGCCGAAGTGAAGCCTGTTTGCATTTGAATGCAGTCAGTCAGCTGCAGAACAGGATAACATCTCAGCTTTCGCTGATTTGGTTCTGGCCAAAGGGACACAAAGAAGACTTTACAAGAGGGAAGCACTCAAAGACATTCCTCAAATCCATTTAAGTAGAAAGACAGAAGACCGGGCTAATGTTTCAAGACAGAAATAGCCGTTTTATTTTTCTTGGGTGTTGATTCCCGTGCCACTGATTTGAATGATGCTCTTTTTATTCTCTCAAATTCTCTGCTTCTCGATGAATGGGGGGGGGGGGGGGGAGACTTGTTCAGAACGTCTCATGATCCTCATCCCTCTTGTCATCGGGGCCAGGCGCCAACCAGTCGGGCTGTTTAAAACTGACCCCCAGCACTAACGAAATAACTGGTCAATACTATCTTTGTTGCCGAAATTACTGATTGGTTAAGAGAAAGACAGAGACCAAGGTCTCACACAAGAGTCCTCACAAACCAGAACCATAAATCACCCAGTCTCCAGAAAGTCTGCTTACCAAAGACTTTTATTGGTTAACTTAAGGAAGAACTGGTCAACGTTTGATAGTTTTGCAAGACGAATCGGTTTAGAGATGATTACTGCTCAGGGCCCTAACAAGAGGTCACATGACCCCTGTGGCTAACAGACCCCATCTTGGTCCCATGAGAGAGACAAACAGATTTCAGCAGAAAATACCCATGACCTCAGGGTGTTTCCAAGCCCATACACTTTACACACCAAAAGACTTTTACATATCAAAATCCATAAAACTCATTCAAGAACAATTTTCAATGGACTTATAAACATCAGACATCATTCTATGTGTTTCTACGATATATGTGTCCATTTAATATGCTTTAATCCCATATAATTCATGTAATTGGTATAATTGTTAGGTGTGTGAATGAAGTGTGTACTGTTTCATATCAATGCTACCTTACGAACACAACTAGCAAGATGACTGAAATTAAATCTGTGTAAAATATTTTATATTCTGATAAGTAGAAATCCTGCCTAAAACTGTTGCATCTGGTCTTTTAGTTTCATTAGATAAACCCCCCAAGGAAGACATGATTTATGACTTTGCAAACAAAGCAGCAGTCATGACATATTTGTAGGAGTAGCCTAACAAACCTTTTTTGTTTTAAAAAACCATTTAAAAACCAGCGCAGAGCGTTGGGGAAGTCGGAGTTCAAAAGTTAGTTCGTTCAAAATGTTCTGATACAGAAGAGCTCTCAACGAGTGCAGAACAAAGACGGAGACGGCAGACGATGGTTTTAGTAACCATATAACGTTAACAGACGAGCAGATCAACCCAAATTAAGATCAGATATGGGTTAGATTCAATTTCCAGTCATCTAGCTCCTTTCCGTATCTTATTTTCTTTCTTTCTTTTGTGTTATTCTTCTTTTCCGATTGAAAGTCTCGGTTTTAAGTTAAGTTTTGCTGCAAAGTTTCGTTCCACGATTCACGGCTGCAACGCACGCTTTCAACTTCAAAGACGCATCAACCATCCGCGACCGTCAGCCACACGTGACTGGTCCTCGCCCTATCTATCCAGGCACGAGGAGACTATAACCAACGAACGAACCCTGACGCTGACCAAAGGAATTCCCAAAAGGAACGCAAAAGCAAAGACGCAAGTAGACTACCTCCAGACTAAAATCTTAACTGGTGTTTTGATAAATGTAATAACCTGTCTAAGAAACGATAGAAGGGTTAAATTAATGATTGATGGTTCGTTCAGGTCATGTCTTACAAGTGCATATAGAAATTCGGAATTTCCTTCCTCTTACCCTTAAACTCATTCTTCCCAAACTCAGTCTTCTGTTTGTATTTCTTTCTTTATTACTCTCTTCCTTTCTGCAACCTGTATGAATGTGTGTGTATGCGTGCACGTGTGTTTGTGTTAGTTGTTAGGATAATCAATAGAGTCTTGTTAGAGTCTTCTTGTTAGAGATTAGCTGTATGTGTTAGTATATAATCAATAAAGTATTGTTTGTATTTGAAAAGAGATTACTTGTGTATGTGCTTATCAAATTTATTGTCTTGAACTTCGATCAAAAGTTACCTATGCTTTTACCCTATTTCTTAATTTACTGTTAGGGGGTTATTCTTTCTTGGCCAGGAAGATATTATATTTCCTAGAGTTAATAATTGTTTATGCTTTCTGTTCATTGGATGAACTGATAAATGATCATATTATTGATTCTGTTACAGTAAATTCTGAAAATAGTTAAATTATTAATTATTGATCATAATTCGTTATGAATAATAATTAATTATATTTATACGTGGGCGTATAAACGCTACATATTATGGTGGAGAATGCGGGCAGTTTAACCTAAATTGTAAGCATATACGAAGTAATTTATATTTTCATTTTCATATGGATGAGAGATCCTAACCTCTGAGAGTCTGTGTGTATGACGTATGCAGCGCGCGCCGCACGCTCTGTTTGAATGGATGTCTGCTGCTTGAGCTGTTACTCTAGCCTAGTCTGCCTCCCTTCCCGTGTTATTTTATTTTAAACTGCAGTAAAATAACCCAAGATATAAAATCTCACACAATGATAAGGTAAGGATTGAGCGTGTCCCTCAATCTCTGAAATACTTTGATTATAGCTTACTGACGTCTGCGTGTTCCAGCGTCTTTCAAAGCTGTAACTTATGTGTGTTTGTATCAGTCAGAGAGCTGAATGAAATTAAAACTGCAGTAATTAAAATAACCATGTAAAGGACGGACGAGCGTGTCCCTCGTCTAACGTGAACGTTAGTCCTTATTTATCTGATCGTCACTCAGTGCGTGTTCCACTGGGACGAATATTCTCCTCACAGATTAGTCTTTTATTTATCAGGTTGTCCGTGCGTGTCCCACGGCAATTCCCGTGATAAACTATAAGCTTATCTGTGTCTGTTCAATTAATTCTCGTGTAAACACTGCGTATGTCCGAGTGTAGTTGAATGGGAATTATTTAAAGTTGTATTCAAGTAAAGCTTGACGTTGAAACTCAACCAACAGTTAAAAACCCTGTTGTCTTCGTGTGCTCAGATAAAATTGCACAGAGACGATCCACAGAGATCGCTATAATTGTTCCATCTATTACAGCACAAAGCTGTCCTTTAAAGTTAACCTCACTCCTAACAAACTGAGTGAAGCCCCACGTCGTAAAAACAGCTACGAGTGGCGTCGCATTTGTACAGTTTGAAATGCGCCGACATTTCACGTAATATTATCAACTGTACGTGCATATTTCTTTGAACATTGTTGAAATGCGCCGACATTTCATGTCACATGCGTAACTGTTTACAAACTGTTGCAATTCACATGTTTGCCCACTAGCGTTGTTTTGTCGCCATAGTTACAATCGTGACACGGAAGTCTTAACCAACGCTTCCGGGTGAACTCTGACCAACGCCACAGTGTAAACAAACTGAAACAAAACCCATTTGTGGCTAAGCTAAAGCTAAAGCTAAAGCTAAGCTAAGTAGTTGTTTACAATTGAGGCCTAACCTATATGCTAAAGCCTTAAGCATTATCTACGTTTGTCATTAGTATTAACATCAGTGGTTAAATACCGTGTCTGTTTGAACAACGTTAAAGTGATTTAACCATTTAAACACCTCGACTGTTACACCTGTTGGGTTTTTCTTCTTTCCTATTTTACCTGTCTCATACTTTACCCATATTTTTCTGTGCAAAGGAAATTTCGGTTCACAATTATTAATTTAAATTTGATTTAAAAAAGGGAAATATTAAATCAAGATTGAAGTTTTTATTTTTCTAAACAGGTAATTTCTAATGATTTCTAGATTTATTTTTAATAAATCTAATTTCATAATTTTCATAATTTCTAAATTTCTCTTTTGATTCCTAGCTTGGGAGTGAAACACCTGAGCCTCAATAGGAGACATTGGCATCTCACTACAAGTTTCAAATAAATCAGAGATAAACCTCTCTTACAAAGTTTTATTTGTGAATGTTTAGTAGTTGGCAACTATCAATTCTATACTCGTAGGTTGACAAAGGCTCCAGAGCCATTTGTGGATCCAATCTCCTTCCCTCCTTTCCTTCCTACATCCTTCCTGTTTTGTCCTGCGTTCCCATCCTTCACATTTGTGGGAAACAAATCTGGAAGAACCATCAATCGAGTCTAAAGAAAGAGAAAGATAATTTTTCCAAAGAAAACAATTATTAGGTATTTGATTTGTAATCAAACCCTCTCTTGTTCTCCATACTCTATCTGTCTTTGTAAACACAATTTACAATTTAACATCTTATCCAAGATCAATTAACAGAGACAAGTGTTGAGCAACCGTCGCCTTCATAGCATCCCAGCTGTAAGCGGTTCAACTGACAGTGTGTGGTGTCAATCCTGTAAAACTCGGAAAAAGGTATCAGCATTATTATTGCATTATTTTTCCTTGTAAACATAAACAATAATATTGTTTACCTTTCTGGAAACAGATTCTCACCAATAGGAAGCATTTACCAGAAAAATAATATTTCTCCTACTTAAGAATTTTCTTTCTTGTTTTATTGAAATTGGTTTTAACCTCTCTCTCTTTTCCCCTTTCTCAGTTGAGTGACACATCACGAGTTTAAACCAGCTTTTCATTGATAGAAAATATTTAAAAAAAATATTTCTCCCATTGAAAAAAAAAATCCTTTCAATTGAGATTTCTTTTAACCTTTTTCTCTCTTTCCCTCACTTAGTTGAGTGACAAAGTTTCCTCATCACTAGCCTACCTGTCTACACTGAGACCAACACTTAGACATTACAACACTTCACTATTGTTGTATAGTCATTGAAACGACACTTAGCTGTTCAACCACACACAGGCTTACACCCCACACAGATCTGTGTCAGTCTCTTCACCCCAGCGTGCCAACATGCCGTGGACGACAAACCCCACTGCCCAAAGGGACGACGTGGACGCCATGCTCAGAGGCATAACAGACTGCCTCACACCAAAGACAATTGAACTGTTATTATTTTTAATAATAATCATAATTCTGAGAAGATTCCTGACACATGATTCAAGCCAGAATCAGAACCACAACCAAGTGGAGCTAACCAAGATCTGTTCCCTAAGCAATGCCTTCACAGCCCAGCTGACACTGAGCGATAAGCACATTACCCACCTTCAGGAGGAGCTGACACGTGCCCAGAGCCGCATGGACAAGCTGGAAGTGAAAGTCCAGAACGACTTCAAGCGTCAGACCACTGAATTCCTGACAGAGCTGATGCACACCCAACGCTGCACAGACCAGCTCAAAACGAAAGCTCAAGTGCCTGACGAAGTGGAGCAAGAAACAAATAACCAAGTTGACAAGCTCCAAGAAGCCCTTGCAGTCACGGAACGTGACAAACAAGAATTAAAGACTGTCCAGAAACACCTGGTAAACAAACTCCAGTCTGCTGAACATCAGCTAGAGAAAGCTAAAGCTGACATTAAAGACAAGAACTCTGAAATTAATGCTCTGAAAGAACACCTGGAAAGGTGCAATGCTGAAATTGACCATCTGACCCAACAACGAGATGACGCCAACGACGAGCTCTACGCGGTCAGAGATGAACTCCAGCACATTTTCCAACAGAAACCACAGCCAAGAAGGGAGAGACCTCCCTCAGCATCACCACTGCTGAGCAGAACAGAGTCCTCCATCCAAGAACTGCCATACAACAGAAAAGGTGAATGGCCGCAACCCAAAACATCACCAGGCTTTACCACAGAACTGTTCACTGCCAACAAACAAAGGGAGCTCATCCAGGCAGACTCCAAAGCTGCACAGGGGATGACCTGTAAAGATCTCAACCAGCTGGTTAAGAATATCACTCAATTCAACCCAAACTCCACGGAATGCCCGGACATCCAGTCCCACATCCGAGATATCAACTTCCACCTAGAGGTGAGACCACATGTGACTGACAGAGACAGGTTCTACCTCCTCAGATCGACATCCAGTTCAGAGGTACGAAGCTTCCTAGACCGACAACCTGCTCATGTCAAGTCAAACTACCAGCTGCTATGTGAGACACTGATAAAAGAATTCACAGGCCCAGAGTCGGAACACGGTGTGTTAATCGCCTTGGAAACCAAACAAGGTCGACAAGAGACTCCCCAAGCCTACTACCAGCGTTTTCGACAAGCCTTCTTTGGTGCACATAACTCACCTGAACATGAAGAGGATGTGAACTTCAAAAACCTCTTCCTGAGAAACCTGCACCCCGGATTAAGTCATCATCTTGATCTTATGGTCAGCGCAGACACAATGACAATTCAACAGCTACGTGACCTGACTCACAAGGCCCACATCAAACAAAAGATGTCCTCAAAGAAAGGTTTGAAAACATCCACAGTTTCAAACTCCTTCAGCCAAGACGCAAGCCTTGCACTGGAAGACAACCAGTGGCATGACAACAGCAAGTTTCTTCGTAAGAAGCACAGAGGACGTGACTCCCATGCCGATGACAGCTACCACACCAACCACATGGAAAAGTCATGGGACCAGCCACGCTTCTCAAGAAACCCACCTCGGCACCACTCAGTTAAGCACAACACTGAGTATGCCCAAGAACAAGACAGTTTAACCTCAGAAGACATCGAGCAACTAATGAGGCGACTGGAAGTGTTCCTAGAAAACAGGCTGAACACGGACGACCAACAAGATGAGTCAAATTTGCTATGACTAGCGATGGAACGGAAGACCACCGACTCATCTGATACACCTTCATAACGAAGATGACAACCACTTGTTCTGCAGCAACACAGAACAAAGTGGTCTCTCACAGTCAACCACTGAGATACCAGAAAACACCATCCTGGCTACCACTCATAAAGAAACCACCAAACGAGCTCCAAACTCAAGAACCAGGTGTGTGCTACAGCAACAACAGTAAGCACAGAAGGTCAGAAAGTCTGTCACAACCAGAAGGCATCAATGCAACAACGGAGACTAAGTTTCGTACTACAACTTCACGCAGCCATGCCAAACTACCTCCCCATGTCTGCCAGAAAACTTCCTGCCTTACTGGTTTGACCCCCCAGCAGATCACAGAAGATCCCTTTTCCAAGGCAAAGAGGCAACAAGCTCATCAAAGCTCAGCCATCAAGCAAAGGGGGGAGCAAAACAGACTGAAACAGATCTGACCATACATGCATACATACATACATGCACTACCCGACACCCCTAACATACTCACTAACATACAGAAGTTAACCACCTCTGCCATGCAAAACATGCAACAAACATGTTTTCCCCCACAGATAGAAACTAACTTCAGAAATTAGCTTAACAACTTAGCTACACTTACCATAGGAAACATGGTAACTAACTACCCATCCAACAAGTACACCTGAGAACACCTCTCATTACATCATGATCCCTGACACCTTAGCTGTGCAACAGTAGTTATAAGTCATATCCGGAGGAACACTCAACTGCTTTGCTTTGTTTTGTTTTACCTCTTCCTTTCTTCCTTTCCTTCTTTTATTAGGTAAAAGGCCTGTCCACCCCATAAGGGTCAAGGTCACAATAATAGGATTGACACACCACGCCTAATATTTGTAAGTCACCTTAAAACGAATGTGAGCCAGAGAACTCCCTGCATCATTCGTGTCACAAATTGAAAGGTAAATTGGTCCAAACCTAGAACAATTTAGAAGAGAATAAAACAAACAAATCAAATTTAGTCACAAAATTAATTAATCACCGTCCCAAAACAAATTAGGATAACGTCCTAAAATTGAACTAAACTTTATTCAACGTGATTAACTATATTGAGAGAGTGAACCGGTTTATGCCTAGGTAATCTAATGCCCTGCACCAGTAAAGTGACCAGTCATGGAGGTGTTGTCTTGTTGTTTGCTGTTTGTGTTTGCTTCCTCTACTCATTTCTCCAGCGTTCACCGATGCCTTCTACTCAACCCATCAGTGAACGAAGGGGGGATATGTAACGACAATGAGAAGAAACCAGCCACAGTTTAATTTTCTTCCAGAATATTAATTCAAACAGAATATTAATTCAAGATTTGGTCAGGACTTCTATCCTCATCCATCTTGTCACGGGATCCAGGCGTCTGACTAATTCCAAGAGCCCCCAGCACTAACACATAACTGGTCAATGGCTAGCTTTGTGGCCGACTACAGACTGGTTAAGATAAAGACAGAGTCCTCACATTCCATATTCAAATTACCCAACCCCGAGCCATGAATCATTCACAGTCTCCAGAAAGTCTGCTAACCAAAGACTTTTATTGGTTAACTGAAGGAAGAACTGGTCAACGTTTGATAGTTTTGCAAGACGGATCAGTTCAGAAAATGGTACTGCTGACCCCTGCGGCCAACGGACCCCATCTTGGTCCCATGAGAGATGAACAAAACCTCTCTTCAGCAGGAACTATCCATGACCTCAGATTGGAATGTCTAAACTTTACACACCAAAAAGACTTTACCTATCAAGATCCATAAAACTCATTCAAGAACAATTTTCAACGGACTTAAAAACATCATGCATCATTCTATGTGTTTCTACGATATATGTGTCCGTTTAATATGCTTTGATCCCATATAATTCATGTAATTGTTATAATTATAATTATTAGACGTGTGAATGAAAGTGTGTACTGTTTCATATCAATGCTATCTTACGAACACAACTAGCAAGATGACTGAAATTAAATCTGTGTAAAAATGTTCATATTCTGATAATTAGAAATCATGCCTAAAATGTTGCATCTGGTCTTTTAGTTTCATTAGAGAAACCCCTCAGGGAATACATGATTTATGACTTTGAAAACAAAGAACAGTGTCTAATTGGTCCGCTCTCTTCAGAAGGGGCGGACAAATTTTAGTTTAAAACCTTAGACCCAAAAACATCTCTCTCTCTCTCTCTCTCTCTCTCTCCAAGTTCGCTTTCGGAGTTCGTTCCTGATTTCATTCAAAATGTTCTGATACAGAAGATCTCTCAACAAATGCTGCACTAAGATGAAGAAGAGCAGACCATGGTTTTAGTAACCATGTAACAGACGAGCAGATCAACCCAAATTAAGATCAAATGGGTTAGATTCCATTCCAGTCATCTAGCTACTTTCCGTATCTTATTTTCTTTCTTTCTTTGTGTTATTCTTTCTTTTCCGATTGAAAGTCTCAGTTTTAAGTTAAGTTTTGCTGCAAAGTTTCGGTCCACGATTCACGGCTGCAACGCACGCTTTCAACTTAAAAGACTTTTCAACCATCCGACATCCACGCCACAGACATTTATCCAAGCACGAGGAGGCCAGCCGACGAACGAGGGAAATCCCCTTTGATGCTCACCAAAGGAATTCCCAAAAGGAAAAGCAAAGACGCAAGTACCTCCAGACTAAAATCTTAACTGGTGCAATTGATATAAATTTAATAACCTGCTGAAAACGATAGAAGGGTTAAATTAATGATTGATGGTTCGTTCCAGGTCATGTCCTAAGTGCATATAGAATCTTGAGATTTCATCATCTCACTCATCATCATCTCACTCTTTCCTCACTCTCTTCCTTTCTGCAACTCGTATGAATGTGTGTGTGTGTGTGTGTGTGTTAGAGATTAGCTTTATGTGTTAGTATATAATCAATAAAGTATTGTTTGTATTTGAAAAGAGATTACTTGTGTATCTGCTTACGAATTTATTGTCTTGAACTTCGATCAAAGTTACCTATGCTTTTACCCTTGATTATTTCTTAATTTATTGTTAGCTGGGGGATTCTTCTTTCTTGGCCAGGAAGATATTATATTTCCTAGAGTTAATAACTGTTTATGCTTTCTGTTCATTGGATGAACTGATAGACTGATCATACTATTGATTCTGCTACAGTAAATTCTGAAAATAATTAAATTATTAATTATTGATCATAATTCGTTATGAATAATAATTAATTAGATTTATACGGGCGTATAAACACTACAAGCCAACCAAGTGCTCTTTCATCGACTGTATTTACATGTCCAATTTACACAGAACTTCACTTCAGATCCCAGGATGGTTGTGTCTGTTTAGTCACATTCTCTGAGACCACATTGACTGCTGTCATCCTGAACTTTTGATAATTTAGCCAATTTTATGAAATGAGTAGATGATAGTTTGTATTTCTTTCAGATTGCTTCTCATAAATAGACACCTCAGGTAACTTCAAACTGATAAAAAGCATGAAAGACCTCTAAGTGCATGTGTTTTCACCTAGAATAAAACAGTAACATTGTGAAATATTATTACAGTTAACTGTAACTTTTTTCTAATGTAAAATGTTAAAATGTAATTTATTCCTGTGATCAAAAGTGAATTTTCATCATCACATTCACAGTCTTCAGTGTCACAAGATCCTTCAGAAATCATGCTAATATGATGATTTGATGATCTAGAAACATTTCTGATTATTGATTATTATCAGTGTTGAAAACAGTTGTGCCGCTTCATATTTTTGTGGAAATCATGGTACATTTTATTTTTCAGGATTCTTTGATGAATAGAAAGTTCAAAAGAACAGCATTTATCTGTATATCTTTTGTAACATTATAAATGTTCCAACTGTCCCTTTTGATTAATTTAATGCATACCTGCTGAATAAAAGTATTACTTTCTTTTTCTTAAAAAAAAATCTTACTGACCCCAAACTTTCCCAAAATCCCCAAAAACATTTTTCTGTTGCTCGGGGCATGGATAAAAATATAATGTTAAAGAAATAGTAAATAGGGAACTGAGTGTCTTTTCAGTATAGATTAAAATCATGCTTTAGGCTCTCCACATCTTCATATAAACCCACACGAGCCACGTTAATATATCAGGATTTGGAAAATGCTGTAAATCCTCCATTAAATAACATTTTATGGATGTTTGGAAGCAAGCAGCACTCGATCTGGATTGACGGGGGACTAAATGGATGATGGCACACCGCAGTGGAACTATAAACTTAAACAGACAATTATTGATTTTGATATTTTTTAGGAATGAAGAGTCTGTGTCTCGATTGGTAACATTAATGCAGTGGGAGAGAAGGGTCTGTGTGGCCGGCTTTGGTGGTCAGTGCTTTAATATGGCATGGTGTGGGAGGTCATCCAGGAGTCAAGGGTCAAAGATTACCATCCTAAAGGTCTCTATGACCCTTGAAAATTGATTGCTTACACATCAGAAAGCTTCAGCTCAGAATGTCAACTTCACATTTAGCCTGGCCGGCACTGACAGCTACACTCGTTTACATCTTCCTCTTTCCATTTTCTTCACTGGTACACTGAAAACAGTTTAATTGTGAAATGTACATAACACACACACACACACACACACACACACACACACACACACACACACACACACACACACACACACACACACGCACGCACTTCTTGGCAATATAAATGTTTTCTACTTATTATGTACATTATCTCTATACACTGTAAAACATCTGTTAAATTAATCAGCAATTACAAACCTCAGCAATATTTGTCAAGCCCCTGCCCCTTTTGTCTCAAAATGTATTGTGCCCCTCTCTGATAAATGTAAATAATAATTATTATTAAAATAAATATTATAATAAATAACAATACACTTATACACCATTGCCACGAACAATAATAATACAAACAAATATTAAATATTATTTTTTTGGCGGAAGCATTTGGCGGAGGTGAAGTGGCAGTAGGCGGAGTTCTTTTTTTCAGCGCTATGTACGCAGCAGTTCGCCGCGAGTCTTCAAACTGCACGGGCAGCAGGTTACATTAAGCTAATAGGAAAAGTTACATTTATCCTACCATGCTACTGTACAAGTTGCGGCAGCATGTGAGTTATGCTTAACAATCATAAAAGTATAACTCAATTTCAGCCGCATTCTGAGTCTGACAATGTCATTCGTTTTTGTCCAGGCCATAGCAAGTGTTATTAGCTTGGGGAAATGCATCTAGTAAAAGGAAATTTCATGTCCAAGAAAAAGTCCATGTCCAGCTCTAAATTGTAAGGAATTTATATCTTTGATTTTATAGTACACTTTACAATAAGGTTCATTTGTTTATTATTCATATTAACTAACATTAACTAATCATGCAAAACAACTAAAAATATTACAGATCATGTACAAAGTAAAAAATCATCAATTGCCAGAAAGTATCCAAGGGTTGTTCACAGAAAGAGAATGCCAACATGACTTAAGGGGAACTTGTACAATTCAAAAAGAACATAGGACCAATGCAAAATACCATTGCATTTCAGTTAAAGGTGTAAATCTATGGAATAGCTGTCACGGGGAACTAAAAATATGTGGGGCACTTAATAAGTTAAAGAAACTATTTAAAATAAGATAATGCACTGAAACTATATGAAACCATTTAAAGAATGATAAATGAACAAGCTGCTTTTGTTGTATTTGGATTGTGCAATGGTATTGCATATAGGAAATACTAATGTTTTTGTATTCTGGTTATATTTGTTTGTCAACATAATGATGTAAGACAATAATTATTTTTAGTTTTAAAAAGGTAGGCATTATAAGCAAGAGCTTCAGCCTACACCTGTTTCAGACTGTGCTGTTGTTTGTTAGCTCAACTGTGTCTGAAACTAAACTAAACTAAACATTTGTTAGGCTACTGTAGGCCTATTTGTTAATCTTAGTTATTAATAATACAACTTTTAAATGTTTGTTCATGTTATGTCACAGTCAGTGCATTAACTAATGTTAACAAATACAACTTTTGATTTTAATAATGTTTTAGTAAATGCTGAAATTAATATTAACTAAGATTAATAAATTGTGTAGAAGTGTAGTTCATTATTAGTTCATGTTAATAAATGTAACTAATGAAACCTTATTGTAAAGTGTTACTGATTTCATGATAGCTAACACTTTTTTGAATACATAGGCCTACAATTTATAACATCAACATAACTAAACATGAATTCCTCATAATTACCGACTTGATTCTCTGTTTTGTTTGGTAATGTAAATAATAATTAGTTATATTATCATCATTTCCGAGAGAGGCTCTCTGACCTACTGCTGCTCTCCATCGAGTGAGATATTCCAAATGATTGTGAGGAAGTCATTAAAATATATAAAACACAACAGACAAACGGATACTGCTTTAAATACAGGTGATTTATTTTAAAAATAAAAGTTTTTAAAAAAAAGTGCCCTTTTTGGTCCTTCCGCCCCTGCCCCGGAGGAGGTCTGTGCACGCCACTGATGTGAAATAAGGGAGCGTTTAGGCAGCAGACATCAGAGCCGGTATTCTGTTCAGTGAGTTCGAGATCATACTCAGTTGAATCAGACGCAAACAAAAAATAGATGGTAAAGCTAATGATAACGACCTGTATTGTTATATATTTATGTAGTCTTGATTTGGGTGTGTACAGGGGGTTTACATTTAAAAGGGTTGTAAATCTAGTTCAAGTAAATTTTAGCACGCCAGTCAACTTTTATCAGGTAATTTCACAACAACAAAAATGTGGCTAGTAAAAATGCTGTGTGGCTAGTAACTTTGGAAAACCACTAGCCACATTGGCTAGTGAACAAAAAAGTTAATGTCAAGCCCTGCACAGTAAACTTTACACAGAACTCAACTGAATTGAGCTTGACTGAACTGAATTAACAGTTTGTAGAGATGCTTTTCAAATCAGAATTTGAATACTGTATATTTGATGAAGTTTGCACCATTGATTCTGTTACCGTGAAGCAGCTTTAAAACAATCTGTATTATATAAAGTGCTATATTAGAGCCCCTAAAAGTGACATGGTGATTGAAAAAAAAAAAAAAAGAATAAGAAAAAAAATAAAAAATAAAAACTGGGAGGGAAAAATATATTTAAATATAGCTATTTAAATAATAGTAACTTGATTTTTTGCTTCTCACTAGCCCCTTTCACACAGCAATCCTGGTAAATTACAAAATTGCCAGAATGACTTTACCAGTATACACAAATATGCTGTTCACACAAGCAAATTTTTACCGGTAAGAGATCATTCACACATCCGCCCACATGAGGAAAAGCGCTTTAGTTTCACTATCTGTTCAATTTGACAACATTTTTAGACGTCTGAGTGAAAGGCGTAAGGCGATGATCAAACAGAAAGCGTGTTTGCTCTTAAAAACACGAGATGCGCATAATGGTATACAACTGCAGATCTGCAGAACTGATGGAAGGAAAAGAAGGCCGGGTTTCAAGCACAACACGTTGAAAAAGCTCAGAGACGTGGAGCAACAGTCAAAGATGATTGCATATTTAAATAGAAAAACTATTAAAAAGCTTACTGTAAACTCACTGAGTAATCACGTCATCTCAATTAGAACTTTATGATTGGCCCAAAGCAGAGTTCTTGTAAGTGATCATACCGGTAATCTTCATTCTGCATTCACACAGAGTATGTGTATTACTGGTAAATAAGGGAATTTACGGGTATTTTTGAAAAGGTCCTGTTCACACACAATCTATTATCGGTAATTTACCAGTAAAGACTGAATGTGTGAAAGGGGCTTTTGTCTTTTTTGGCCAGAACACACAATATGCACCATGAGCTTTGACTGTACACACTGTGAAGGTGCTGAAAATCACTAGACAGTTTCATAGCTTTCTGCATTATCAAAAAGGTTCCTGGCAGCAACTCTTTACTCCCAGCCAAAGTCCTGGCCCGTCATCTGGTAGAACTTCATGTTGAAAGGCCTGTAGAAATCCCGGATTCTGTGCAGCACCTCCGGCGGGATGTGCGGATGCGGTCTTCCTTTCGTCTTCCCCAGGCATCACGGTCTGCTGCTCCCCTCCGGCTTTTTGAGGCATGGGAAGCCTTTAGTCTGGTTAAAGTAGAAGTGCTTATTGGTCACCACTCGTTTGAGTCCCAGGAAATCCTGCACCCTGCCCATTTCTCCCGCCGGATCCGTCACCAGCTTCTCGCCGCTCACAAAGAGAAATACCTGAGCCAGTTCTCCAGGTGTTTGGAGTAGATGCCGATCCTCACGGCACTCCAGGACGTGTCGATCAGACCCGTGGTGGAGTTCTTAAAGACCAGATTCTGGAAAGATGGCAGGCCAGGGTTTTTGGTCAGAGTCTGAGTGTAGTCTGACACGGCCCGGGTCACGGGGTCACGGACCACCACAATGAGTTTGGTGCTGCGGCTCATGGAGAAATCTCGGGAAGGGGCTTCACGTGTGATGAAGTAGCTGGGTGTCTTCTCCATAGTGATCTGGCCGTCTAAAGTACGAGGCATTAGGTTCCTACAGAAAGAGAAAGTGGAGAAAGTGTCATAATGGACGTCACTAAATGGTTTGAAACACCATTAAGTGTTTGTATAATGCTCATTTACAAGTTTATAACTTCATTTGTGTGGTCTGGTAGAATACATTTACATGATATTTCTCATACATTGCTGCAGCACCTCTTTTCACCCTCTGTCTGAACAATCTGTTTTAGTTTCTGTCTCTTTAAAGACGTCTCTCTGAAAAGCATAGTCTGCTCTGATTGGTTAGCCGCCCGGTCTATTGTAATTGGTCAACCACTTAGAGCATGTGTCGAGCTTCAGCTCCTGAGGTTTCATTCAAACATTATTATATCTAAATGGCGTTGATATTGATCCATACCATGTTTTTTTTTTTTGCCTTGCAGCAAAAAATAAAAATACCCAACTTACACAAATGTTCTTTGAGGATGGGCCAAAGTTGCCACAGTATGTGAAATGTGCAAAATGGGTTCCAGAAGTAAAAATCCCATTCATTTTATCCATATAGGGGAACTGATTTTTAACCATAACTTATAAACCGTTAAAAACAGACATACTGTAAGCTACAAGGTTGTTAAACCATGGTATATGCTTAGGCAGAAGCCATCAGTCTACATTATTTCAACTTATAATAATCGTGTTTAAAAATATTATTCCAGGAAAGAAATCTCCAAAATAAATGAATGAAAAAATGAATGGGAAAATGCTTCCAGAACCAAGGCCGCTAAAATTGGCTTAAGCATGTTGATAAAGCTACACTCTAATGAGGCACAAGTATAAAAAAAAAATATGTATGGGATTGTCTTATTGTCTTTTCTTTTCTGTCATTATTTACTCAACCTCATGTTGTTCCAAACCTGTATGACTTACTTTTTTTTCTGTGTAACACAAACTAACTTACCTTGAAAAAGTCATACATGTTTGGTTTGGAATAACATGAGCATGAAAGAAATGATGACAGAATTTAAATGTCTGAAAGAACTGTGCCTTTAGGGATGCTGCATTAGAATCTGGCCAAAATCATAATTATGCTGGCTTTCAGAACAGCATTTGCATTTGGAGTGCACATAAATGTCGTCTAAATAGGCAGTTCACTAGGTTTTGGGACAGAAACTATGTGTAGCTTCACTTATGTCGTCCAAACTAAATATTGAACTGCAATTTTAAGCAATTCTGCTAAATGAAAAACTTTATTAAAAGTGACTCTGGAGACGTGATAATTGCCACCATTTTCAGCTTTCACCAGCGGATGAAGCTGTCACAAGTGTTCAGTTCATTATGATGAAAGATGTTCTTTTTATTATCAAATATAAAACAAGCACTTTTCTGATGAGGTCACTGTCGAATTACTCACTCTGTCCTGAGCATAGACAGTAAAAGAAATGGACACAGCGACCCCATTGGATTCAACGGAGACAAAGTGAAGCCCATTAGAAACTTTTACTTCCTGGGGGTCCAGCGTACTGCGCAGACTCAAACTGAGCTCGACGACGTAGATGTGACGTGAGCAAACCGTCTGTCTTCTAGTGGCTGTGCCAAGATCAATCTGAATCATTACCTTCCGAAACTCGCAGAGACGGAGAGCGTGAGTAGGAGCTGTCCATGATCTTGGAGCAGGAGAAACTTTTTGTAGGTGTTCTGATTAATTACTTTGTCATTTTGCCTCGACGTCCCCTCGATTGCCCGCGAGCTTCTCCTCCTGTCCATACGGTAATTTCCTACTGTGCGACAGAGAGTCGCGTGGCTGTGACGCAATCGTTAGCCTACTTTTACAAAAACTGCTTCTACAGGGCCATAACGTAAGCTACAAGGTAATGGATCCTTTTATACATTTTCGTGTTTCTTTAGAAATAAATAATGGACAAATGGAGTCTTTAAACGCCTCAGATGTGAAGTTATTCGCTGTCAAAGTGACGCCAAAATGAATGGGAGTCAATGGGATGCTAACTGCAGGTGGGGTTCCGTTAGCCAATGGCGGCGTCCGGGGGTGCTTCAAAATAATACAAATCGCTGCACCCTTGGTCCTGAGTAATGCAAAGTGTTGTTAAATAAACATTAAGTTGACTTTATTAAAAACCAGCCTAGTGGAATGAACGAGAAGGGAGTGGTGAGTTGCTATAAAAGAAAGAAAAAAGACGAAACCATAACAGCTCTTAGCAGTCATTTCCTGATGATGGTTTCGTCCCCAGAACGCCTGAGCACATTTTGTGCTGATTTGATGATTTTTGCGAGATCCTCGTTTAACAGTTTGCCTTTACCACAAAGTGGAATAAATGTTTGAAGTTGTAAATAAAACAAGTATTATTGCTTCAAAATTGTTGCCATTTCTTTGTAATTATATGTGAAATTTTCTAGCAATTTGTGAGTGAAATTGTTCCTACACCAAATTTGGCAAAAATCACTTTTAGAGATCTTGATGCATTACAAGCATGCAAACCTTTTAATATGTATTCACAGTGTCATGGTTAATGCAAATGTTGTCATCCTCACCCTGCATCTAAAGTGCAAGCACTGTTTGGCTAGGTACACTCAGCTAAGTGCTTGTTTAATTCAGAGTAATCAAGCTAATGGTATCCATAATGGCACTGGCCGTGTCTGTTGACATCATGTTTACGTTGGGGAGAGCAAGCTGGTAATCAGCGAATAGTTTTTCTAGAAGGGTTTTTCTAAATTCACGCCAATGGCCCACACACTCTGGTCCAACCATTTGATCTCCAAATCCAAAGAAGCATAGCAAGATAAAGCCCCCATGTATAAAATCCCTGTCGAACTCTTATTTTGAAAACAGGAACTTCCTGTTTCGAATGCGCATGCGTCGCGTCTGAGCGCGTTGTTGTCTTTGGAGCTCCATCGATTGATTTATAATTCTTGATTTCTCTTTAAACTCACTTACAACGAACATTTTCTACTTTTCCTCACCTCATAGTTATAACGCGGATTGTTGAGCAGACGTGCCTTGTGATCCAACGCTGGATACTCTTATAGGTTACGTCCGTGGATCACGGCTGAACGCGTCTTCTCCGCACTCATTTAAGTTACAAACAAAAATTTTTTCGCCTATCGTGCGTCTACTCTACACCCGTACCACTGAAAAGACGGATTATATCCAAGACTTAAGCCATAAATTAGTATTAATATTGATAGCACCACTGGTAGCGTCGTTGCTAACTTAACTTACTGTCCATCTGTTAAAATAGCGAATATATCAAATGTAAGTAGTCTACCTTTTGGTGCAGGTGAGGACACATTTGAGCTGCACGCGGTGCAGTCTGAGCTGGAAGCTGTTGAGAAACAGATCCACGACCTTTTAGTAAGAAAAGCCGAGCTGATAGACCGGCGTTTGGCTCTCGAAACATCACGTGCCGAGGCACACAAATCAGAGATTAATGTTACTAACCCGCTGACTCCGACCTCGTCTACTCCGTGCGTTCCTCAACATCGGTCCCGAACGTCGAGGTCGCGATCAGCCATGGTCTCGTTCACTCCGGCTCCAACATGCCATCACGAAGCCTGGATTTTTCAGCAGCGGAAGTCGCGAGTCAGGTCTAGACCAAGAAAACTCTCTCCGACCCTCCCGGTTTTCGAGATATCCACACAAAACCGCTTCTCCCCTCTTCGCGAAACAGAACGCGATGCTGTGATCATCGGCGATTCCATCGTTCGACACGTACACGTTACGTTAAATAAAAGTAAGGTGCATAGTCACTGCTTTCCTGGTGCTCGTGTTTCTGAAATCGCTGCTCACGTTCCCGAGATTCTGAACGAGCGCGTCGGAACCGTTGTCCTGCACGCGGGAGGGGCCGACATCAGACTGCGCCAAACGGAGGTTTTGAAGAAAGACTTCAGGAATCTGATCGATACGGTACGCAGCACATCGCCTGATATAACGATTATTGTGTCAGGACCGCTTCCCACGTATCGACTAGGTCATGAAAAGTTTAGTAGATTATTTGCGCTTAATGAATGGTTAATGTCATGGTGCAATGAGCAGAAACTTCTCTTTGTAAATAATTGGAATCTGTTTCGGGAGCGTCCTAGGCTTTACCGTGCTGATGGCTTACACCCAAGCAGATTCGGATCGGATCTTCTGTCAGATAACATCTCCAAAATGTTAAATACCTTTTGACTAGTAAACAAAAGTCCAAATCATAGTCTCTGCTGCACCAATTTAACTGATATAAATAGTGTAGAACATTGCATAGAAACTGTGTCTATTCCTCGTTTAGTGAGATCAAATCATAAATCTACTGCAGGATCTAGAAAAAATCTAATTGTTATTAAACCAGAAAATGTTGCTATTGGTAATCAAAAACAATTTTTAAAGCTAGGTCTTCTAAACATTAGATCACTCACACCTAAGGCAGTTATTGTAAATGAAATAGTCACAGATAATAGCTTCGATGTACTTTGCCTTACTGAAACCTGGCTTAAACCAAATGATTATTTTGGTTTAAATGAGTCTACTCCAGCAGGATACTCCTATAAGCACGAGCCCCGTCTGAATGGTCGTGGCGGCGGTGTTGCAACAATCTATAGAGATTTTCTCAATGTTACTCAGAAAACGGGTTATAAGTTTATTTCATTTGAAGTACTTGTACTAAATGTTACGCTCTTAGATGTTCGAAAAACATCCCTATTATCTCTAGCCTTGGCTACCGTATATAGACCGCCTGGGCCTTACGCTGATTTCCTAAAAGAGTTTGCAGATTTTCTCTCAGACCTATTAGTTAACTTCGATAAAGCATTAATTGTTGGAGACTTTAATATCCATGTAGATAATCAAAATGATGCGTTAGGGGCTGCGTTTACAGATTTATTAAACTCCTTTGGGGTCAAGCAAAACATTACCGGACCGACTCATCGATTTAATCATACACTCGATTTAATTATATCACATGGAACCGATCCAACCGATATAGATATCATTCCACAAAGTGACGATGTCACTGACCATTACATGGTAACTTGCATATTACGTACTCCTGTAATATATCATGCTGCGCCGCGTTATCGATTAGGCAGAACAATCCTTCCATCCACCATAGATAATTTTTCAAACAGCTTATCGGATCTGTCTCAGCTGCTCAGTGAACCCAAACAAACAGATGAACTTGAGGAATTAACTAGCACTATGAGCACCATTCTCTCTGGATCATTGGATATTGTTGCGCCCATTAGATTAAAAAAGGTCAGAGAGAAAAGTAAAGCACCATGGTACAACAGTACTACGCGTGTTCTAAAGAGAGAAACCCGTAATTTAGAGCGTAAATGGAAACAAACCAACTTAGAGGTCTTTAGAATCGCATGGAAAGACAGTATGTCACGTTATAAAAAGGCCCTAAAAGCGGCCAGGGCTGAGCATCTACGCAAACTAATAGAAAACAACCATAACAATCCTAAGTTCTTATTTAACACCGTGGCGAGACTAACAAATAAACAGATGTCTCCTGAACAAAGTATTCCATTACAGTTTAGTAGTAATGATTTCATGAAGTTCTTCACTGAGAAAATAGAAAACATCAGAACCACAATTGTAAACGTTCAATCCTCAATCGCGCCTTATAATTCAGCCTCAATTATCACGCCGCAAGAACAATTACAGTGCTTTTCAACTATAGAACAAAAAGAGTTAAATAAATTTATCATTTCCTCTAAAACAACAACATGTTTATTAGATCCCATACCAACTAAACTATTGAAAGAAGTGTTACCTGTAGTGGAAGAGCCTCTCCTCAATATTATTAACTCGTCTTTATCTTTAGGTTATGTTCCAAAAACATTTAAACTGGCAGTTATAAAACCTCTCATTAAGAAACCACAATTAGATCCGAATAATCTAGTAAATTATAGACCCATTTCAAATCTACCTTTTATGTCTAAAATACTAGAAAAAGTTGTGTCCGCTCAACTGGGCTCTTTCTTACAAGAAAATGACACCTATGAAAAGTTTCAGTCTGGATTCAGGCCGCATCATAGCACTGAAACTGCGCTCGTTAAAATCACAAATTATTTACTTTTAGCTTCTGACCAAGGCTGTATCTCAATATTAGTTTTACTTGATCTTAGTGCTGCGTTCGATACTATAGATCATACAATACTCTTAGATCGACTACAAAATTATACTGGTGTTCAAGGACAAGCATTAAGCTGGTTTAGATCGTATTTATCTGACCGCTACCATTTTGTTTATTTAAATGGAGAAAAATCTATCATAACTCCAGTAAACTATGGAGTGCCGCAGGGATCTGTGTTAGGCCCTCTATTATTCTCAATATATATGCTACCACTTGGAAATATTATAAGGAAACATGGAATTAGTTTCCATTGTTATGCTGATGACACTCAAATCTATATTTCATCACGGCCAGATGAAAACGCTAAATTATCCAAATTGACAGAGTGTGTTAAAGATATAAAAGATTGGATGACGCATAATTTTCTTTTATTAAATCCAGACAAGACAGAGGTACTACTTATCGGTTCAAAAAACCACCCACAAAACCTCTCACAATACAACTTTAACATAGTAGGATGTCCTGTTACTTCATCCTCTACAGTAAAAGACCTGGGTGTTATATTAGACTGCAACCTGTCTTTTGAAAATCATATTTCATATGTTACAAGAACAGCCTTTTTCCACCTTAGAAACATTGCTAAGCTACGTAATATGCTATCAGTTTCTGACGCAGAAAAGTTAGTTCATGCATTCATGACCTCGAGACTAGATTACTGTAATGCGTTATTAGCCGGTTGTCCTGCATCCTTAATAAACAAGCTACAGTTAGTCCAAAATGCCGCCACTAGAGTTCTAACTAGATCAAGAAAATATGATCATATAACACCGATTTTATCATCCCTACATTGGTTACCTATAAAGTCCCGTATTAATTACAAGGTATTGCTACTGACTTATAAAGCCCTAAACGGCTTAGCTCCAGTCTATTTAACCGATCTTCTATCGCCCTATAATCCATCGCGCTCTTTAAGGTCACTAAATTCGAGGCTTTTGGTCATACCTAGGATATCTAGGTCCACCAAAGGAGGGAGAGCATTTTCACATTTAGCACCAAAACTCTGGAATAGTCTTCCGGATACTGTTCGTTGCTCAGACTCGCTCTCCCAGTTTAAAACTAGATTAAAGACGCATCTCTTCAGCCAGGCATTCATATAATACTTTTAATCCTACAGTTAGATCCGACCTCTAGTTCATAAACGCCAGAGGAGAACTGGCCCCCGACTGAGCCCGGGTTCTCCCAAGGTTTTTTTTTTCTCCATTAGGTCACCTGATGGAGTTTTTCGGTTCCTTGCCACTGTTGCCTTTGGCTTGCTCAGTTGGGGATATTTGGGGATATTTAATTAAATATTAAGATAAGATAGTTTCGATTAACAGACATTGACAAATAGACGATCACGTTCTGTGTTTATTGCAGATGCATATATTAACCATACTGATATTGATCGCTGGAATATTTGTTTGATGTTATCATTTATTATTCTATTTACAATTTGAGGGTATTTTTAAGTGATTTATCACGAGTAGGCCCATTTGATCTTGTTTAGCACCAAATCTGGTGGCTGTGTTCTGTTACTGGAGCAAGAGCTCCGCCAAGTGGTTATTTGTTTAATTTCATTTAATATTGCAATTCCCAATTCAGTGTTTCTTTATTACTGCAATATATATATCTGCCAGCATTGTATTTAAATATTTGATACTTTATTTAATTTATTTTTGTTATTCATTTATTTCAGAAACCACACACAATCACACTCATAAACCTACAAACAACTTGTGAATTTATTGGAATAAATCAATGCTTGGGAACTGGAGCTGTCATGAACTTCTTTGCCTACAAACCTTCTGATCGAGGTTGAGGATTAGATGTTTACAAACCAGTACATCTATGCACATACATCTTTAACAAAGTGGTCCTTCGAGCCGGATGTAACATCTTATCCTCATGGCAGCATCTCGGGATTATATTGAAGAACATCAGAGTCTCCGTCCTAGCAGGATCCGACGAATTCCTGGACATCTGGAGGACTTTGTGCTTACTTCCCAACCACGGCAGATTGTTTCACCCCCCTTGCAAGAGGATTCACGCCATATGCATATTAGTGAGACTTTTTCTGCTCCAGATGTGGACTATCGAACTTCAACTCCTGATAGACTTTGGACTGAGCAGTACACTGAGACTACAAGGTTACGTAGAGTTGAGGAGTGTGTTTGGAATGTTCAAGAACAACTCAAAGAACTACAAACCACATTACAAATGTCTTTAGAGCAAGGCAAAGTTTCACCACGCATGCATCAAGATGTATTAAACTCTCATGCCACAGGTGCTGGACATCAAAGGTCAGTCCCTCACTCAGGCAATCAGCAGCAGTCCATCCAGCAACGTAGTGTCAGCTTGCCTTTTCTCTATGCAGACACAAGACCAGGTACACAAAGCCCTGATAATCTTGGAATATCAAGGTACTCTTCTCCAATGACACCTGCACACTCAACCACAGGTTTACCTCAGCCACAAAGTCAATCTCCAGTCCACCTGCCACCAGAGTTATTACCTCAGGCTCAACAGCCCTTGTCTCGTCCAGCATCTGTCCCTGTTACAGAGCGTCATGTAGCACAACATGAGCCACGGCCCACGTCTGCTCCAGCAGGTATGATACATCAGCCATATATTCATCAACAACCTGGAGATCTTGAGCAGAGATTTCAGTCACAAGTCCAGTCCTTCGGACAACGATGCATACCCCCAATGACGTCTACGTCTACGGTGTACCGAACTGTACCACCTGTTTATGCACTTCCTATGACCTCTGTGCAGAGCAATACTGTACATCCCAATTATGTACGACCACAGATCACACAGTCATTACCAACATTTGCTCATGCACAGCCTTCGATGTTTCAGTACTCAGAACCTCCCCCACTGCAATCTGTGAATTACTCAGATCCATACACACAGGGCTATCGGACTACCAGACCCCCAGAAGCAATACTTCAGCAACAGCCATATTCTGCAGTATTCTCTTCCACTGTACAGCCAGCAGTTCAAGTCCCAAGCATGGTGGATATGGCTATCGCATCCTCTTATGGAATACCTAAGCCTAAACTCATTAATTTCACCACTGGGAAGGAGAGTGACTTTGCTCTGTTAAAAAAGGGACTTGATGGCATTCTTGGCCCACATCTTCATTTGACAGAGGATTACAAATTTCAAGTTTTACTTGACCATCTCAAATTTCCAGCTGCATTCCAAATAGCAAAGAGATACATGTATGATCCAATGCCTTATACTCGAGCCATGCAAGCTTTGCAACATCGCTATGGACAGCCCAGACAACTGGTACAGGGAGAAATTGGCAACAGTCTCCACACACCTCCACTGAAACCAGGGGATGCTCAAGGTTTTGAGGACTTTGCTTTATCAGTTAGCACTTTGGTTGGTCTCCTCAATACACTGGAGGGGCCTTCTAAGACTGAACTTATGTGTGGTTCCCATGTCGATAGATTGCTCACCAAGCTCACATCCTCTCATAGAGATAGTTTCGTTGAATACTGTATGGCCAAGGGCATTCTCCAGAATGGCACTGATAGAACCTACACTCTTCCTGAGTTTGCAGAATGGCTAGAGAAAAAATCACAAGCGCTTCAGATATCGAGGAGAGCCGCTGAGATCTACAGTGCAGATAGACCCCGCTTTGAGAATAGAGAACAAAATCTACAAAAGCCACCAAAGGTACAATCCACAATCTACTATGGCATGGAACATGCGAAAGAGAAGCCTTCTGCCTCCTCAACATCATCTTTCCAGACAAAGGTCAAGAAACGTGAAAGTTTTAAGCCGTACTGCCCCTTTTGCAAATGTCAACAGCATTACCTCAATTCTTGTCCTGAATTTGGCAAATTAAATGTTGCACAAATAACAACATGGATAAAGGACAACAACAGATGCTGGAGATGTGGTAGAGGACGTGAGCCTTCAAACTGCACCCTGAAAAAGCCATGCTCCAATTGCAGTGAACAACATTTGTCAGTTCTCCATGAAATTGCATCTAACTTCAATAAGAGCATCCTTACTGTGAACACAGTACCCCGCACAGTTTACCTTGATCAGGTTACTCATTCTGGCCGTGTCATGTTAAAGTGGTCCAGGTCAGACTCCATAGCAAAGGGAGAATATTGGACACGTATGCCATTCTAGATGATGGGTCTGAAAGGACCATAATTCTTCCCACAGCAGTGCATTACCTTGATCTGGATAAGGCAGATGAATCACTTGCCCTCAGAACAATTAGACAAGAGGTAGTAGAGATCCAGGGTGCATCAGTCTCATTTGAAATGTCTGCCTCTGTGAATCCGAGCATTCGTCACAAGATACACACTGCCTTTACGGCACAAGAGCTGAACATTGCCAAGCAATCCTGCCCTGTAGAAATTCTGAAGCACAAATTTGCACATCTGAGAGATGTTCCTATTTTACCTTTCAAAGAGGTACAGCCCATGCTCCTTATCGGTTCTGATTACCCACAACTCATTACACCGATAGATCCAGTACTTATGGGCCCATTAGGCAGTCCTGTGGCAGTTAGTACACGTTTGGGCTGGGCCATCCAGGGTCCAACTACATTCTTAGATCAGCCATTGGAGACTACCTGTTTGAACATCTCGCTGTTATATGCTCCTTCACAAGATCTGTCTCATCATGTTGAAAAGTTATGGCAATTAGACATACTTCCTTTTCAGTCTATGAAAGACATTACACGATCTAAGCAAGACAGAGATGCTCTTCAGATGCTGGAAATGGAAACGAAGAGAGTAGAAGTAGATGGAGTCTCTCGCTATGCAACTCCTCTTCTTCGCAGAGGTAGCGCAAAGGTCTTGCATGCAGGTCCAGAATCAGTCATGGCTCTTTTAAGGGCCACTGAGCGTCGTTTGAATCAAAATTTAGAGCTAGCAGATGTCTACAATAAGGAAATCCACAAACTGGAGCAAGCAGGATATGCAATAAAACTCACTCCTGAAGAGGCTAAAGGTACAAAAGAGTCTTGGTTTATTCCCCACCACCTCGTGCATCACAATAACAAAGCTAGGGTTGTGTTTAACTGTTCTTATCAGTTCCACCAAGCTTCACTGAATGATCAGTTACTTCCAGGACCTACATTGGGTCCATCTTTGCTGGGAGTTCTTCTCAGATTCCGACAATATCATGTGGCCATCAGTGGTGACATTCGTTCAATGTTTCACCAAGTGCGCCTACTTCCAGAAGATCAGCCATTGGTGCGCTTCTTATGGAGAGATCTGGAAAGGGATAGGAGTCCTGACATCTATGAGTGGCGTGTTCTGCCATTCGGAACCACATGTAGTCCATGTTGTGCCATCTATGCCCTCCAGCGCCATGCCTTGGACCATCGCAACGGCAATGAAGAGGTGGCAGACTCAGTACTGAAATCCTTCTATGTGGATAACTGTTTGCAGTCCCTTCCCACAGCCTATGAAGCCAAACAGCTGATAGACAAAATGAGAGCTGTGCTATCAGCTGGGGGGTTTGAAATAAGACAATGGGCCAGTAACTACCCAGAGGTAATTGCTCATCTACCAACTGAGGCGCGATCAGAAAGCTGTGAGTTATGGCTGACCGTGAACAAAACAGACCCACAAGAATCGACACTCGGGCTCTCTTGGCACTGCCCCTCTGACAAGCTTGGCTATCGAAACAGGCCACTATCAACAGAGGAGCCTACCATGCGCAATATTTATAGAGTGCTGGCTTCTCAATATGACCCTCTTGGGTATATTTTGCCTTATACCACCCGGGCAAAAATACTTGTTCAAGCTCTATGGATAAACAAAAGAGGCTGGGATGACTGCATTGAAGATGAGATTCTCAACAAATGGCAAGAGTGGACCGATGAGCTGCAGTATCTTCCTATGGTAGGCATGTCAAGGTGCTATTTTCCAGTCTGTCCAGAACCTGACGATGACAAGATCGAGTTGCACGTGTTCTGTGATGCCTCTGAACGGGCTTACGGTTCAGTAGCATATCTGCGTCTACAGGACAAGGAGGGAGGAATTCATACCTCATTTGTTATGGCCAGATCCCATGTTGCACCAAAAAAGCAACTATCGATGCCCAGACTGGAACTGTGTGGTGCCCTTACCGGAGCCCAACTGGCTAAACTCCTCTTAACTGAAATTACTCTACCCATTCATTACACTGTTCTCTGGACAGACTCAACCACAGTTCTCACTTGGATCAAATCTGAATTTGACATTGACATCTGAAACCTGTCATTTCAAAGTGTTTGTTGGCACACGGATTGCCGAAATACGGGAGTTGACCAGTTCAGAGAACTGGAGATATGTGAACTCCAAACTAAACCCTGCTGATGATATTACAAGAGGGAAATCTCTTTATGATCTCTCTCATGCATGTCAGTGGAATCAAGGCCCTCAATTCCTACAAGAGTCAACAGAATACTGGCCAACACAACCTACCTTACAGTCAACTGATGAGAATGAGCTAAGAAAATCATTTTTCTGTGCTCATGTTGCTGTACTTCAGTCCTCGCTACCAGATCCAGAGCAGCACACAACATGGGCAGACTTAGTCCAAGCTACCTACCAGTCTGAACACGGGGCAGCCTCACCCCCAATGTCCGCTTCACAGCGTGTTGACACTGAACTGCTTCTTCTGAGACAAGCCCAGCGGGATAGTTTCCCTGATGAAGTCCATGCACTTCAGAATGCTAAGGTCATACGTGCCAACAGTAGGCTAAGTAATTTGTCACCTGAATATGATCAAACCATGGGATTAATTCAGGTAGGAGGTCGTCTGCGCAAAGCTGAGAAACTTGAGATTGATACTTTACATCCTGTTGTACTGGCACCTGATCACCCCATCACTAAACTCATAATACAAGACTACGACAACCGACTACTTCATCCTGGTCCTGAACGTGTCTTCGCAGAGATACGAAGAACATAATTGGATTATCCGAGGCCGACAAGCTATAAAGAAATATCAACATCAATGCATAGACTGCAGGAAATGGCGCAGTAATCCGCTTAACCCCAAAATGGCTGATCTTCCTGCTGCTCGCCTTCGCTTATACCAGCCTCCTTTCTGGTCAACTGGAGTTGATTGCTTTGGACCATTTACAGTAAAGATAGGCAGGAGACATGAAAAACGCTGGGGAATAATTTTCAAGTGTCTCACTACAAGGTGTATCCACTTAGACCTTTTGCATAATATGGACACTGACTCCTTTCTCATGGCTTTACGTCGTTTCACTGCACGACGAGGCAAACCCTTCGAATTAATATCAGACCAGGGCACAAATTTCAGAGGTGGGAATCGAGAACTTCGGGAAAGTTTCTCTGCACTTGAGCCAGCAATCAAAGAGAAACTAAGTGAACAGAGTATTTCATTTCAGTTTAATCCTCCACATGCACCTCATTTTGGGGGAGCCTGGGAGCGTGAAATTCGCTCTGTAAAATCCTGTCTTCAAGTAGTACTTAAAGACCAAATTGTATCTGATGAAGTACTGTCTACTGTTCTTGTTGGTTTATGGCACAAGAGAATTGATTGGAAAGAGGAAATGGCGACATAGCCAAGTCATTGCTGACCAGTTCTGGAAACAGTTCATTCAGAACTACTTGCCAAGTCTACAACCCCGTGCGAAGTGGCGAAAATCTACACCAAATCTAACAGTGGGACAAGTAGTTATGGTTATGGACTCCCAATTGCCCAGATCGCTCTGGCCAGTAGGCAGAGTAAACCAAGTTGTCCCCAGCAGCGATGGAACAATAAGAGTAGCGAAAGTAACTGTTGGAAACCGCGTTTACAGTCGCCCTGTTTCTAAACTTATTGTGCTACCAGAGATGCCCACTGATACCCATGGCACATAGCTTCAAAGAACAGGGACTTTTATTTGATTTCTAATTTGCTGCACAAATTAGGGGGCGGCTGTATAAAATCCCTGTCGAACTCTTATTTTGAATTATTCTGTGACATCACATGTGGGCGGAGTCGGGGACATGAACGAACAAGTTTATATCTGCCGCTGTAACGAGACATCATTGTTTGTTTGATGTGTGTGCGTTCTTGACAACGTAAGTTTCTATCAATATACTTTGTAGCGAATACGACTTTGGGTAAATTTGAATTAGCTCAAGAATATAGGGAATTTTGGAAATATTAATAATTATGACTCATGGTCATAATTCATAAGTCGCATGTACATTTATTTTATCAATTATAGAGATTAACTGGTTCTGTAACTGATCTAATCGTTATTCGTCCAGCGAATAAAGGTGAGATTATCACAGTTAAGAAGGGTTATCTCTTTACAAACTCCAAGAAAGTTTGATCTCCTGGCCACGGACATCAAACCTTCTGAGTTTATTAATTAAAACTACTGAATGTAGTCTAATATCGAGCTTGTAGCTTAAGATCTTTTGTTTCATTGACTTTAGAATGGTGGGTTTTCAAACACAGAGACAGTGAAAAGTATAAATGGATTTTAATAAATATGACTAAAGATTATATGAGCTACGAATAGAAACGTACGTAAAAATGCAAACAATAAACACAAACAAACATTTAAACAATAATAACATACGTGATAAGAATAAAATGAAAGAAAGAAAGAGAGCAATAGAGAGAAGGGAAAAGCTAGTAATTGTTACATACAGAAACCTAAAAGCCGGACCCCAGGAAAGCAGCTTTTATCAGATAAATATACTTGCAAGTCTGTTCTCTGTTTGGTTGATGCTGAAAGCGCGGACGAGGTCCTGTTTCGACTGCGTCTTCCGGTGTCGCGGGAAGCTTGAAAAGGCTCACTGAAATGTAACGTTACCGAGAAAGTTCGTCTTCATCTTCCGTGAAGGAAGAGGCAAATATAACTTAGTTGCAAAAGAACGGCTGCTACGACTCGAACATGTGTTTGTCCGAGGCCTTCCGGGATGTTCCTCAGGGAAGCGTCGCGCCGGTAGAAGAGGAGGAAGGATGAGAGCGAGGTGAGAGAGAGAGAGGTGAGAGAGCCTGCTGTGTTTTGAAGGAGCTCAAGTCACGCCCCCTTGCGTGCGTGACCCAATCGCCTGGGAGGACGTATTGTGGTCATGTCCTTTCATTTGGAAAGGTACACGCCTCTTCTAACTAATGCTGGCGGAATAAACTTCGTTCATAAACATTTATAAAAACTGGTATTAATCAAATAATGCATCCTCTAATATTCTGTGCTAAATATTCAACACCGTTGTGTTCTTCTGAACAAAACAATACCGCGAATGACAATTCTGTTAGTCAACAACACAAAGAAACAGGATTTCTCGTGATTACATGCATATTAAACTGATTACATATCAATAAAGCTTATAGATATCGTATTTCGGGTATAAGGATCATAAGCACAGCAAGAAATACATTTTAAACATTTTACAAAGGTACTTTTGACCACAAGTGGTCGGGCATGATAAGGAGTCTGTGTTTTGTGTGTGTGTATGCAGAGTCGTGCACACGTGGAACCGCGTGGCGAACTTTGTCCTTCCTTTTCAGTGTGAATATCTTCTTGAGTTGATGAGATTAACTCAGGGGACCTGACCGAGCATCTGCTAACACTGTTGTTTTGTTTTGAGGGGTTAATCAGTACCTTTTGTTTGTTGATTAGATTTGATTAATCAACAAAAAGGCAGACCTGATCATCTGCTTTCCGTTACAGTCCCCCCCTTGATGAGTTGATAGGGCGTGTATGGGCCTAGTTGACTCATCACGGTAACAATGGTCAGATGGCAGGTGGTTGCTAGACTGATGACTCAGCTCAAATGAGGTTGAGGGGGGTCGATAGTGTGGGATCCCCCCTTTTCGGGGTTCCATAGGAAACCGCCGGACACGGCTTTGTGAGCTTGGCTGTGGATGTTCACATTTCGTTGAGGTAATGTGCTCTTTCGACGTTGCTGGGTTTAAGTCGAATGTACACTTTCAGAGTGTGAGTCCTGCTTTGGTAATCAGGACTCGGGGCTGCTCTCTCTCCATGCGATGCCGGATGCCGGATCTGGTGATGTCCGATTGTGGCTGCTTTCTAGCAAACCACCACAGCATCCTGTTGGAGGAAAAAGAGAGAGAGAGAGAAAGGGAGGAAAAACTTCAGCGATGGATGTCCTTGGTTGGCTAGGGCATCTTGTTGCTTCGCTGAGGTTGGTATGCCACATGCTTTGGTGTGCCATGCGTGGGTTTGGTGCTGCGGTGTTCAGCACATGATGTGTTCTCGGCACGCCTGACCCCCCTTTGTGCGCTGTGGCCTTACAAGCTGTGGCGCTGTGATGGCACAGGTGCACAATGCGTACTGAAGTCCTGTGAACGCAGCTTGTGCGTGGTGGCAGACAGTTGTCTGAGGCACTGGCTGCCAGTGAGCTCAGATGGCTTGCGAGGGTGGTGGAGGGGTAAGTGGCGGCATAGAAAAAGTCTGTTCTTCAGAGGCCCGCATGACCTTTTAACACATCGGAGGTAGCGTAAGCAGCTCTGAGGCGTGCAGTGTAGTTGGTAAAGTTCGTTTTTGCTGTGTAGTCACTGCAATCGTGAGGGTGGTTGGTCTGTGTGTAGCGCAGACATTGGTCTGGTTACTCAACTGCAGTTCAGTCCAGGACCTTGAGGCAGCAGGTGTCAGTGTTCGTTTTCTGTGTCTGAGTCAGACGTGGCTGCGCTGTCTTCATCTGTTGTGTAAGAAGACTCTGGCTCACCAGTGTTCTGGGGAGAGTGGTTCCAGGTTCGACGGTCTGGGCTTGGAGTTCTGGACGGCGGATGATGCTGGTTCCAGAATCTTTCTGAGCTCTCGGTCCGACGCGTTGGATGAGCACCGTCACAGTCGTGCTGCCACCTGCTGTCTGGCTCTGAGAAGTGTTCAGAGACGGAGTAGATTGTGTGTGTTTTTACAGTCTTTTCATCTATAGCCCTTTGCTTGGTGTAAGCCTTGTGGACTAAGTCTCTGAGTTTTCGAGTGGACATTGTTCGTGGGCAGACAAGCACGTCAAGATGTCCACTCACGCTGCTATGTAGATTCCGCAGAAACAACGTTCTAAAGTTCACATCTTCTTCCATACCTGGGGTGTCGGTTGCTCCGAAAAACGTTTGTCGGAGTCGGCCATAATAGGAGTTTGGGTGTTCAAGTCGGGCCTGTTTCACGTCGAGGGCCGTGATAAACCCTTGGTCAGATTCTGGGTCAGAGAATTCATGGATCAAAGCTTGTCGCAGTTGCTTGTAATCTGCCTTGACAGGGTTTGGTTGGCGATCCAGGAATTTACGCACATCTCTATTTGCAGTTATTCGTAGCAGATACAATGCGTCCCAAGCGGTCACGTTGGCGACAGTTTGCAAGTGAAAATCAATGTCTTGTAAGTAAGCAAAAATGTCATGGTTTCCTGCAGGATCTGGGTTGAACGTAGGAATGTTGCGGGCTAGCTTGTCAAGGCTTTTGGGAGGAGAGCTGTTGCTGGGGGCCCAATCCGTCTGGAGAGGAGTCTGACCCTTTACAGCTCCGCCCCCTTCAGCTTTTGGTGTTTGGCTGACCGGGAGAAACTCTGTGATGCGTGTTTCTCCGTTCCAGACACTCTGCAATCTGTAAGCATGTTTTAGTTCTGCATGAACAGTGTCAAGTTCATCTTGGAGCTCGTGTCTCTGCTGAGTGAGCTGATGGATTTTAGTCTCTGCTCTCTCAAGGAGAGCTTCAGCCTGTTGGAGCCTTTCGTTGAGTTCTTTTCTGGTTTTTCTCTCCAACTGTTCTCTTTGGTCTGTGTGTCGATGAAGATCGTCTAGGGCATTTTGAAGTCTTTCAACTTCCTGTTGCAGCGTCGTGTCCGTCTCGTCCTCTTCCTCGGTCAGGAAGAGTAGCTGGTCTAGACGGCTTTGTGTGTGTGCCAGGTCTTCCAGGGCCTCTGTGGCCTGGAGCTGTAGTGCGGCTGTCTATTGCTGCAGGTCGGCGTTGGTCCTTTCGCTGGCCCGGGCCTTGATGACGAGGTTGAGTGCGAGTTCTCCGAAGATTTTAGCCAGCTGCTCATGGTCGTACTTCTGGGTTGGATCGTAGGTCTCAAACTGGTCCAGGTACTGTGGGTCAGCGGCGTCCTGGGGCAGAACCATTGCTGTCATTTCTCGCAGCCATGTTTCGAGAGTGTGCCAGCGGACTGGGTGACTGGATGAGCTCGACATCTTTGCTTACTGTGGTGAGAGAAGCACAGCACACACAAAAAGAGACAAAATGCAAGTTTGTTTTAGGGTCAAATGAGCTATACTCATACGGGCTAGGCCGTTTATGAGAATTTCGGGGCTAACTGATGCCGACAGTTAGCGGAGCCAATTTCGTGGGTATGGATAAACCCACAATAGAGATTTTGACAGGCGGTAGCCTGGGGGTCGTCTAATGACGCCGGCTTTGATCGTTACTCTATTCACTTTCCTGGGGTCTCTCTTAGGTTCTGTCTGCCAGTGAAATGAGAGAAACAAATCACAACAGAAATGGAGAAAAATTAAAATAAAAACAAAGTTGAAGGTAGGGAAGATCAAAGGGAAACACAACACAAGGAAGTGAATTGGTCTGCAATGAAATGTCACAAGCAATAACACGGGGAGTGTTATAAAATAAAAATAAAGAGGCCTAAGCCTATAAACACTGACTGAGTCCTGCCAATAGATACACAATAAGGGATTAAGATGTTAGACTCAATGTAAATTAAGGCTTTCTGGTTTCATCAAATTGAGTACATATGTATGCAGGAGTCCGAGGCAAAGGCTTTACTAAAATAGTGATACAACAAAAGGGAAATTATGATAACTGATGGTGATTTATCAGAATAACCTACCCCCCCCCCCCCCCTTTGGAGAAAAGAGGGAAGAGAAAAAAAGAGAAAATTATCAATGAAAGAAAATGTGAATAACAACACAGGCTTGAGACGCAGGCAGAGGGATAGGCCCCGGCAGTGGGTTTGTGCCACTAGGGTGAGGGCCGTATGTCTTCTCAGTGGTCTTCCCTGGCTGATTAGACACAATTTTGAATTAAAATTCAAACTAGTTTGAATTGGAATTCAACTAAGCATGCAAGGGGAGGTTCAAAATAATAAAAATAAGGAAGGAAAGAAAATTAGAATGATGACAGTGATGTATCAATACTAAAATTAATTAAACTGAAATTCAGAATGACTTCCTATAATCCCTACAATAACACTGAAGTTATTAGTATTGATTATAAAAATAATCAAACGAAAAGGGTAGCAATGAGACACTTCAATTGCAGACTGGGGGTTAAACAGATATATTATATATATATATATTAAACAGATAAGTCGACCCAAGATGGCCACACGGAGGTGTGCTTCTTCCTAGGTGGACCTATCAATGAACTGAGTGAATCAAATCTAAGTTTTTAATTTGAAAAGTTTTCTTTTTTTCCGAACTTAACTTAAAGTGTGACAGTCAAAAACAGAAAAAGGAATTGTCTAACTCCAAATAATATCAGCATAAGCTAAGCTTGAATGCAGTTAAGTATTTGAGAGAGAAAATGAATGCAGAGAGAAAAAGAAATTGAAAGCAGGTATTATCTTATAAAGCCACGAGATGGCGTAGTTGCGCTCGCGCAGGCTGACGTCAGTGGGAGGCGACACTCACGCAGGATGACGTCGGTGGGGCGCGCGTGATTTGAGAACTGCCACACACCTAGAGGCTGCCCTCTAGTGTCGGTGACGTGATTCAGCAATTTAGACAGCAGATTTTTTTTTATCTGTGGAAATCACGAGTATTTCGCGCTCTGTTGCATGCGGAAAATTACACGAGTTTCATAACATGTGACTAACAGGAATTACACATCTATTTAATTACACATTATATATGAAACGGTTTAAATAAAACAGGCTTTAAAACTTCCGTTTTTAATTAATCGAGCTGTGAGTAAACAGGCATTAGACTTCGGTTTACTTACACATTATACATGAAACGGTTTGAATAAACAGGGATTATCTTCTGTTTATTTCAGCTGTGAACAGGAATTTTTTCTTCTGTTTACTTACAGCTATGAACAGGAATTAAACATCTGCTCATTACAGGAACAGGAATTATTGCATCTGCTCCTCTCCCATAAGCATTAATCAAAATAGCACTTTATGATAATGCGTAGGTTTACGAAATTGGATCGCGAGGCCAATTTCTGACCAGGAGCTTATCGTTAACGTATTGTATATAATAAGGCCTATTACGACTGAAAAACTGAGTCACTGCTCAGGTCAGATTTACGTCTTCGTCCTAAAAGAGATCCTTTCGTCTTCATTTAGTCGGTTTAAATCGTATTACATGAACTAACTGTAAAGAGTTTTGCTTCGTCTTTACAGAGACAAATGTAATATCATGAACTGCAGTTTTAGCACTTAACAGTGATTAAAAATGCTTAGACATTTTTGAAACTGTTAATTTGAAGAGCTGAGCTGGCTTTGTGCCTAACGTCAGCTGAGTGAGTTCGCTTTATAGCGACTTACCTCACAATTCAAAACGCGCGTGTAACGTTACAATTATTAATACCAATAATACACATTCACTGAAACTGAATTTTGCCCACCAAATAAAGTTTGAAACTGCCTAAAATAACTCCACCAAAATGTAGCGAATACAACTTTGGGTAAATTTGAATTAGCTCAAGAATATAGGGAATTTTGGAAATATTAATAATTATGACTCATGGTCATAATTCATAAGTCGCATGTACATTTATTTTATCAATTATAGAGATTAACTGGTTCTGTAACTGATCTAATCGTTATTCGTCCAGCGAATAAAGGTGAGATTATCACAGTTAAGAAGGGTTATCTCTTTACAAACTCCAAGAAAGTTTGATCTCCTGGCCACGGACATCAAACCTTCTGAGTTTATTAATTAAAACTACTGAATGTAGTCTAATATCGAGCTTGTAGCTTAAGATCTTTTGTTTCATTGACTTTAGAATGGTGGGTTTTCAAACACAGAGACAGTGAAAAGTATAAATGGATTTTAATAAATGTGACTAAAGATTATATGAGCTACGAATAGAAACGTACGTAAAAATGCAAACAATAAACACAAACAAACATTTAAACAATAATAACATACGTGATAAGAATAAAATGAAAGAAAGAAAGAGAGCAATAGAGAGAAGGGAAAAGCTAGTAATTGTTACATACAGAAACCTAAAAGCCGGACCCCAGGAAAGCAGCTTTTATCAGATAAATATACTTGCAAGTCTGTTCTCTGTTTGGTTGATGCTGAAAGCGCGGACGAGGTCCTGTTTCGACTGCGTCTTCCGGTGTCGCGGGAAGCTTGAAAAGGCTCACTGAAATGTAACGTTACCGAGAAAGTTCGTCTTCATCTTCCGTGAAGGAAGAGGCAAATATAACTTAGTTGCAAAAGAACGGCTGCTACGACTCGAACATGTGTTTGTCCGAGGCCTTCCGGGATGTTCCTCGGGGAAGCGTCGCGCCGGTAGAAGAGGAGGAAGGATGAGAGCGAGGTGAGAGAGAGAGAGGTGAGAGAGCCCGCTGTGTTTTGAAGGAGCTCAAGTCACGCCCCCTTGCGTGCGTGACCCAATCGCCTGGGAGGACGTATTGTGGTCATGTCCTTTCATTTGGAAAGGTACACGCCTCTTCTAACTAATGCTGGCGGAATAAACTTCGTTCATAAACATTTATAAAACTGGTATTAATCAAATAATGCATCCTCTAATATTCTGTGCTAAATATTCAACACCGTTGTGTTCTTCTGAACAAAACAATACCGCGAATGACAATTCTGTTAGTCAACAACACAAAGAAACAGGATTTCTCGTGATTACATGCATATTAAACTGATTACATATCAATAAAGCTTATAGATATCGTATTTCGGGTATACGGATCATAAGCACAGCAAGAAATACATTTTAAACATTTTACAAAGGTACTTTTGACCACAAGTGGTCGGGCATGATAAGGAGTCTGTGTTTTGTGTGTGTGTATGCAGAGTCGTGCACACATGGAACCGCGTGGCGAACTTTGTCCTTCCTTTTCAGTGTGAATATCTTCTTGAGTTGATGAGATTAACTCAGGGGACCTGACCGAGCATCTGCTAACACTGTTGTTTTGTTTTGAGGGGTTAATCAGTACCTTTTGTTTGTTGATTAGATTTGATTAATCAACAAAAAGGCAGACCTGATCATCTGCTTTCCGTTACAACTTTAAATGAACATGTATGTGTATAAGTAGACGTGTATGTTTATTCAATGCTATTGTTGTTTTGTCGTTATATTTATGCATGTGCTAAGAAGATAGTTTCGATTAACAGACATTGTCAAATAGACGATCACGTTCTGTGTTTATTGCAGATGCATATATTAACCATACTGATATTGATCGCTGGAATATTTGTTTGATGTTATCATTCATTATTCTATTTACAATTTGAGGGTATTTTTAAGTGATTTATCACGAGTAGGCTCATTTGATCTTGTTTAGCACCAAATCTGGTGGCTGTGTTCTGTTACTGGAGCAAGAGCTCCGCCTAGTGGTTATTAGTTTAATTTCATTTAATATTGCAATTCCCAATTCAGTGTTTCTTTATTACTGCAATATATATATCTGCCAGCATTGTATTTAAATATTTGATACTTTATTTAATTTATTTTTGTTATTCATTTATTTCAGAAACCACACACAATCACACTCATAAACCTACAAACAACTTGTGAATTTATTGGAATAAATCAATGCTTGGGAACTGGAGCTGTCATGAACTTCTTTGCCTACAAACCTTCTGATCGAGGTTGAAGATTAGATGTTTACAAACCAGTACATCTATGCACATACATCTTTAACACCCCATTTTGGCCAGGTTTGCAAACGTAGTTAACCAGTGATCTCTGACAACCTTTGATCTCTCGCCAGTTATGCGCTCGTGTGTTTTGTTCTTTATCGGGTGGCTTCGCAGCAGCTGCCGTTACCTGTGCGGTTGTCAGGGCGATGAAGCGGCTAGCATCCATGCTGTTTGTTTTGATCACACCTAGCGCTGTGTTAGTGGTTAGCATCTGGGCTGGGAATGTGGGTGTACATGTGAGCTTATCAGATCAGAACCTGGCAACAATTTATTTCTGATTACTAGTACAGAAGGAACGGCTGCGGGTGGCCTGGTGCAAAAATGGCCTCTCAAAATATCAACAAACTCAATTTGTTTGGCGTTCATTGGATTATAAAATAAGCAAATTTTAAGACAACTACTGTTGTGGAAAAATTCATCTTTTCTTTTGTCTTTTATTTTCAACGATTTAACAAACGAATGCCATGCGTTCTTTGGCTGTATTTTGAGTTTCTTTTATGATATTGATACAGCTGCAGGGTGTGTGTGTGTGAGATTTCAGAGGTAAGGAGATTCCCGTGCTGGGGAGGGGTCAAGGGGGGTCCCTTTTGTTCCTTGTGCTGTGAAGGGTGACAAGAGATAACACTATAAAAATGCTGGCCAACCTCTGCTCTGGGTCTCACTCCGCCTGCAGCTGGACTGTGGATGGACTGGGAACATTCTTGCAAGAATAAATATCTTTTAAGGACAATTTGAATCCTGATGTCTCTTATGCCTGATGCTGTTTTGTTAGTTACTTGTTTTTGCCTCAACAAGTTGGTGTCAGAAGTGCGAACCATGAGGTTTCTTCTGGCCCTGAGAAAGCGTATTGACGGACTGATCACCCTAAAGCACAAAAGGCTTTAGTCTTACCTCGCCGAATTGAGAGAGAAGAGCCAAAACTGCTATCAGGGCCAGGAGGAACCCACTGGATTCAGAAAGAACTCGGAGGCAGTAAAAGCATCTAGGGTAAGAGACAGTTAAATTATTTTGATAATTGTGAGTGAACGTGAACCATATTGGCTGAGTTTTGCTTTTTGGTACGAGCGAGAGGTGATTCAGATAATCACAATTTTTTGGGGAAGAAATTGATCTGACAGATTCGGATCGGTTTCTACCACACTTAGCTCGTTAGTGGACGGGGATCCACTGGTGATTCAGATAATCAGAGTTTTTTGTGGGGAAATTGGTCTGACAGATTCAGACCGGTTTCTGCCACACTTAGTTAGTGGACAGGGGTCCACTGGTGATTGCGTTCTACTCAGAATTTATGTAAACCTTGGGTAAATTTTACCACATCGAATTAATCAAATAAAACAGGTAAGCGCAAAGGCGCACAAGTTAAATCACAATTTTTGGGAGAAATTGATCTGACGGTTTCAGACCGGTTTCTGCCTCATTTAGTTCGTCAGTGGACAGGGGTCCACTGGTGACTAAACCTTAGAGAAATTTATTAAGTAAGCGCAAAGGCGCACGTGAGAGAACTTTGAGTGGAACGTAATTACAAACTGAAACCCGTCCGATCTCGGGGTGAAGAAAAGATCGGGTCTGTCGAAGACGTTTGACAGATTCTGTAAGACACGTGTCGAATTGTGAAATCCAGAAAAGAGGAACTCAGCCAAAATGGGGTCATCTAACAGTAAACCAGATCATTTTTTATACACCAATTTTCTGTCAAATGAGAAATAATTATGGTGGTAAATGTATGATTGACATACAGAAACTGATCAAATATCACGATTTTCCCGAAGCGGGAACCTTGAGTAAGATAAGACTTAATGTCGTAAAAGAGTCAGTAGAAAAGAACGAGGGAAAACAGAATGGCTGCTGTGTGTGTGTTAAACGTGTGTAAAAACTGTGAACGGACAGTGAATTGTTGGATGGGAAAGAAGCAGATAAAAGAGAACAGAGTCGATGCAGAAGGAACTGGCATGTAGGGGAAGATAGGATGTTTTTCCTGATGGAAAAAGTGAATTGTTGGATTGAACAGATACAGAAGGAAGTGGCATGTAGGGAAAGATACAATTCATATTTATGAACGCCTGTTAAGTCAAATTAAGTTGAAATTGTATGAAGTGAATTTTAGATAAAATAAGGCATTGAGTATGATTAACAGGGATTAACATGATATAAAAGATAAGGAATCATGTACGCAAATGTAAGCAAAACGGGAAAAATTCTATATTTTAGAGATAAAATAAGGATTGAAATTACGATGTGAATGCTTTATTGTATTAATGATATGAAACCAAGAGTATTGAAGAATAGATTGCCATATTTTTGAGTTGAGGATAGCTGTCTGTGTAATTTAGAGACTGAGAAGAATTAGGGAATCTTGTGGTTTCTGTGAAACAGTAGAGATAAGTAGGACTGAATAATTATAATACAATCTTGTGATTTAAGTTGAATCTGCAAACTAACCATTTGATAGAAGAATAAGTTTTTTTAAAGCCAGTGTTAATAAAATTGATGACATGCTAAATTTCTTTATACTGTATGAAGAGTAACTGAACAGTCCTGATACAAAAGAGAGCAAAATGCTGTAAGCAGCTCTGCTCTGAAGCTCTCAATTTAAAGAGATTTGCAGATGATGTTTTTGTAAAAGTTTGATTCTGATTGGAAAAATAAACAATAAGTTGACTGGCTCCAAACAAAGAAAGCGCCAAAATGACACAAATTTAAAGAAAAGTCTGTGTTAATATGGGTTAGAAAGTAGATCAATGTTAATATGATGAAGATTATAATTTGGCTATTGTAATTGAATTTGCAAACGAGACTGTAATAGAAAAATACAGACAACTGCTTATCAGTGGCTCTGTTTACATTTTCATCACACACACACACTGCTTTGGGGGTGTAAAGTAAGGTGGAGATGTTAGAAAGATCAGAGTGATAAGACTATAGGCAGGATAACAGAGAGTGTTTTATTGCGGTCAGCGGGGGTCATTCAGTGACTATAAATGCCCACTATATGACTGTAAAAGTAAATGAGGGAGAAATAAAGTTGATAGATGGAACTTTTGAAAGTTGTAAGAAGATTGAAAGATTGAGTGTAAGGAATTCCTTTTGAAAGGAAAGAACTAGAAAAAGTACCGGTTGACGTAAAATTACAGATAAGACTAAATGAGTTGTAAAATATTTTAAAGGTACCAGTCACTAAAAGGATGATTGTGTTTTGAATGAAATGCTTTGATAAGGTTTTAGATGATATAGAGAGACAAATCTAACAAATGATTTATAATGATAATAAAAAAAAATGCATCACGAGCAGAGAGCGCAGCCTCAAAAGTTAGTATGAATCATAGAAGCAGATTGATAAAACTCCTAGAGAAAACATTGAAGTCAGGTATTAAATTATGGTAATTGAAAACCTGACAACTAAAATTGAAATGAAATTTGAAAATTTTATCATTTCTTTAAGATAAAATAAGCAGAAGCAGTGTTACAGGATTAACAGTTGCTAAATGTAAAATACATGAGAAAGGCATTTGATTAAACAAAAGCTTGTTAATGTTGATTTCAAAAGATAAGCTTGTGATTTGGCTGAAACAAGTTGCTTATCTAAATCTGGCATGTGCTGTGATTGAAACTGCCACAGTTTCAGTGCAACAGAGACTCATTCTGAGTGGAAATTTGTAATGTCTGAATTACAAATACATGTAATTTATGGAAAAGATGCCTTAACCTGTTAAGCTGCAAGCCCACTTTTGAAAAATCCCCAGAAATGAAATATCTTCATGAAATCTTCATGAAAATAAAATTGAAGTTGACCCTGTAGCAATCTAGAAATGCACTACAGCTAAAGCCACATGCCTAAACATTTTATGTTTAAAATCTGAAGATGATAAGTCTAAAACTCTGTATTTAGTTCATTTTTTTTCAAGATAGAAGCACCTAGAGCTAGCTAGCATGTTAGCTTAGCACACCATCAATACATGCCAATTTATGAGATTAAAACCATGTTTGTGCTTCAAACTTACTTTAAAACGCAAGTGAAGTGTTTTAAATAATCTTCTGTGATCTAATTTGACATCAGATAAAAAAAACAGACAGAAAATATACTATTTTATCATATTCTGCACAATGATGGTCTATAGATTAGCATTACATTATAAATATAATCTATTATTATGAAAATACCTGGCATGGCTTGAAAAACACAGGTAACTCAAATATCATTGCAATCATGTTTATTGTCTTCAAAATATCTGTATCTGCATGATACAGCGCGATCTCTTGTTAGCTTTGTGTGTATCAGTGACGTCCTGGAATGTCACATGATTATGGCTCTTCTTCATGTCCCATATATGGGTTATTATTGTGCTTATAGCGCCCTCAGGCTATTGGTATGAATTGAAAACCCAGTAAATGAGAGTGCCAAACGCTCATAAAGATTACATCGACGCATTTGGGTATAAATTCAATAAATATTATTCCTGTCAATAGAAATCTGATGTAAAACTATGAGAATCTATCAATATTTCTCCAAATCTGCACATTTTTGAGCTAAAAGCCCCGAGGGAAGTTGTTTTGTGTATCGCTGTCATGACGACAGCACAGGAGTTTTTTATGAATGAAAGCGGCTGACGCGCATAATTCATATTAAAGGTATCGACTCATTTTTTCATTTCATAACTCCTGACAGAAATTTAGAAATAACTGTCGCTATAAGTTTCTCAGAATACAATAGTGGTCAAATACTGAAACTTGAGTATTATATCTTTTTAATGATGTATAGTTTGTCAAGGTATAACATTAAATCTGCTAGTAAATTTGAACTAAATAAAAAAAAAAAAAAAAACGCTTCAGTGCGCGGGCGCACTGGCAACGGTTAACAGGTTAAGATGGGCTAGAGTTAAAGTCTGAAGTTAAAAGTTTATGAGAAATGCAGTGTACCACCCCTGAATGCTTCAAGAGTCTCTCTCATTCAATGTCAGCTGAAAGCTGTTGTCTGAGCCTGTTTAAAGCACAGTGTTTCAGTTGAAAAGAAACATAGACATGGATGTTAAAAGAAATCATGCTACAAGGCAGTTCAGATTTCATACATTTAAAGGGAAATTTGTAAATGTAAAACTGAATGACTTTAAAGAAGTCTTAAACGATAGAAGTGACATTTTTTTTACTAGTTTAGGACCAGTAACTTCTTTGTCTGATTTTAGCCTCCACCATGAAACAGGGCTGATGGCTCCGGCTACAGATGTAACAATACACTGAATAGACGGTTGTGATGACTAAATTCACTGAGTATAATCTCAGTATTGCGATTTTGCTGATTTGAAGATGTTTAAAAGATTTAGGTGATTAAATACTGTTGTTATTAACCTGTCTCCCTGTGTTAACACTATTAGGCAGTCCAGAGTGCTCTGGTGACTCTTGAGTGTGCCTTTCCTAAGCTCCAGAACTGATTATGTTGAAGAAAATGGTCAAAGATTCTGTTATAGGGAAGAGCGGTTACCAGTGTGCACGAAGTGATATCACTCAAAGACGGGTAAGATTCTCTAGGGCCAGAGGTCAACCTAAGACAAAGGGTCACGCCGACACTGGGTATCTGCAGAATGGCGGTGTTTTATGTGAGTTGGGTATGGGAGTGGCGCTGATTGACTGAGTGGCCACCAGCATCAGCAGATCATTGAGAGGCCAGATGGGCTGTGAGGAGTTACGGCATGTCTGACCCAGAAAATGTGAGTTCCTCTATATACCACTTGCAAGAAACCGCATTCATTGTATGGCTTGTTTTTCATTATGACAAGTGTTTGCAACCATGCCAGGGGACAACACCCTGATGAAGATTATAGATAAAGAGCTGATGGGAATGGGCTTTCAAGAGCCAGCTGAGACCGTGAGGTGATTGTCATTATTTGTTGTGGAGACAGTAACAAAACTTAATTTTTATCAGGAACATGATGTTGGTTGCCTTATGGGCAAGGGAAAATATTATAGAAGTTGATATTGAAATAATATGTCTTTAAGATATGTAAGAGATGTTTTGTAAGTTTTAAATCCTGAAGGTCATTAGACGTGGTGGTGGCTAAAGGTGAAGACAGCTTTTGTAGATTCAAGAAAAGTCTGGATAAAGGTTAATGGTCAAAGGTTATTGAAATGAATTTATTATTAGATTTTGTCTAAATTACAGTCTTAGGAGGCTGTTGAAAAGATTATTTGTTTATAGTGAGAGAGACTGCTTGAGTGAAGGAACGGATGGTATTCTGTCAGTCTTTCTGTTATCGGCATGCTAAAGCAAGCTGAAGCAAAATAATGATAATGAACTAAAACAACCCAGCTGACTTTTCTAAGAGAAAATGAATAATGAACAAACGTGCTTTGAAACTGGTAAAGAGACCATGTAAAATTAGATAAAAGCTACAGGAAAATGAGAAGTTTAAAATCTTATTTAAAATTTAAATCTGTTTAGAGAAAAGATATGAATAAGAAATGTGAGCGGTTCATAGTCAGGGATGAGTGTGAGTGTTAATTCATGTTTTGTACAGTATGTGTTAATTTAGGACAACTATTATGTCTGAATAGTGTGTATAAATTTGTCATTAACCTCTGGAAAGAGTGTTTTAGCATTATAGATGGGTTAAGGCAAATGACAAATTTGAAAGTAAGCTGAGGATTGTGAGTCAATCTGATGAGAAGGCAACACAGAACAGGATGAGCTTTAAGTTGATTGATCATCGAGCTCTGTCTGTTAATTATTAATTTGGTCATTCATGATGTGCAGTAGATTTGAATTACTTTCTGGACAGGTTTAAGTATTGATAAATTAGAATTGTGAAGTTGTAGATAGCCGTCAGTCACGTGTTGAGAAAAAGTTATAGATTTGACAGCAACAAAACACGTAGGCTAAGTAAATATCAGATTATCCAGAGAGCCCTTAACAGTTATGTATTGTAAAAAAGGGGGAGATTGCTATTCGACTGACGTTGACGAAGTGTGCACACCACGACCTGACCTGACCAATTGATGACCTGGAGAATGTTCGTAGATGACAGTTGCTTAAGAGACCAAACAATAGGCCTGAAAAGCAAGAAACGCTGTGAAACTAGGGGCCGTTGCCTTAAAACAATTTGATAAGAAGATGAAATTGTGGCTTTAACCTGTTAAGCTGCAACCCCACTTTTGAAAAATCCCAAGAAATGACATACCCAAACTGAAACAGATACAGTTCATGAACCCTTTGTACTAAAAGCACAAGTATGATCTCATTTGAAAGCTGACACCTGGCAGTTTATTGTAATGTAGAATTAATTATTGTCATAATGACAAAAATTGTTATAAATAGCTTCAAAGTTTTGTAAAGTTATTAGAAATTATTTTTTATGAAACATCCTCATGAAAATAAAATTGAAGTTGGCCCTGGAGCAGAGTCGGCGCCAGGGCAGATCTACTGGAGGGGCATTGGGTCATCGGCGGGGGGGCACTGACGTTTGACAAATATTTTGACGCAGTGGCGACATCATAGTCCAACACAGCACAAATGCTATATAAAACTAAACACGTTTATTATAATTATTATTATTATTATTATTACAATTACATGGCTTGGTTGAATTCTAATATATAACGCGGTCTGTTATTTCTTGATAACAGCCGCTGCTAAGTATAACGTTAACACACCATTGCCATGAAAAACAGAGCGTTGCTATGGACGCAGGACTTAACCGTAGAGACGGAACGGATTATTTTCTTTAGCGGAAGCAATACAATAGTTTTTAAATAAATAAACTCCTTTTTAAATCAATATTTTGTGTCAAATTATTGATTTATTTTGTTGGTAGCCATGTAATACAACCGCCTCGCTCTACATGATCCCTTACATATCTTCTTACAGGCAGCCAAGTATACACAAATGCAGATATTACTACACATTAATTGCGCAGATATTAACATAAATAAATACATAATCTCTGTATTACATACATACTACATTACATACATAGTCTCCAATACCATCTCTGCTGTTCTTCTTCGTGCAAATTTTTTTATTCCCCAAACTACTTCAGAGGACACTAACGTTAACAACTCGCTGGCAGACAAGACAGACCAGCTTTTGATATGAAACAAAGTCTCATTTGGTAATTTCAAACACTTCAACTTTCAAATTTGGTAATTTTTTAAAGAAAAGTAAACAATACCGTTTTGTGGCTCTTGAATGTGTCGGACAGATCGCTGTAGAGCCTCAGTTAAAGCTGCTCGTGAACCAACCATCTCTACCTTATAGTTAATTTATATTTATAGCATCAAATAAACATGAATGAATATAAAAAGGAATAGTGTTTTGACCATGGAAAGACGTTTGTTGCCTAGTGCCTACCCTCCGTTTTTCAAGTTCAAATCCTCATGTTAATCTACTATGATTGGTCAGATCGCCTGTCAAACAAACTGCTGTTTGAATACACCAAACACTGATCCCTAAAACTACCCGTCATTGTAACCTTAACCAATGAAATAAGCTGCAGGGCGGGATTTCTGCTTAACTGGTTTGCGCCCAGTGGGATTTTTTAAAAATATTTTTATAGAAAGATTAAAAATACGGGAGAAATTCGGGGAAATATTTAAACGGGATGATAGCGGGATAGTAAGGTAAAATACGGGAGAATCCCGGGAAAAACGGGAGGGTTGACAGGTATGGGTAGGAGGGGCATCAATAACCGCTAGGGGGGGCACGGCCCTCGAATGCCCCACCACAGCGCCGACGCTGCCCTGGAGCAGTCTAGAAATGCACTACAGCTAATGCCACATGTCTAAACATTTTATGTTTAAAATCTTAAGATAATAAGTCCAAAACTCTGTATTTAGTGAAATGTTTTTCAAGACCATGTCATGTGACTTTATTTTGATTTGATGCTAAAATGCTACTGATATTTAGTGTCATCTTCTTACCATCTATGCAGTATATTGTCTTTATTGTTTTGTGGTGCAAACGAGCCCCATTCAGTCTCAGTCTCCCCCTGCACACATTCACACCTCTCCAGCCAGGTTATGGCTCTAAATATGCATTGCTTTTGTCTGCATTAGTTACTAACGACTGGCTATTCACATGCTATTCATATGGTTTCACTTTCAATCACCAATTTCTTTTCTCAAAGTTCACCCTTACATTCTAAACTGTTTTAAATGCATTTCTTGAATAAAGAAACATTTCAGTAAGCATTCAAAAAATAATAAAAATATAACTTCTAGGTGGCAGGTGCACCTAGGGCTAGCTAGCATGTTAGCTTAGCACACCATCAATACACGACAATTTATGAGATTAAAACCATGTTTGTGCTTATAAACTTACTTTATAAAGCAAATCGAGTATTTTAAATAATTTTCTGTGATCTAATTTGGCTTCAGATAAAAAAATCAGACAGAAAATATACTATTGTATACTGTTCTGCACAATGATAGTCTATATAGATTAGCATTACATTATAAATATAATCTATTATTATGGAAATACCTGGCATGGATTGAAAAACACAGGTAACTCAAATATCATAGCAAACATGTTTATTGTCTTCAAAACGACTGTATCTCCATGTTACAGCCATAGTTACAGCGCGATCTCTTGTTAGCTGTGTGTGTGTTCGAGGCTTCCTGGATTGTCACATGATTATGGCACTTCTTCATGTTCTAATACTGTGCACAGGGCGGCGAGGGCGCCCTCATGCTATTGGTATGAATTGAAAACGCATTAACAGAGTATACAAACGCTCATAATGATTACATCGACGCATTTGGGTATAAATTCAATAAATATTATTCCTGTCTATAGAAATCTGATGTAAACCTATGAGAATATATCAATATTTCTCCAAATCTGCACATTTTTTAGCTAAAAGCCCGGAAGGACGTTGTTTTGTGTATCGCTGTCATGACGACGGCACGGGAGTTTTTTTATGAATGAAAGCGGCTGACGCGCATAATTCATATCAAAGGTATCGACTCATTTTTTCATTTCATAACTCCTGACACAAATTAAGAAATAACTGTCGCTATAAGTTTCTCAGAATACAATAGTGGTCAAATTCTGAAACTTGAGTCTTATATCTTTGTAATGATGTATAGTTTGTCAAGGTATAACATTAAATCTGATAGTAACTTTGAACTATTTATAAAAAAAAACGCTTCAGTGCGCCCGCGCTCTGGCAACGGTTAACAGGTTAAGTAATATTTTTATTTCAGAGGGGCAGAGAAAGATGTCTAAAAGAAATTTGGCTTAAGGACAACGTTTGGGTTAGCAAACTTTATCCAAACAAATGTTACCAAATAAATATTAACAAATATTGCAGGTTTTCCTATAGCTCAAACAGTAGAGCGTTAGCGCTTGTAACGCCAAAGTCATGGGTTCAATTTCCGAGGGAAAGCAAGAACTGATAAGAATGTAAATGTGTACCTTGAAATGTAAGTCGCTTTGGATAAAAGCGTCTGATAAAAGTAAGAGAATTTTATTATGTTAAATTTATGCACGAGATGGGTGTCGTGCATTAAGAGGAGGATGAATATGCTCATGGCGGGAACAAGAGAACGCACAGTAAAACAAGTGGTCAGATGAGTCTTTGAACTTTTTAGTATGGATAATTTGTATTCAGGCCACAAACAAAGACATTTCGGCCTCACAGGTGGGAAAACGCTAGTTACGTATGTAACTGTGGTTCTGTGAATTCTGGATGACCGCCAGAGGCAGTGTAAACACTATGGATAATTCGCTGCGCCAGCTAAGATAGGTCGAGTAAATATACCAACAAAGTCACGTTGCGTGACGTATGCTGAGCCCTGGAGGATTATAGGCTACAGTAGCTCAGCAATCTACCTCGGTACGCCTTTCTCGCGCATTCCGAGTGACTGAGAACTCTGGCGGTCATCCAGAATTCACAGAACCACAGTTACATACGTAACTAGCGTTCTGTTTCATTCTTACTGACCGCCAGAGGCAGTGTAAACACTATGGATGACACATACCAACATAGTCATGAGGAATGCCACCCACCTGATGATTTAAGGCCGCTCCAGAAGAACCGCAGAACTAACGGCATGATGAGCAGCAACGTTGACCTTATAAAACCGGGCAAACGTGCATGGAGAAGCCCAGGTTGCAGCAGTGCAGATATCCACCAGGGGAACTCCTCTAAAAACAGCCCATGAAGATGAGATGGCCCTAGTGGAATGGCAAGTTAGTCCACAGGGCAAAGGTCTTCCTGCTGCCTTGTAGGCCAACGTAATTGTCTCCACTATCCAGTTCGACAACCTTTGCTTCGACACTGGAGCACCTTTCTTCACACCACCATAGCAGACAAATAGCTGGTCTGACTGTCTAATCTGAGCAGTAGAGTTCACATAATATTTCAAGGCACGGACAGGGCACAAAAGTTGGGCACTTGGATCAGACTCTGAAGAAGTCTGAAAAGAGGCCAGTTCGATATGCTGATTTATGAACTGAGGAAGAAGAACCTTCGGAAGAAAAGAAGGATTTGGTCGTAGAACCACCCTGGAGTCATCCGGTAACCAACGCAAACATAGTTTGTCAACAGACAGTGTGTGCAACTCACTAACTCGTTTTGCAGTAGCAATAGCTAACAAAAAAGAAGTCTTCAAAGACAGCCATTTAATGTCAATGCTTTGCAAGGGCTCAAACTGGGGTGAGCCCAGGAAATCAAGCACGAGTGACAAATCCCACACAGGAAAATGAGGATTCCGAGCAGGCACCCTTCAGAAAACTGCAGACAAGACTGTGAGAGCCAAGAGAAGATCCACCAACTGGAACATGATATGCAGAAATAGCAGCAACGTACACTTTCAGCGTGGAAGCTGCTTTTCCTTCTTCCAGTAAACGTTGAAGAAATCTTAAAATACTCGGAATGCCACACATTGCAGGAACGAGTCCTTGTTCCTCACACCATGCAGAAAAAAGCTTCCAACGAGAAGCATAAATCTGCCGTGTGGAAGAAGCCCTAGCATTAGAGATGGTGTGAATAACAGCAGGATCACAATGCTCCAGGGAAGGGTTTAGCCCAATGGCCAGACCCAAAGCTGCAGACGAGCCGGGTTTGGGTGCCAAACACTGGCCTCCAGTTGGGAGAGGAGGTCCTTTCTGGGGGGAAGCTTCCAAGGGTTTCCCGTCAGAAGTCTCAGCAACAAAGGAAACCATGGTCTGGCTGGCCACCGAGGTGCCACAAGTAACACTCTGTGTTTGCGCAGGGAGATCCTGTGCAATGTCTCCCACAACAGAGGGATAGGAGGAAACGCATACAGCAGGCAGTTCGGCCATTCGTGAGACAGTGCATCCTGGCCCAAAGGACTGGACACTTCTGTCCTTGCAAACCATAATCGGCAGTGGGTGTTCGTCTCTGAAGCAAAGAGATCCACCTCTGCTCTTCCAAATCTTAGCCAGATCTCCTGGACTACAACTGGATGAAGCCTCCATTCTCCTGGATGTACTTGATCCCTGGAAAGAGCATCTGCTGTCTGGTTGCATACTCCTGGAATATGAGCTGCTCTCAGTGAAGCGAGTCGTGGCTGACACCATGTCAGAATCTCGTGAGTCAACCGTAGAGACCTGCGGGATCTTGTGCCGCCCTGGTGGTTCAGATGGAACACTGTTGAGGTATTGTCGGACCGAACGAGAACATGGCGGCCTGCCAGAACCGGCATGAAGTACTTTAGGGCCAAAAACACCGCCCTCAGCTCTAGCAGGTTGATATGTTCTGTGGCCTGGATCGGTGTCCAACGCCTGCAAATACCTCTCCGATTCCACGTTGCTCCCCATCCTGTGAGGGAAGCATCTGTTGTGACCAACTCCCGACGAGATGAAACAACACCCAGTAGATTACCCAGTTCGCGGGTCACATGGCCTGTAGTCAACAGAGCAGTTTGCAGAAATTGTGAAACCGAGGGATCCGCATTTGCCGGTTCAAGCGTACTGGTGGTAGCAAGGAGTAACTGGCAGATTGTATTTTCTGCTCGGGCAATGTAGGCAACTGACTCATATGCCTTTTTAAGCAAGGAATCCGTACGACCGCATTGCGCACTGGGACATCGTACGTTCCCACGTAGAGCCTCATCAGGAGACACCACCAAAGCTGCCACAGGCTGCTCAATTTCCGGAGCGCGACCCACCCCGATAGAATCTGCTCCAGCCATGGATGCTAGCATTCGAGCAGTCTTTGGGCGCCGCTTAGGCGGACCAGAACCGGTGAGAGCATCTGAGAATTCAGCCACAAAATCCTTACATGGTGGCATGGCAAAAGAGGTTGAAGCTGTGGTCTGTCTGAAAAACACATTTGTTTGGGCAGATTGTGCAGGTGACTCATCAAGTCCCAAACGAGCAACTGCCATTCGAAGCACAGCCAAAGTATCATCGGAGGAGGACTGGGCCTGTCCAGACAACTGAACAGACCCCCCACTAGACCCCTCTGCTGCTGGGTAACCAGTGAGAACAGCCTGAGGTGAAGGTTGTGCAGCAACCTTCAAAGTATCCCCATGATCGTGAAAAAATGAATCTGAAGCACTTGTAGAAAGCACATCGAACTCAGAATGATGGGAAAAGCAAGGGGAGACAAGAGACTCTTCCCGACTTTGAACATTTTCATCCTCCTGTGTCATCTTTACAGGCGGAGCACATGTGACAGGCTGAAGCGAGTGAAGCAGGCGTTTCAGCTCCGCCATCTCAGAAGAAAGTGCCGATACCGTCAAAGAAAGTGAGCCTTTTTCAACATGTGAATGTACATCGCCTCGCGATTTGGCCTTTTTAGATGGGAGGGGAGCACCAGCTGCCGCCGAGGCATGGCGTTTTCGAGTGTGCGAAGAGGCTACATCTACCTGCCCAAGTTTCACCGTTGAATTAGGGTCTAACTCGGCAAGACGGAGCTGTCGTTCCGACATAGGCAAAAGGCTACAGTGCATGCACGGGTCCGTGAGAGCCTCTCGCAGATGTTGAACGCCCAAACACGACGGGCAGATGTCATGACCGACGTCAGGGAGAAGATGATTAGGGCACAGCTTACAAGCCATTGGGAAACCAGTGGCGATCGAGCTGTTAGCCATCATTACTCGCTAACACCCTCGGTGAACCGTAAGGTTAAGTTAAGCGGAATGAAAATAATAATAAATAAATAAAATAAAATAAAATAAACACACGCCACCGGATTGCACCGAGAGGCACAAAGTGTTACCGATAAAGTGATATAACTCACCAAGTGCTGTAAAGTAATCCAAAATCTTGTAGATGCGCGCTGTCACAGCTTGTGAGGACGAATCTCGCTGCTCTAATAAGCTGCACTTGACAGCGCGAAAATATCCAATACAATACAATGAATAGAACCTATCTCAAAGAGGCGAGAAAGCGAAAGAGGTAGATTGCTGAGCTACTGTAGCCTATAATCCTCCAGGGCTCAGCATACGTCACGCAACGTGACTTTGTTGGTATATTTACTCGACCTATCTTAGCTGGCGCAGCGATTATCCATAGTGTTTACACTGCCTCTGGCGGTCAGTAAGAATGAAACAGAACAGTAAATCCAGGGGGGAGGGCTAAACCCATTGTCTTCACAGCAGGCTGAGAGGTTATCTAGCTTTGACCTCATCGGTATATGAGGACAGTAAAAGTCCAGGAGGGGTTTATTTGAAGAACTTTATTTGTCTTAAACAGCTAGATCTGGTTTACTAAGGGGTTCACATTTGCTGAAAGCCATCGCACAGGTGGGAAGATAAATGTTGGGAGGACATTGGGTTTAATTGTGTGCATTGTTTGTATTTTAAGTGTGCTAATAACAAGAATTGTTTCGACAGGAAACACTGGAGCAGATGTGGCAGCACAGCAGACAAAAGAAAACTATGTGACAATAACCTCAACATTTGTTTTTCTTTACAGAAGATGCAGACTTTTGCGCATGGCATGAGCAAAGTGAAGAAACAGTGCCTAACCCTGTGTAATGCCTAACTTAAAATTTTCATTTTGCAGGATGTCAGGATGGATTGAACCAAACAGAACTGATTCTGTATTGTTTTGTTAACATGAGAAACATGGGTTGAATGTTTTTTTCAGGGGAACAAGGACCCTGAGTGCTATTCAATGAGCAAGAAATTATCCGGTGATATGTTTCAGGTTGAAAATTTCACAGGTCACACCAAAGGGACGACAAGACACGCGCTCACTAACAAAATCACTTAAGGCCTCCATTCGCAGGTGACAGTAGACAGTAAATGACTCATTCCAGTGGGGGTGCGATCGTGATCTAAGGGAAAATCTTGTAAGGATTTGAAAATGATTGAAGGATGTTAGACCTGGGTCCAAGCATCTGACCTAAACTATACCAACCAACATCAACAACCTCACACGCCAGCGCAAAGAATAAAGTAGGGGATCAATGATATGTGCTAGAAACATATCTCCCCTGCCAACGTTGGAAAAAAAATCCTCTCTACGGCATGCAAAGTGTCATATTGGTGAAGATGGAACGTCCATGAGGCAACGAGATGATCAACATATCTGGAGAAAATGTTGACCAATTAATGGTTGAAGAAAAGTTTTGCGATTTTATTTGATTGAATCAAATTAGGGCTTAGTATTGATATACATGAAGGGTATAACTGTTCTTGAATTAAGACTTGAATTAATTCTATTGTTAAAGATTTAATAGTATAATGGGTTTGATTAGAAAACAAGAGTGAATTTTTCTATGTTGTTTATCAGAGAATGATAAAGAGGAGGAATTGTTGTGGAAAAATTCATCTTTTCTATTATCTTTTATTTTCAACGATTTAACAAACGAATGCCATGCGTTCTTTGGCTGTATTTTGAGTTTCTTTTATGATATTGATACAGCTGCAGGGTGTGCGTGTGTGAGATTTCAGAGGTAAGGAGATTCCCGTGCTGGGGAGGGGTCAAGGGGGGTTCCTTTTGTTCCTTGTGCTGTGAAGGGTGACAAGAAATAACACTATAAAAATGCTGGCCAACCTCTGCTCTGGGTCTCACTCCGCCTGCAGCTGGACTGTGGATGGACTGGGAACATTCTTGCAAGAATAAATATCTTTTAAGGACAATTTGAATCCTGATGTCTCTTATGCCTGATGCTGTTTTGTTAGGTACTTGTTTTTGCCTCAACAACTACATTGTAACATTTTTTTCTAAACATCCTTGCAACAAAATAATTTAGATAGATAGATAGATAGATAGATAGATAGATAGATAGATAGATAGATAGATAGATAGATAGATAGATAGATAGATAGATAGATAGAAAGATCATGGTTTCATATTGGACACCAGACAAATATACTGACTAACCACCACTGTTTGGTTTAGGTTTCTGTTGGTTACTTTCAAAATATTCAAATACATTTTTGAACCAAAAACATGTTGAACTATAAAAAAGTGACAATAAACAGAGCGATAAGTCATGCCTGATTACACGACAAGCTCTTCCTACTCTACCTCTTCCTCTGAGCTGTTTGCATTATACACGTCATCTCTCCCTCATTTACATGAACCACCGGATATGACCTTTCTCCCATTATCAGAGGAAAACATCCAGACTGAAGACCCCCCTGTGTCTGGTAGCAGTGACCCAGGATGTTCCCGTAGGATCTCTGCCACATCTGGCAGCAATGAGTCTCTGGGAGGAAGTTGCCTCCTATTAAGGGCTCACCATGGGCCTGAACCCAGTACGGATCTTTTGTCCAATATATTTGAATTGACAAAATAAAAAAATCTTAACTTTTGGGAAGCAATCAAAACTCAAAAAAGCCTATGCAAAAAAGGAAACAAAATGTAATGGGTTGTAATGTAATTGCAGCGCTCAGTTAAGTGCTGGAGGACGGCAGGACCTTCTTATTGAGAAAGCATTCAGGACACAGGCTTGTCATTACAGAGCAAATGGAAGCTTCTAGAAACTGTGGGAAGCAATAAAATGTCAGTTGGAAATAACAAGTTAAACTGCATGAACATGCAAGTGGACAGAAAACACGAGACAAAACAAGCCCTTAGGGAAGAGGAATGACAAAGGAGTCCTCTTAAATGCCTCAATTGTTTCTTTTAGACATCAATTACATGAAATAGAGACTTCTTAATTTTATCTCCTGAGAGCAGATCTCCTAGTGATCGCACACGTCTCCTCTAGACTTTCTGTGTCACTATTGACAACGATTTTAATATGAACTCAAGACCAAATGATCTGAGCTTTTCTTCAAAGGAATTGCTGCATCTGAAACAAACTGAGCTCTCTATTAAGCTGTGAAAGAGCAACATCGGAGCAGTAAAATATTGTAATTTAAGAAACACTCAGCTGGCGCTGAAACATTAGGTTTTGACTCTGCATGTGTGGCATCGCAGGAAAGCCACAGGTCAAAGGAGAAGCCGAGGTTTAAACGCTCACATCCTCGAGAGAGAGAGAGAGAGAGAGAGAGAGAGAGAGAGAGAGAGAGAGAGAGAGAGAGAGAGAGAGAGAGAGAGAGAGAGAGAGAGAGAGAGAGAGAGAGAGAGAGAGAGAGAGAGAGGAAGGTCCTGCATTAACAGGAAACAGACTAGTGGCAAATCAGAATTTTCTGTGTGTGTGTGTGTGTGTGTGTGTGTGTGTGTGTGTGTGTGTGTGTGTGTGTGTGTGTGTGTGTGTGTGTGTGTGTGTGTGTGTGTGTGTGTGTGTGTGTGTGTGTGTGTGTGTGTGTGTGTGAAAGAGAGTGTGGGAAAATCAGTGGTGCTGCTGAGAGTGTGTGTTTGCATGGGTTTATCTGTGAAGCAGTAGCAGGACGAACACACCCAAAGATGAAGACACTGTCAACTCTCTCCTCTTAAATTCCTTCTAAAATACCTATCGATTCTACCTTATCAGCTAGTGGCATCTAATGAGCAGCCAAACCCAAAAGCAAAAACCCTCATATATATATTTTTTGTGAAGTACTTTAAGTAATGACTCATATAATTATATAATATAAAGAGCTTTTCTCAAAAGGGCTCCCAACTCTAGAAGATGCTGCCAACTGAAATTAAAGCAGTACATGACATGAAGCCCGATACAAGAGTGGATAAGTGTAGTAAATGGGATGCTATTTACAAGGTTGTCCAGTAGAGGGCGGCATGGGTTTGCATATGTTACCTTTTCTCTTGATGCACTGGAGTAGAGTAGTGTTGTGGTGTCAATCTGTCATCTGCTGAGACGGTGTCGAGATGCGTTGTCCACTCTGCACTTGTTAATAAAGATTCAAAGAAATTTACCTCCATGTCTCCACATTTATGATGCACCAAAGGATATCACATAAATGGCGACAAGGATAAAAAGGCACTAAGGAACCAGGCTGAAAATTGTACATGGAGTAGGCTACAGACGACGTGCAGAGAAGAGCAGACTGTGGATAAACACGACGGCAGCGCTGGTAGGAACGGTGAGCCCTTTTGACGGTGAGACACAATTATGGGAGGAGTACAGTGAAATGCTGGAATTTTTCTTTCAAGCAAACGAGATTACCAACGCTGATAAAAAGAAAGCAGTGCTATTAAGTGGGGTAGGTGCAGCCACTTATAGTTTGTTGAGAAGTTTGCTGTGTCCCATGACTCCAGGGGAGAAAACATATGGGGAGTTGATAAGCGTGCTCAAAGCTCATTTCAATCCAAAGTCGAGTGAGGAAGAATGGAGAGACTGTTGCTGACTATATGGCGTAGTTGAAAAATTGTGCACAACATTGTGAATACGGGGCAACGCTTTCGCAAATGCTGCGTGACAGACTTGTGTGTGGAGTGAATGATGACAGGATGCAGAGACGGATATTGTTGGAAGTGGACTTAAACTTCGAGAAAGCACTTAATATCTGTCAAGCAATGGAGTCGGCAAACAAAAATGTAAAAGATTTACAAGGAATGTTAACAGATGAGACAGCGCAAGCAACGAGGATGCTGAAAGGACAAACATCGGTGCATAGAGTGTACTAAGCGGAAAAGAAAGGCCCAAAAAAAGACTTTGTGTGTTACAGATGCAAAGGAAATCATGCGCCTGAGGAATGCAGGTTTATGAATGAACTCTGTCATAAATGTGGGAAGCGTGGACACATAAAGCGAGCATGCAGGTCGAAGCAAGCTGGGGCTAGTTCACAGAAAGCACCGTTCAAAGGACAAAGAGTGGAGAGAAAGGAAAAAGAGAAAGGTAGGAGGTCACATTTAGTAAAAGAAGAGGAAGTGAGTGATGCAGAGGATGCAAGCGACATCAATACAATTTACAGTGTATCACAAAGCCTACCTAAAGTGGCTCCTATCACACAAAAGTTAAAGGTGAATGGCATGGAAGTGGAGTTTGAAGTTGACACAGGATGTGGTGTCACAATCATCAGCTAGGAGCAATACTCCAAACTATGGAAAAGAACAGACATGCCCGAGTGGAGATCATGCAATCTGAACTTGAAGACATATACAGGTGAGAAGATGGGGGTGATGGGACAAGTCACAGTAAGAGTGACATGCCAGGAACTAGAAAAAAAAAAAAAACTGGCGATGGTCGTAGTAGAAGGGGCAGGGCCAAATTTGTTTGGCCGTGGCTGGCTAAGAGACTTAGGGCTGCTGCCACAGCTGGTAAATAAAGTAACAACAACTCCAGCTCTAAAATTATCAGATGTTTTAGACAGGCACACTGAAGTGTTCAAAGAAGAGCTGGGACAGCTTAAAGGCACCACAGCGAACCTTCACCTTAACCGCGAAACCCAGCCACGATTCTATAAGCCTCGACATTTACCCTTCGCAGTAAAAACCAGGGGTTTTACTGCGAAGGGTAAACGTCGAGGCTTATAGAATCGTGGCTGGGTTTCGAGGCAGAGCTTCAAAGACTGGTGGAAGAGAAAATTATAGAACCAGTACAGTTTTCAGAATGGGCAGCACCCATTGTACCTGTGAGGAAGCCAGATGGCTCAATATAAATTTGTGGGGATTATAAACTCACAGTCAACAGAGCATCCAGTGTGGAACAATATCCTATTCCTAAAGTGGATGATTTGTTTGCACAGTTAGCTGGAGGGCAGGAATTCTCAAAGCTGGACATGAGCCATGCGTATCAGCAGATCATGCTTGACACAAGTGCAAAGAAATATGTCACTATCAATACACACAAAGGACTGTACACTTACTGTAGGTTACCATTCGGGGTAGCGTCAAGCCCAGCCATCTTCCAACGCACCATGGAAGGAATCTTGCAAAACATGCCACACGTCACAGTTTATTTGGATGACATTTTAGTCAAAGGGACTAGTGACGAAGAACATCTAAGAAACCTGGATGAGGTATTGTCTTGGCTAAAAAGAAGTGGGCTGAGGCTGAAACGCAGCAAGTGTGAGTTCCTTGGAGAGGAGGTGGTATTTCTAGGTCACAAAATCAGTGCCGCAGGTGTGCAACCAGTCGCGCGATCCAGGAAGCCCCCACACCGCAGTCTGAGAGTGAACTGAAGGCTTATTTAGGCCTGTTGAACTATTATCATAAGTTCCTGCCTAGTCTATCCACCTTGTTAGCACAATTACATGCACTGTTGAGGAAGGAGACAAAATGGACATGGGGCTCTGAACAAAAAGAAGCCTTTGAGAAGTCAAAAGATCTTCGGATTTGTGTCACGAACACTGAATGCAGCTGAGAAGATTACTCTCAATTAGAGAACGAAGGTCTAGCTGTCATTTTTGGTGTAAAGAAATTCCACACATACTTGTATGGGAGGCAGTTCACCATTGTAACGGATCACAAACCGTTGATTTCATTATTTAATGAACTGAGAGAAGTGCCACAAATGGCATCGCCACGTATACAGAGATGGGCTGTGACATTGGGTGGATACGAATACACAGTGCCGGCCCGTGGGGTTGTGGGGCCCTAGGCAAGATCATGAAAATTGGCCCCACTGGAGTAAAAAACTCTCATAACAATTTTATGAAGGAAGAGAAAGCACATGGTACGACAATTTCAATATTTAAGTTTGTAAATGTGTATTAAGTGTAGCATTCAAAAATGAAAAAAAAAAATATTTACATGAAATTTAAATAAATGAAATAAAATGTATGAATTGTACATAAATTCTATATATATATATATATATATATATATATATATATATATATATTTAAAAAATTGGCGATAGATTGCTCAATATTTACGTTTATAAAAGTGTAACATTCAACGTACATATGAAAAAACACTAAGAAACTAAGAGATTTCAGCATAGCCCCTAGTACATAAAAGACAGAAAGCACACATATAAAAAATAAAGCATATAAAATAAAGCATAAATTAAAGGTGTTTTTGTAAATGCATAAGATACGGTTACAATTATGCATAATGACTAGAAATGCAGTAGGCTACTACATTTTAACTTTATGATGATCACAATAATAAAAATGTTTTGTATTATTTAGAAATGTTATGGTGGTTTAAATATTAATTAGGAAAGAGGGAGAAACCTGTTTTTAGTGGGGAAGGAGAATGGGTGGGGTGGGTTAGATAATAATGAAACTGATAATCACGATTATTTTGCTCAAAATTATAATAGTGATTATTAATGACCATTATTCTCAGTTGAGAAATTGCAGAGAAAGAGACAGTTAACATAAATGAATTGCATAATTAGCCTTATCAAAATGGGTAAAACGGCCATTTTGCATGCTCTTTACACCTAGGCCTGAGATGGTCCATCTTAATTTAAAAAAAACTACGATAACTTCATCAGAGGGTAAAAATCTATACAAAATGCATGGGTAGATCATTCTTAACATGCTGAATGTGGCCCAATTTTTCCATGTCTTTCTGTCTGCGATCATGGGCATTGTTACATTTATTATTAAAACTAATAATACAGCAATAAATAACGCACTATGTATAGAAGTCAGAGAACATACCTTTACTTTCAGCTTGTCTTTATTCCTCAACCATTCTCCTCTTCCTTTTTTCAGCTCCAGAAAGATGGCGTTTGGATGCCATTTCTACCACAGTTTAACATCTATTATTATTTCAATTAACTAAAAATAGCATTGCTTTATGACTACGACTCTGACGAGACTTCGTGACGTTATGACAGACAAGAGGCAATCCAAATATGTGAAGTCGATATTACCATAGAGATTATAATATCTGGTATTTTATTTTTGACAGCACATTTTCTGTCATGCAAAATGCCTTATATAGGCCTAAGAAATTAAGCATTACTAAAGAGTAAGAGCGCCACAAAAAAAAATGGTCTCTTGTTTCTAAAACGTGAGCATTTTGGAGAGAAGTGTGGTGGAATCCGTGTGTGTGAATTCTGTGATAATTACGGTAGCCTACTCGAGGTCTCCCACTATAGAGCTGGTAAGTCCCGCCCCTTCCGTAAAACCCCGCTGGAGCTCTAGGTTGAAAAATCGTCAATGCAAGTGAATGGGAGAAAATAATTATTTTCTGGTCCTGTTTGAATTGTGGCATGAATGTGAACATATGTTGTCTGTGAATTTTTTATATAATCTTTCATGTTACAAGTTTGACAGTATATGGTATGATTCTTCGGCTAGCAGTTGTGGAAAAGACATAACGAGAAAGACTACAAGTCGCCTATGTGACGTCACCCCATAAAGTTGACTTACCCATGGATTTTCGCCAACCTCAACGATTTTGTCCTCTCCCTGAAAGAAGGCGGTGAAGTGCACCAAAGACACAGTCATGTTTAGCAGGATCCGTGAGCTAGTGTCCGTGTGCTAGTGGTGTTGACGTTTCAAACGCGTCGAGAGCAGCGAAGAGTTGTAGTGCACAAAGTGCTCTCACACAAAGTCTAACCGTATCAAACTTCTACCCGCTAAATTGAAGCATTCTTCACACGAAAGATTATATAAAAAATTCACAGACAACATATGTTCACATTCATGGCACAAATCAAACGGGACCAGAAAATAATTATTTTCTCCCATTCACTTGCATTGACGATTTTTCAACCTAGAGGTCCAGCGGAGTTAGCGGAGGGGGCGGGACTTACCAGCTCTATATCGCAGGCGGTATTATGCAAATTAGCGTGTGACACGCTACTGTGTATATGTCTTATGTTTTCGTATTTTATTCATTCTATTGTTATGTATTTATTATCTTTTTTGGAAATTGGTCATGTTTGAACTACTGTATACAGAGCTATCCTTTTTATGTATGTTGTGGTTCTGGGTAATATATTAGATACTCACCGTCTTTGTGAACTGTATCATGTTTAGTGAGGTCCATGCAATGCTTCGTGTACTAATTGTAGAAGTCTAGATGCGCGCACCCGAGTTCTCAGTAATATAATTAAACAACGAATTATAATATATTGTATTCGTGAGGCTCAGGGGCCCCCTCTGGCAAGGCAGAGGAAGAAAGAGTACTCCTACTTGAAGTAAATGATCTGCCCCTTGTCAAAGCAGAACAATTGAGAAAATGGACAGACAAAGATGCAGTTTTAGCTTGAGTGCGAGAGTATGTGCTCAGAGGATGGCCAAAGAGAATGGACGAGTCCGTTTTTGGAGCATATACTAAGAAACGAGAGGAACTCAGTGTACAGGGAGGCTGTGTCCTGTGGGGAGCACGAGTGGTGATTCCCCCGCCGGGCCGCGCTGCTCTATTGAAACAATTACACATCAATCACCCTAGAATAACCAGAATGAAAGGTTTGGCACAAAGTTACATGTGGTGGCCACAGATGGACGTGGAAATAGAAGGCATGGTAAAAACTTGTGCCACATGCCAAGAGAATAGAAATTCTCCACCCTGTGACCCTTTACATCCATGGGAGGTGCCGAATCTGCCATGGAGAAGAATCCACATTGATTATGCTGGTCCGTGGTTAGGGAGAATGTTTTTAATCGTAGTGGATACCTACTCTAAATGGCTCGACGTGTTCCCGTTAAACAAGTCTACCTCTGCTGTAATCATTCAATGCCTGAGACAAAGTTTTAGCCAACATGGGATACCTGAAATGGTGGTGTCGGATAATGGCTGTGGTTTCACAAGTGCAGAGTTCCAAGAGTTCATGGCCCGAAATGGTATCAAACACATCACCACAGCACCGTATCATGCAGCTTCTAATGGACTGGCTGAACGGGTGGTGCAAACGTTCAAAAGTCTAATGAAGAAGAGCACAGGAGATTCCTTTGAAACAAAGCTTGCTAGAGCATTGTTCAGTTACAGGATCACACCACAATCGACTACTGGGAAATCTCCTGCGGAACTGTTGTGTGGAAGAAAACTAAGGTCTACCTTGGATCTCATCCATCCTGACTTTAAAAGTCAAGTGCAGGAAAAACAGCTGAAGCAAAAATTTTACCATGATCGACATGCTAAAAAGAGACAGGTGGCTGAAGGTGACCAAGTGTACACTAAGAACTTTGGTTCAGGGCCTATCTGGATTCCTGGCACAGTTCAGAAACAGACGGGACCGGTGTCCTGTACTGTTGCACTTGGAAATGGCCAGATAGTGCGCCGGCACATAGATCAAGTGAAGAACAGGCATGTTGTGCCTTCAGAGGAAACTCTGGAGTTGGAGGAAACATCTAAGAAAGAGGGGGACGAGTTAACATCAATCGCGGGTGTCACATTTTCCAAAGACACTAATGTGAAGCAGACAGAGGAAACGACCAAGAAGGTGTTGAGGTCAGAAACTCCTTTGGTGAAAGACAATTTAGAGTTAATTTAGAGTCTGAGCTGTACACATATTAATTATTGTTTTAATCATTTTTATCTATGTTGCCAAGGTTGAGAGAGTATAATTAAAATTAGTATTTAGTGTTTTTTTTTCTTTTTCTCACTCACGTGTGTACATGTATGTATGTATCTTATATTAGTTAAAAGTGTTAGGGTAGGGAATTTGTTTTATAAACAGTTTTTGTTATATTGATTGAAACTCTCTTCACATCCTGATAGCAATCAATAAAAGGTCTAAATATTAAAACATGGATATCTTCTGTGAAAGTCTGTGAAAGTCCAAAAAATATTCGTACAATGATACGATGGTGCTCAGAATAACCTTTATTTAACCATGAAAGAACCTCACTGAGATTAAAATCTCTTTTACAGGAGTGTCCTGGCCAAGATAGGCGGCCCAGTTATACAAGTACACATATAACAATAAAACAATACACAATAAGATATTTTTAAAAGTACAATCTATGTACTTATGCTGGATGATCTAATGTTACTGGTGGACAGCAAAACTGGCCAAAGCTTTAAAAAATGATTGTGATTTTAACGGTAAAAGACTGTACAACTGCTACAGTGAAAAACTGTTTGATTTAGTGTAGTAAATCAGTAAAATACCGTAAAATTTAAGGTTTTTGGAAGTGAAAAAAAAAACAAAAATGGAAATTGACATTCCCACAATTCCCTGCGTGACACTTCACATTTGATGTATTTTTTGTTGAAATAACCATGTTTCTTCATTTTTCTTAGTTTTTTCTAATCAGTTAAGTACATTAGGGTTTTATGTTATACATTTAATGTTGTTAAATTAATGTTTATTGCATTGTTTTTTTAAATTGCTGGATGCAACCACAGGAACCAGTCAATAAAAACAATGAAAATTGACATTCAACATTGCATAAACAGAAGATTAAACCTAAAATAAAGCCACAAAACTTGGTTGCATCAAGTTTTGCCTTAAAAGGTATGCAATACTGTATCCTTAATGCATCTGAGATTCAGGATGTGTCACAGTTTCTGGAAATCGTCCAGTATCAGGACATTGCTAAATGCCCACAAACGCCTGACATAAATTTACAGTATAAATTTGGCAGGAGGACCCTGGGGAAAAAAGTCCTGGCACAGTGTATATTCAATGAGCTATATGCTATGGTGGTGTGTGCAATGAATACGGTTTCTGTGACAAATGTGTATATGCTGACTGAACCAAAGCCAAAGAGCAAAACTACATTTATAAAACCGATGTAAATTTATATGTGACCAGATAGCCTCTCTGTAGCTCCTATAGACATTTAAATGCACACATGCAGGAATATAAAAGTAAAAACAGATTGTACAATGGAAATCTGTTCAAAAATGCACCACACAGAATTTTAAGTGACTCAATATGGAGTGTGTAGCAGCATAATGAAGCTTTAAAGGGCACCTATTATGGAATTTTGAAATTTACCTTTCATGTAGTGTGTAACATAGATCTAAGTGAACAAAAACATCCTGCAAAGTTTGAAATATGAAAGTGCACCGTATATAAAGTTATTGTCTTTCAAAAGTAAGAGTCGACTCTGAGTCATTTTTATGAATCGTTAGAAGACGTACTCGGTTACTAACGTAACCTCGGTTCTCTCTAGAAGAGGGAACGAGTATTGCGTAAGTAGCTTACGCATCGGGAAAGTCTTCTTTCTTCGAGATCTGAAGCCAAAAAATTATCCTTAATTTTGTATTCATTGTCAACGCAGTGCAGCAGCCGACAGACCTAGGCAGGCTGTATAAGCGTGCTCATTGGCTGCTCGGCTGCAACTGCTTAAGCCTATCGGTGAGCGCTATGAACGCGGCAACCAATGAGGGCGCTTTGCGCCCTCCGCGCCCTTCTAACCGTCAGAATGGGCGTGGCCAGCGTGTATATATTCAGCGCTCACAGGCTAAAATTCTGGTTTTCGCAGTCTGAAGCGCAAAAGCTCGTGGCGCGACACGGCAGGTTACGCAATACTCGTTCCCTCTTCTAGAGAGAACCGAGGTTACGTTAGTAACCGAGTACGTTCTCTTACGAGAGGTTCTCTCGTATTGCGTAAGTAGCTTACGCATCGGGAACCCTTTGTCAACGCCGTGTGCGCCGAGCATCCAGCCCATGAATCCCAGGGGAACCGGGGAAAACACTCTGCTGGAAAATGTGGCCGGTCGAGAGACGGGCCAGCGTAGTACATGCACTTCATGCAGCATATGAAATAGAGCGGCGCGGCCGGTCTATAAACATAGCAGTACAACAGTAGGGCCGGCGGAGCGAGCCCAAACAGTACATAAGCACTCATAAGGGTAGGAGAAAACGACATAGTCGGTCTCACATGAAGAGAAAAATTCCCACGCGGCAGAGAATAATGCGGGCGGCCAGCAGCGCGGGCCAGCACCGATAACAGCGCGTAACGGGAAATAGGAAACAGAACGGATCAGCCGGTCTGAGTCAAACACTTCACCCTGAGTAGTTACCAGAATAGCGCCAGCATATGAACGTAGTCTGCACACGGGAGCTGGGCAGAGCATACATGTCACTTATACTGACAATATTTTTGCCTGTAGGGCAGGAACTTCCAGGTTATAAAACCTCACGAATGTAGACGGGGAGGCCCAGCCCGCCGCCATACAAATGTCGTGGATAGAAATTCCGCTGGACCAGGCCCACGACGAGGCCATGCCTCTAGTGGAATGGGCTCTGATGCCCAGAGGGCACTGCAGGTGTTTGGAGGCATAAGCTGCTGCTATCGCGTCCACTATCCACCTGGACAAGCTCTGCTTCGAGGCGGCAAGACCCTTGGTGCGTCCGCCGAAGGAAACAAAGAGCTGCTCTGAACGCCTGAAAGCGGCGGAGCGCGTGATGTAAACTCTCAGCGCCCGGACAGGGCATAGGAGGTTATCACTGTCCCCACCATCGGATGCTGGCAGAGCCGAGAGGGAAATAACTTGTGCCCTAAACGGGGTTCCAATCGCTTTGGGGATGTAACCGTGCCTCGGTCTGAGAATGACTTTCGAGTCATTCGGCCCGAACTCGAGACATGCAGGGCTAACTGATAGCGCGTGCAAATCACCCACTCGTTTGACTGAAGACAGAGCTATCAGAAAAACGGTTTTAAGCGACAGATACTTTAGATCCGCGGATTCAAGCGGTTCAAAGGGAAAAGCCTTTAGGGCCGCCAGGACCAAGGACAGATCCCACGAGGGAACCGAGGGGGGCCGCGGGGGGTTCATCCGTCTAGCTCCTCTGAGGAAGCGGATAATGAGCTCATTCCTTCCCATTGCCCGGCCGAGCGTCGTCTCAGCGAACGCTGTAATAGCGGCCACATATACTTTGAGCGTGGAAGGGGATCTGCCCTTTTCCAACAGCTCTTGCAAGAAGGAGAGCACCCGCGGAACCCCGCATGCGCGCGGATCCAGGTTTTGAGTAGCGCACCATTTAGAAAACACCGACCATTTAGACGCGTAGAGCCGTCTCGTGGAGGGGGCTCTAGACTGCGTGATCGTGTTCACGACCCCTTCTGACAGGTCAACGGGTATCCGTTGATCACCCATGCATGCAGCGACCAGCGCTCTGGATGGGGATGCCAGATCGATCCAGCGGCTTGGGAGAGGAGATCCTTTCTCACCGGGATCGGCCATGGGGGTGAGTGCGACAGCCTCACTAGCTCTGGGTACCAAGTTTGGTTTTCCCATCGCGGGGCTATAAGCAGCACTGAGTGGTGCGTTTCTCTGATCCTCTAAATGACCTGTGGCAACAGGGAGATCGGAGGAAAAGCATACAGCGGGAGGCTGGGCCATGTCTGGGACAGCGCGTCTTCGCTCTTCAAATAAAACTTCAGGCATTGAGCATTGTCTTTCGACGCAAAGAGGTCGATTTCCGCTCTGCCGAATAGGCGCCAGAGAAACTGGACTGTCTGGAGGTGCAGAGACCATTCTCCCGGGGGAATGTTGTCCCTGGACAGTCTGTCTGGACCGACATTCAGGTGGCCCGGTACGTGCGCGGCTTTCAGCGAGCGCAGCGAGCGGTAAGCCCACACGAGAAGGCGTTCTGTCAGCCTGCACAGATTCCTGGATCTGACACCGCCCTGTCGGTTCACATAGGATACCACGGACATGTTGTCCGAGCGGACTAGCACATGGTGATCCCGTATGAATGGGAGGAAGCGCCTGAGCGCGTTCTCGACCGCTATCATCTCCAAACAGTTTATGTGGAGGCATTTTTCCCGGTCTGACCATAGGCCAAAAGCCGGTTTGCCCTCGAACAGAGCGCCCCAGCCTGAGGTGGAAGCGTCCGTCGAGATAATTTTGCGGTGTGAGATAGCTCCCATTGTCACTCCCCGCTGGTACCAGTCGGCCGCTAACCAGGGCTTCAGAGCTGAAACGCAGCTGGAAGCCCGCCGGAAGCCCATGCTCTGTGAGGCACTCGGGCATTCAGCCAGCATTGTAGCGGGCGCATTCGTAAAAGACCCAGCCGAAGCACTCCTGCGGCTGAGGCCATACAACCCAGTAGCCTCTGAAATGTTTTGAGAGGTACGGTGCTGCCCGGCCGGAGAGACGCGGCCAGGCGTCGAATGCAGCGCGCGCGCTGTGTCGACAGACGGGCCGTGTACTGATATACCTGACCGTTGAAGGCGAATCTCAAGAATGGCCTGTGACGGGGTATTATCAGGATCTGAAAAGCACGCGTCTTTTAGATCGAGAGATATAAACCAGTCCCTCGGGCGAATTTGCGCGAGAATTTGTCTGGTTGTGAGCATTTTGAACGGTCTTCTCATAAGAGCCTCGTTCAAACGTCTCAGATCCAAAATTGGTCTGAGTGCTCCGTCCTTCTTGGGAACGAGGAAATAACGGCTGTAAAAGCCCGACTCGCTCATGGAAGGGGAAACCGGTTCCATAGCCCTTTTGCACAGAAGTGTATTTCTGCTCGAAGTAGATGTGCTACTTCCCCATTCACTCTGGTCTCGATACGCGCTTGAAAGCGCGGAGGGCGGCGAGCGAACTGCAGAGTATAGCCCTGTTTTACTGTGCTTAGCACCCGTTCTGATGCGCCTGGAATAGTTTCCCACGCTTTTGCGTGTGCAGCCAGGGGCAGAATGGCCTCCGGGCTCCGATCGCCGCGCATCGCGGGCTCGAGAGCTCGAAACGGAGGGGCGGGCGCGGCGCGCGCGCTCTTGGTGCTTAGATACGGCAGATCGCACGCAGCGATAGCTGGCCGTTTTACACACAGTGTCCCGGTGGCTTTAGACGGGGAACATAAAGTGTGAGGCGCGACGCGCGATGGCGGCGTCGGGGCGAAAATGTTCGTTAGTATGTGTGAGCGCTCGAGGGCGGGCACAGGAGTTACATTCAGGGGCGGGCGCGGCGCGCGCGCTCTTGGTGGTTAGATTCGGCGGATCGCACGTAGCGATAGCTGGCCGTTTTACACACAGTGTCCCGGTGGCTTTGGACGGGGAACATATAGTGTGAGGCGCGAAAATGTATGTGTGAGCGCTCGAGGGCGGGCACAGGACTCACATTTAAAACATGACCGGTCGTGCAAGGCCGTGTGACAGAGCGGGCAGTGAGTAGGTGTGGGCACGGAGAAGTGGACACGTGACCTACTTTTAACACTAAAGCGGCTTTTGCCTGCTTCATGAGAGTGGGCTCTGTGAGAGACACGGGATGTATAGTGCTTGTGTACAGGGGTGAGCACAGAACGTGGGCACATTCACTGTACTAGAAACACATACGGCGTCAGCCGTGCAACCAGACATTATGCTCTTTTGACATTTTCTGGGTTGCCGTGAGAACGGCGGATGCGCGCAGGCGAGCGAGTAGATACCGGCTCGTTGACTGCGGGGTAAACAGCTGCAGTAGCCGTGGCAACGGGGACTGACAGAGCGTTAAGCTTCGACGGTGGTCCAGCCGCAGGGCTGCGGGATTTAACCGTCTTTTCTTCTCTCGTGTTTAGACGCTCAAAAAATACTCGAGCACTCTGAGAAGGTGTGGTGCGAGGGGCGGGTTCGCTTTCTGTAAGTAAGAAAGACTGGCCGCGAGCTCGGAGAAGCAGCATAAATTTTATTTTCCCCGAGAGCTGGGATCGAACGCGGGTCTCTCGCATGAAAGCGTATGATTCTGCCACTGAGCCACAGGGGAATCACATAGGCTTTCAGTTAGCGCGAGCATATAAAAAGCGACCTCTTGTGTCGCGTCGGCGTTCGTTTGCAGGCGAGCGTGTGTTTAAAACAGGCTCGTTTACTGCAATAGTAATATTTCCAGTCGCCTGAACTTAAGAGGGGACTGAGAAATGTGTGAGGATTGGCGGTTGTCCAGCCGTAGCGAGACTAACACACTCTCTTCTCTTTTCGCCGGTGAGTGAGGCGCGCACGCTGAACGCTGCTCGTGACCGTCCGCTTTGTCATCCCTTGAACGGCGCAATCTGCACGGCCCAACGAGGGAGAGAGCGGGCTTGTTTTCTGTATGTAAGAAAAACTGGCCGCGAGCTCGGAGAAGCGAACAGCATAAACTTTAACTGCCGCGAGAGCGGGGATCGAACCCGGGTCTCTAGCTTGACAGTCTAGGATTCCGCCACTGAGCCACAGGGGAGAATACATTAGTACGCGGTTAGCGTCATCATGTCTTGTGACAGCGTTTGCTTGCAGGCGAGCGTGTATTTATAACAGGCTCGTATACTGCAATAGTAACAATTCCAGTCGCCTGAACTTAAGAGGGGACTGAGAAATGTGTGAGAATGGAGGTTATAGTCCAGGCCACGGCGGGACGAAAACACTCTGTTCCCCTTTCACCAGTGACGCGCGAGGACGGAGTAGCTTTCTTGTAACGTAAAGAAAGCTCAGACCGTCCGCTCCTGCCATCCCTTGTGAGCGGCGCAGTTTGCGCGGCTCGAACAGAGGGAGAGGAAACTCGCTCCGAGACCGTCCGCTCCTGCCATCCCTCGTGAGCGGCGTATTGCACGGCTCGAACAGAGGGAGAGGAAACTCGCTCCGAGACCGTCCGCTCCTGCCATCCCTCGTGAGCGGCTCAGTTTGCGCGGCTCGAACAGAGGGAGAGGAAACTCGCTCCGAGACCGTCCGCTTCTGCCATCCCTCGTGAGCGGCTCAGTTTGCGCGGCTCGAACAGAGGGAGAGGAAACTCGCTCCGAGACCGTCCGCTTCTGCCATCCCTTGTGAGCGGCGTATTGCACGGCTCGAACAGAGGGAGAGTACGGGTATCTATCACATTCACCTCATCTCCTGACGCGGCGGCGGCGCGGGCAGAGCCGGCGGTTGAGCGGCCGGGAGGGAGAGGGCGAGAGAGAGCTCGAGGGAGAGGTTCCGGCGAGCTCCTCAGTCACAACAGTCTCCGGTGGTCGCTGCGAGCGGCGCTTCTTATTGCGCGGCCCGGCAGGGACAGGCGGAGCGACAGCTTGGTCGAAAGCTTCAAGTCGAGCCCGCAGGGTCGACATTGAAAGCTCTTCGCACTCGGAGAGTGCGGTGGCGGCGTGCCCGCGGCCCAGTCGGAGAGCGCAGAGAGGTGGCGGTCTCCGTAGCTGAGCGGGGCGCGGCACGAGCCGCAAAAACGAGGCGTTTTTACAAAAACGCCTCGTGCTCTTTTAGAGTACACACAGAAACAGTAATAATGTAAAGGATATGTCGCCGGATAGCGTAGCAGGCACGGATGGCTGAAGGCGGCGAAGACAGCCGGCTTCCTCAGGCGCTGTCCTAAGCTTGCTGGTCGCTGGTTTCAACGGCGGCGGCTCTCAAGATCCAGCGATGCGAAGAGCGTCGCTGAAGACAAGAAAATCAGAATTTTAGCCTGTGAGCGCTGAATATATACACGCTGGCCACGCCCATTCTGACGGTTAGAAGGGCGCGGAGGGCGCAATGCGCCCTCATTGGTTGCCGCGTTCATAGCGCTCACCGATAGGCTTAAGCAGTTGCAGCCGAGCAGCCAATGAGCACGCTTATACAGCCTGCCTAGGTCTGTCGGCTGCTGCACTGCGTTGACAATGAATACAAAATTAAGGATAATTTTTTGGCTTCAGATCTCGAAGAAAGAAGACTTTCCCGATGCGTAAGCTACTTACGCAATACGAGAGAACCTCTCGTAAGAGAACCGAAGCTTTTTCTCTGACTAGATGACGTCAACTTGTCAAGTTATTTGAATACGATACGCCCACTTACTGCGCTCCAAGGCCAGGGAAAACTTGAAAACATCACGGCGACGAGACGCTGTGTTCTGAAGCATTTGAAGACTAAGTGGCTAAAATTCATATATGCAACTATACCACAGAAGTATAGTCCGAGCCTTGTGCTTTGTTCGCGCCATTTTGAAGACGATTGCTTTACCAACTTAAATGCAATCAAACTTGGATTCGCAAGCCGGCTGATATTGAAGGAAGGTTCAGTTCTAAGTGTATTTGCAACAGCTTCCTCCTCCGTATCACAACCTGTAAGTGTTATTAATAATTGTTGCTTTTATGTTTTATGTAGCATGCTTAATAATTATTTGGTTTGTTGTGTAAGCACCGTTTAGCTTCTAGGTCTTCAATGACAATTGTATTGAGATATGTGAAGTGTTTGTCGTTGTTTTCGGAGTTGTCTTAAAGAATAGAGTAATACCTCATAACTGCATTTTTTTTTTTTTTTTTTTTGTAAAAACATTATGTTTATGCCTCGGGCTAACGCAAACAAAGACTGATTGTGCTTTTACAATATGAACTCTGGGCTATGCTCGCTAACATAACATTAAATTCCTTATCTCATTTTAAATGTTTTACTACAAACTACAAAGCAGTGGACTATAATCATTATTATAACACATTTTAATTGATAAAAGCATCATTGTACTCCGTGTTAAACAATAAGTATTATCTCTGTAAACACTGCTAACATCATCGGACCAATCACCGCAGATTAGCGTCACGTAAAGGCGGGGTTTTGAAAAGTGATTCACTAAACGAATCATTTGAGAATCGCGGTCAAAACAGGTAAAAATAAATGCATATTATAAGAAAACTAAAGTCTTTTTTGTCATTGCATGCATGCAAAACTGTTGTTGGGGACTTCTAAAACAATATTAGGAACATTTTAAATGCCATAATAGGTGCTCTTTAAGACCGGCCTGGAGGAAACCACATCCCTGGCTTGGTGAACAGCCCACCATATGAGCAGCTTTAACAGTCAGTCGCAGAAGAACGACTGAAGCTGCACAATTCAGAGGTTAGTGTCTTCAACCACTTTTTTTTTTTTTTTTTGCTTGATTAATCATACTTTTTTATTGGAAGTATTCAAGAGGGATATACTGGGCTTTTCTCTGTATTTCAGCAGTAGAAGACGAGGCATTTCTGCTGAGAAGTCATGCATCAAAAACAACTATCTATGCCGTATTGCCGTTGTGGGTTGGTGAACAACTTGGGACAAGCCAAAGCTTTCTTTCTCTTGGCCTAGACAGTAACTTACCCACTCCAAGTTATTCCTTAGGAAATTATTCTCCTGCTAACCACATCATAAAAAAATAATAATAATGAAAAATAAAAAAAAATCACAAGCAAAGCTAAATGCATTTCTCACAGACTTACAACTCAGCCAGGTGTGTCCATGAAAGACACACAGAAAGTAAAAAATAAGGGGCACTGTAGCGGATTATGCTAGCCAATCAGAAACCCTCTCTGTCAGTCATGATTTTGCATATTCAGATTTGCTGACAGGATTAGCTTAAATACATTTGGAGGGCGGGGTTTTGAAGAGAGGGCGTGCAGGTGAAATGAGCAAAATAGCGGAAGCTTGCAAAGCAGCTGAAATTGCTTCCCGAACCTTTTCCTGTGATTATCAAATTATTAAGTTAATGAAATGCTCTTAAAAATAAAGGTTCCCAAAGAGGGGGTTTCCATAGAAGAACCATTTTTGGTTACCCAAAGAACCTTTCAGTGAATGTTTTTCTTAGTGTTAAGAACATTTTAACAGTCTAAAGAACCTTTTCCCCCACTATAAAGAACCTTTTGTGGAGTGGAAAGATTCCATGGATTCTTCACGGGAACAATCAATTCCAAAAAAAAACCTTCTCTTTTCTTCCAATGCAATTTCTTTTTATATCTGAGATCTGTTAAGATTGTTTAGTGCCACATATAAACAGATCTCCTATCATTATCATCAAGAGACCCTGCATTTGGTGCAACAAATTGTTTTAGGACATGATGGTTTTCATCAGTTGCTTCCTGACTGTTCTTCTTCATTACGACTCTGAGGATATACAGTAGATAACTCCTCTATCTCTGTTCTGCAGCGCTGATGGTTTCTTCCACACCACTACCCTCAGCCCTGATCAATCAATGGCTAGTTTAATGTTAGAGATCCGGGTCATATGGGAAATCAAGCCTGTGATGTGGGTCAAATCGGCTCTCTGACATTGTGAAATGTTTGGCTTTAATATCTAAATTGAATGTGTAATGCAAAATGTAAATGTATTCATTAACATCAGACACAGATTAACTGAAGAAACATGTGCTGAAGATTGAGTGCTGCTTATTCTAAGACAGTTTGTTGGAATTCTGCCTAAATATCAGCTGTTGTTTTAAGGCATTTCTTCTGGAATTTATTTTATGACAAATTTGCAAAAAATAAATATCAAATTATTTCTAAAATTATGAAAAAAAAAAAATTATATATATATATATATATATATATATATATATATATATATATATATATAATTATTTCATAATTGTAGAAATAATTTGATATTTATTTTTTGCACATTTGTATATATGTATATTTCTATACATATACATATATATAAATACTGTTTTATATTTTAAATACTATTTATTTATTTATTAATATTTTATATATTAAAAACTATTTACTATTAAATTCTATATATGTACATTATATATATATATATATATATATATACTAATTTTACATATTTATATATAATTTGTAATTATAAATTATATAATAAACATATTTTTTTATATATATGATTAATATTTTATAATTATACATTATTTTTAAATATTTTTATTAAATTACTATGACCACCTTTAGCATTAGTATAATGCCAACACCTACTCTAAAACCTACTTTTGTCTGCTTTAGGGATCAACTTCAGTCGTTTAAATAATAAATATCTTTCCGCATCATGTCTAAGAGCCTTCTGTGACACAGCACTCACAAGACAAAAGATAAACCTATATCTATCACAAAAGAGTAGGCTATTGTCACGGATTGGCCAGGTTCATCCACCACAATCACCCAGCGATCACAGTCACCTGAATATTAATTAGTCACACCTGCACCCCTTCAATCACCACTGCTTCTTAAGCACACCTCACGCACTCTTCACTGTCCGGGCTCGTTTATCCGAAGCGGACTCTAGTGCTTCTCTCTGCGAGTTTCACTACTAAACTTACCTGTGTTTACTTACCAGTTCTCTACGACGTATCCTGTCTGTTCCAGTCAATCCAGATATCAACTCGAGTGGTGTACGAGCCGTAAGCCCTTCAGAATCATCCTGTGGTGCGTGAGTGTGTGCTGTCACCTGTCATCGTCTACACCCCAAGTTCATCTCCGCTCTGAAGTCTCATCCTGCCGTCCCTGCAAAGAAACAATCATCAGTCATCACTAGTTACATTCCAGAACTCCCTTCCTCTGAACTCTGATACTCACCAATATCCAGCTCGTTGATCCATCTTGACATTCTGTTGTTTCAAATAAACATTACAGCTTCACTTACCTTGTTGTCCGTCTGCTTCCGTAACAGCTATTCTCTTAAAACACGGGTCTTAAAGCATAAACCTTTATAGCCAAGCACCTCGGAGCATCATAAATAATCTCAAAAGCTGAAAGGCAGCAGCAGTTTGTCAGCAAGATTGAATATGCACAGGTTAATTAACTGTCTCTATGCCTAAGTGCAATACAGTTGGTTAAGGAAGAATCGGTAATCAGCACGTCTGCATTCATCATTGATTGGGAGGCGACTTTTATTCCACACAGTGATTTATGGAGTCATGAAAAGGTGCAACCAGAGTCAGGTGGGGGAGGAAGGATTTTTATGGATTAATGAACAGAATTAAAGAACATGTAATGGATGGACATGTTAATCAGAACATATTAGCAATTCATGAGAAAAAAAGTATAGAAACAGCTTTCAGAAGGTTTTTATGATCTTCAGGTGATAGAAATAAGTTACAATTCTTTCTAAAATATTATAATTACACTGATTTGATTTGCATATATAATACAATTTAATATTTGTTACTTATAATAAACACAAAAATTCAAGTTTTTTTATATACGATTACAAAAATAGAGTATTTAGACATTTTTCACTGTTGTAGATTACTATTAGTTAAACAATGTAAATTAAAATAAAATGAAAAAAATAATGTTTGACTAAACACCTGTATACTATGTATAAATGTACACTATTTCACATAGTCATGACCTTTTAATGAGTAAAGAATATCAAGACCTATTTATTTTTCCCCCTCATTGTATTTAATAATTTTGTTTAAGATTACTGAGCACTTGAAGCCGCTCGCGGCTTTTTGTCGCGTGTCGGTATGGCCGCTGAAGTTAGACAGGGAGTCTCGCACCTGTCGTTGCGTAATGGATGCAGGTGTGTACCTGAGATTGGCGTGAGCGTGGAGGATGTTCTCGTGGTGGTGGGAGAAATTATAGGTTTCGATAATATTCTCTCAGCATCGCGTATGAACAAAGCTGTTATCGTGTTTTTAAAAACAGAGCAGTTAGTTAACCAGGTGACTGAGAATGGATTATGGATTAAGGAAATGTTTGTGCCCGTTACTCCTTTAACGGCTCCGGCAACTAAAGTCACTATTTCCAATGTACCGCCTTTTGTCTCAAATGACGCGATTGTTAAAGAACTAACCCGATACGGTAAAATCGCAAGTCCTGTCAGAAACATCCCATTGGGCTGTAAAAACACTGATCTCAAACACGTATTGTCATTTAGGAGACAAGTGTTAATGTTTCTGACTTCAACAGAGCGCACATTAGAGATCTCGTTCCGTGTAATGGAGATGGGTCATATATGCTGTATGCAAGTACAGATAATCTAAAGTGCTTTGAATGTGGAAACATAGGCCATAAACGCTTCTCCTGTCCTAATAAAAAAGCGGACGTTGAGCAGCAGCAGCCTGTTAATGTTACTGAAAATGGATCAGCTCATCGTGATACCGAGGATAAAACGGCAACAGCACAGGATAAACAAGTACCTAAGAAACCCAACAAGAGGCCGTTAGAGGAGGTCTACGGGCACAATGAGGTGAGTGAAAGCGATGCTGGTGTGGATGTGGAGAGTAGTGAGAAGGCTGGATGCAGTTCTGCGCTTGTCATAAATGATGATGTTGAGGAAATAAAAGAAAACGAGAGTGTATCTGTCACATGCCTGTCCTGTCTCGTGTAGCACATGTGGTGTTTGTGTTCCTGTCACTGTTTTGACCCCACCCTCCTTGTTATCTCATTATTGGTTTCATTTGTCCCACCTGTTCCTTCATTATCCTGCCTGATTGGTTCCCTTTTATAAGCTCCTTTGTGTTTGCAGTCTTTGTCGGATCGTTGTCTGGTTTACGTCTCCCGCTTCATGTGTAACTCTGGTATGTGTTGTTTCTAAAGTTATTGTTTTGTTGAGTTCTTGTTTTCCCCATTGTGGGTTTTGGTTTTGATTTTTGTTTCAGTTTATTAATAAATTCTTTTTCTGCAATTGAGTCCTTTCCCTTAGTTTTCTTTAGTTTTCATGACAGAACGATCCGACCATGTCTAGGATTCAGCAGAAAGAGTCACGTCACCCACCAGGCCCTCCTGTCTCGTGCCCCCACTACCAACGCATTGTACGTTTCCAGTCATTAAGTGCCCTCCGCCAACAAGGAACTGACCTGAGGAAGTTCGCTAGGGAATTCCTTAGAGCGGCGGAGGGTTTAAGACTTAATGATGGGCCTCTTAAGGACCTTTTTTTTTACGCTCTTAATGAGCCCATGGACTGGGTTCTCAGGAGGGCGTATGATGGGTGTACCTTCGAGGCTATGGTGGAGGGTCTCGCTCGCTTTCAGGAGCGGGAGGCCAGGAAGGTGGTCCCAGTACCGGTGGTCCCGAGTCTGGTGGTCCCAGTTCCGGTGGTCTCGAGTGGGGTGGTCCCGAGTCCGGTGGTCCCAGTTCCGGTGGTCTCGAAACACAGGAGGAGGAGAAAGGCTCCCTCTGTAACTGTTCCGGTGGTCCCAGTTCCGGTGGTCCTGAGTCTGGTGGTCCCGAGTCCGGTGATGCCGAATCCGGTGGCTCCTAACACGGAGACCATCCCGGAGGTGCCTGCCGCCGAGCCTGTTCACGTCACGCCTGCCAAGCCTGTGTCTTCGGACAAGATGGCCGCCGCCGAGAGTGTTCACATCACGTCTGCCGAGCCTGTGTCTTCGGACAAGATGGCCGCCGCCGAGCCTTTTCACGTCATGCCTGCCGAGCCTGTGTCCCCTGACAAGATGGCCGCCGTCGAGCATGTGTCTGTTCCTGAGCCTGAGCCAGAGCCAGTGTCTGTTCCTGTTCCGGAGCCGGTGTCTGTTCCTGAGCCGGTGTCTGTTCCTGAGCCGGAGCCGGTGTCTGTTCCTGAGCCGGAGCCGGTGTCTGTTCCTGAGCCGGAGCCGGTGTCTGTTCCTGAGCCGGAGCCGGTGTCTGTTCCTGAGCCGGAGCCGGTGTCTGTTCCTGAGCCGGAGCCGGTGTCTGTTCCTGAGCCGGAGCCGGTGTCTGTTCCTGAGCCGGAGCCGGTGTCTGTTCCTGAGCCGGAGCCGGTGTCTGTTCCTGAGCCGGAGCCGGTGTCTGTTCCTGAGCCGGAGCCGGTGTCTGTTCCTGAGCCGGAGCCGGTGTCTGTTCCTGAGCCGGAGCCGGTGTCTGTTCCTGAGCCGGAGCCGGTGTCTGTTCCTGAGCCGGAGCCGGTGTCTGTCCCTGAGCCGGAGCCGGTGTCTGTCCCTGAGCCGGAGCCGGTGGTGCCAGTTCCAGTTCCTGAGCCGGTGGTGTTTGTTCCTGGGCCGGTGGTGCCAGTTCCAGTGCCCGAGCCGGTGGTGTCTGTTCCAGTTCCAGTGCCCGAGCCGGTGGTGCCAGTTCCAGTTCCAGTGCCCGAGCCGGTGGTGCCAGTTCCAGTTCCTGAGCCGGTGGTGTTTGTTCCTGGTCCGGTGGTGCCAGCTCCAGTGCCTGAGCCGGTGGTGCCAGTTCCAGTGCCCGAGCCGGTGGTGCCAGTTCCGGTGGTGCCAGTTCCAGTGCCCGAGCCGGTGGTGCCAGTTCCAGTGCCCGAGCCGGTGGTGCCAGTTCCAGTGCCCGAGCCGGTGGTGCCAGTTCCAGTTCCAGTGCCCGAGCCGGTGGTTCCAGTTCCTGAGCCGGTGGTGTTTGTTCCTGGTCCGGTGGTGCCAGTTCCAGTGCCCGAGCCGGTGGTGCCCGAGCCGGTGGTGCCAGTTCCGGTGGTGCCAGTTCCAGTGCCCGAGCCGGTGGTGCCAGTTCCAGTGCCCGAGCCGGTGGTGCCAGTTCCAGTTCCAGTGCCCGAGCCGGTGGTGTCTGTTCCAGTTCCAGTGCCCGAGCCGGTGGTGCCAGTTCCAGTTCCAGTGCCCGAGCCGGTGGTTCCAGTTCCTGAGCCGGTGGTGTTTGTTCCTGGTCCGGTGGTGCCAGTTCCAGTGCCCGAGCCGGTGGTGCCCGAGCCGGTGGTGCCAGTTCCGGTGGTGCCAGTTCCAGTGCCCGAGCCGGTGGTGCCAGTTCCAGTGCCCGAGCCGGTGGTGCCAGTTCCAGTGCCCGAGCCGGTGGTGTCTGTTCCAGTTCCCGAGCCGGTGGTGTCTGTTCCAGTTCCAGTGCCTGAGCCGTTGGTGCCAGTTCCAGTGCCAGTTCTGGTGGTGCCAGTTCCAGTGCTTGAGCCGGTGGTGCCAGTTCCACCGCCCGAGGGGTCGTCTCCGCCGTGGCCGCCCGAGGGGTCGTCTCCGCCGTGGCCGCCCGAGGGAAGGTCTCCGCCGTGGCCGCCCGAGGGAAGGTCTCCGCCGTGGCCGCCCGAGGGGTCGTCTCCGCCGTGGCCGCCCGAGGGAAGGTCTCCGCCGTGGCCGCCCGAGGGAAGGTCTCCGCCCTGGCCGCCCGAGGGAAGGTCTCCGCCCTGGCCGCCCGAGGGAAGGTCTCCGCCCTGGCCGCCCGAGGGAAGGTCTCCGCCCTGGCCGCCCGAGGGAAGGTCTGCTCCGCCCTGGCCGCCCGATGGACTCTCAGCTCCGCTCTGGCCTCCTGAACTGTCCATTTTATTTATTTTTTTTCCTGCCCCACCCTGGTCTGTCCTTCCTGTTCCCCCTGTTTCACCCTGGTCTGTCCCTCCCGTCCCGCCCTGGTCTGTCCCTCCCGTCCCGCCCTGGTCTGTCCCTCCCGTCCCTAGTGGAGCGTCTGGTAGCCGCTCCTTAAGGAGGGGGTAATGTCACATGCCTGTCCTGTCTCGTGTAGCACATGTGGTGTTTGTGTTCCTGTCACTGTTTTGACCCCACCCTCCTTGTTATCTCATTATTGGTTTCATTTGTCCCACCTGTTCCTTCATTATCCTGCCTGATTGGTTCCCTTTTATAAGCTCCTTTGTGTTTGCAGTCTTTGTCGGATCGTTGTCTGGTTTACGTCTCCCGCTTCATGTGTAACTCTGGTATGTGTTGTTTCTAAAGTTATTGTTTTGTTGAGTTCTTGTTTTCCCCATTGTGGGTTTTGGTTTTGATTTTTGTTTCAGTTTATTAATAAATTCTTTTTCTGCAATTGAGTCCTTTCCCTTAGTTTTCTTTAGTTTTCATGACAGTATCTCAGACAACAGCTGATAAATGCTTGGTGGATGATACAGATGGGTTCTCTTACGAGAGTTCTCTCGTACTGCGTTTGAATAAACGCTGCGGGAAAAGTCTCTTTTCACGAAATACTGAAGCAAAATTATCCTTAATTTTCATATTTGTAAAACGCATTGCAGCAGTGCACAGCCATGGCGAGACGGCTCGCTCACTCATTGGCTGTTCTGCGGCAACTGCATGAGCCTATCGAGCGAGGGCTGATGCAACATCAGACCAATGAGAGCGCTTCGCGCGCTCCTCGTCACATCCCGCCGAAACGGGTGTGGCCATCCCCTATAAAAGGAGCTCGAGTAGGCTGATTCAACTGATTTTCATCTCTTCAGCGAAGCTCACGCATCGCTGGATCACGAAGAAGCAAGCGTCGTCGAGGCAAGCTTTTCAGCGGGACGAGCCCTTGAAGCCGCTGGCCTTCGCCGCCTCTACTGCCGTACCTGCTGCGCTTTCCGGCGCTTCATATCCTTTTACCTGCTCTGTTCTGTGTGTGTGTGTGCAGTGTTCCCTGAACACTCACCCCTAAAAGAGCCGCGTCTTTATCAAGATGCCATCCTGTGGCTCGTGCCGAGCCCCGCTCACCGAGGGAGACCGCCACGTTATTTGCGTCTCCTGTCTGGGCGAAGATCACGCAGCGCTCGCGCTCGCTGACGGCGGCTGCCCTCACTGCGAGCTTTTGCCGATGGTGACTCTGCGGACTCGCCTGGCACATTTCTCCGAGCCTGCGTCCCCCGCCGCGGTGCCGCGCCGCAAGAAGCGCCGCTCGCAGCGGGCCCCGGAACCCTCTTCCCGACAAAGCTCGCCGGCTCGCCCGCCAGCTTCGCCGGCTTCCCCCGAAGCACTTCCCGATGCTCAGCGCCCGCAGTCTGCCGCCGCTTCATCTGAGGAAGTTGTTTCTGAAGTCGAGTCGGTCGAAAAGGATTCCTGCTCTCTGGTAGCTTCAGGCAGTGAGGACTGGGCGAGCTCTGCGGACCTCACGCCTCCTGCCCGAAAGCCGTCGGCTAGAGCTAGCATCGAGAGGGAGCTCATGCGAGTACTCGCGTTGGCCGCGGCGAGCCTCGGCCTCGAGTGGTCTGCACCGGAACTCCCCTCGCGCACCCGGCTTGATGGTAGCTTCCTCCCTGGTGAGCGCACTTCTCCTGTGTCTAAGCCCGCTCCGTTTCTTCCTGAGCTTCATGAAGAAGTGGCGAAGGCCTGGAACGCTCCCTTTTCTGCACGAACACGTTCGTCTGTATCCCCAGCATTTTCCTCCCTGGATAATGCTCAGGACCGAGGCTACCTCACTCTGCCGCCGGTGGAACAGGCGATAGCAGCCCACCTTTGCCCGCCCTCTGCTGGACGGCGGACTAAGCCTATGCTGCCGTCAAAAGCCTGCCGCATGACGTCGTCGCTGCTCGCGCGGATCTTCTCCGCCGCTGGGCAGGCGGCATCGGCCCTGCACACCATGGCCACGCTTCAGGTTTTCCAAGGCGATCTCCTCCGCAAACTGGACGAGATGGGACCTGAAGCTATCTGCATCACGGACCTGAGAAGCGCGTCGGATCTCTCCCTCCGCGCTACCAAGGCTGCAGCACAAGCCATGGGACGCTGTATGGCTTCCGCTACCGTAGCCGAGAGGCATTTGTGGCTGACGCTCACGGAGATGGCTGATGCAGAGCGCAACGCGTTCCTCGACGCCCCGCTATCCTCCGCTGGCCTCTTTGGATCTTCTCTCTCCGAGTTCGTGGAGAGATTTTCCGAAGCCCAGAAAGCGTCACAGGCATTCAAGCACTTCCTGCCGAAGCGCTCCAGTTCCGCAGCGGGCCGTGAGAAGCAGGCCCCTCGGAGCTCACAGCCTCAGCCCCCGGCCGCCCCCTCACAGCGACAGCAGCGCAGCTCACGCCCTCGCTCTCGCTCTACCAGCCGCCGCCCCACTCACCGCGGGCCGCGACCAAGGGTTGTGTTGAAGCCGGAAGCCCCAAAGAAGTCCTAGCACGCCTAGGAAAGCGCAGGTGTGTAAGCCCCGTTGCGACCGGGCCCTCACCAAAGCGCACCGTTGTCTCAGTCCCAGGAATTGCGACTGCTTCAGCGTTCTCAGCAGAGCACAAGCCCGCACAGCTGCCCGCTTGCCTGCACACAAAAGCCGTTTTTACGGCTACCCAGATAAATCCCGAAAAGAGTGTATTTTCTGGTGTCCCGGCCAAGGCCGATGGTGCTATAAATGTAGTGTTGATGCCCACTTCCCTGTGCCCATCCCTACACACAAGCACAGCCCTGCACACAGGGCCCGTACTCATAAGATCGACGCAGTTCGATCGCGCCACAAACATAGTCAAAGTGCCCACTTCCCAGTGCCCACAAACGCTATGTCTGGCAAGCCACAGGCTCCCTGTAAAAACGGGACCTGTGAGCACCCGCTCTGTTCAAGCAGACAGCGCGGCCAAAGCAGTAAACGTGCCCGGTCCCCGCCCACGTTCACTTGTAGGCTGCATGAGTCCCATGAGACCTTCTCAGACCTCCCTCGTTCAGATAAACACTGTAGCGGGGTCGAGGATGAGCGTGTTGCCCGCTGTATTACGCGCGCTCCCCGCCTCAAATGTCACAGGCGTAACGCCTATGCTAGCGCGCCCCGAAGCGCCGCCGTCGCACAGCGAACAGAGCGCGCTTCGCATCCAACCCCTAGCCGGCCATGCAGACGCATGGGCCGCGCTTCCAGGGGTTTCGGACTGGGTGCTAGACATTATAAAGAGAGGCTTCTCGCTACAGTTTTGTCGGCGCCCTCCACGCTTCACAGCGCGCGTCGAAACTACGGTGAATTCAGAAGTAGCACACCTACTTCGCGCCGAAATATCAAAACTGTTGAGCAAAGGGGCGATACAACATGTATCCCAAGCTCAAAGCGAAGGGGGGCTATACAGCAGATACTTCCTAGTCCCCAAAAAGGACGGTGGTATCAGACCCATACTAGATCTAAGACGACTAAACAGAGCTTTAGTGAAACGCAGTTTCAAAATGCTCACAACCAGCAAAATCCTCGCGCACATTCGCAGAGAAGACTGGTTTATGTCGATAGATCTAAAGGACGCGTATTTCCAAATACAGATAGCGTCACGCCACAGGCGATTCTTGAGATTCGCCTTCGAGGGTCGGGCATACCAGTATACAGTCCTGCCATTCGGCTTGTCCCTGGCACCCCGTACATTTACGAAGTGCATGGACGCAGCGCTCGCCCCCCTCAGACTCAGGGGCATGCGAGTGCTGAACTATTTGGACGACTGGCTGATCATAGCTCAATCACGATCTCAGCTCGTGGAGCACAGAACCATGTTACTCGATCACCTCGAGAATCTTGGTATCACGATCAATTGGACGAAGAGCTCCTTGAACCCCAGCCAAACTATTTCGTTTCTGGGCATCGTTCTGGACTCTCGTTCTATGACGGCGCGGCTGTCGCAACAGCGCGCGCTGCGCATACAGCACGCAGCGAGGTCCTTCCGCTGCGGTGCGATTATCCCGCTCAAACGTTTTCAGAGGATGCTGGGCCTCATGGCCTCAGCATCATCAGTTCTCCAGCTGGGCCTGCTTCGCATGCGCCCTCTGCAGTTCTGGTTGAAAGCGCGAGTGCCACGCGGAGCGTGGGCACTCAGCCGATTGCGCCTCAAAGTCGATCAAGACTGCGCAGCAGCCCTGAGACCATGGGCGGCGGGCGATTGGTACCGTTCAGGTGTAAGCCTGGGGACTTCCTCGAGAGTGAAAGTGGTGTCTACGGACGCATCCACCTCGGGATGGGGAGCGCTGCTCGAGGGCAGGCCGTTCTTTGGCCTCTGGTCAGAACGAGAAAAGCTCCATCATATCAACTGCCTGGAAATGCTAGCAGTTCACAACGCGCTGACGCGCTTTTGTCCCCACATCAAGGACCAACACGTCGTAGTCCGCTCGGACAACACGGCCGTGGTGTCCTACATAAATCGCCAAGGCGGTCTCGGTTCCAGTTCCCTTTACAGGCTGGCCGAGCGCCTCCTAATATGGGCTCAGCGCAACCTGAGCTCGCTGAGAGCGGTGCATGTGCCCGGGACACTCAACCTGGGTCCAGACAGGCTGTCCAGGAACAATGTTCCCACGGGCGAATGGTCTCTACACCCACAAACAGTCCGGCTGTTGTGGCAGAGATTCGGCAGAGCGGAGGTGGACCTATTCGCGTCCCCAGAAAACGCTCATTGCCCCGTGTTCTTTTCAAAGAACGACAGCGCGCTGTCCCACAAGTGGCCGCACTGCCCGCTATACGCGTTTCCCCCAGTCTCCCTCCTACCTCAGGTGCTGGAGCGAGTCAGGGAAGTGAAATGCCCAGTACTGCTTATAGCACCGTTCTGGGACAACCAAGCCTGGTTTCCAGTCCTGATGCAGTTAGCAGACTCCGCTCCATGGCCAGTGCCATTGAGGAGAGATCTCCTCTCGCAGGCCAGGGGCTCGATTTGGCACCCACACCCAGAGCTGTGGTCCCTTCATGCGTGGACGTTCAACGGTTACCCGTTAGCCTCACGGATGGAGTGCTGAACACCATCACTCAGGCTAGAGCGCCTTCCACCAGGCGGCTTTATGCCTCGAAGTGGTCGGTTTTCTCCAGCTGGTGTACAGCTCGGGGCCTGTCACCCCTCGATTGTGAGGTGACGGAGGTTCTCTCCTTCCTACAAGAGCTGTTGGATAAGGGCAGATCCCCTTCCACGCTCAAAGTCTATGTGGCGGCTATCGCAGCGTGCTCGACAGCAACGCCAGGCCAGTCACTGGGAAGGAACGATTTAGTCATCCGCTTCCTCAGGGGAGCTAGGAGGCTGAATCCCCCCAGACCTCCCTCAGTCCCGGTGTGGGACCTTTCTACGGTCTTGGCAGCCATGAAAGGCCCCCCCTTTGAGCCTATCCAATCTGTTAGCCTCAAACATCTGTCTTTCAAAACGGTGTTTTTGATGGCCCTCGCTTCGGTGAAGCGCATAGGCGATCTGCACGCGCTCTCTGTGAGTCCAACGTGCTTGGAGTTTGGGCCCAATGACTCCAAAGTCATACTCAAACCTAAGCACGGCTACGTGCCGAAATCCCTCAACACTCCGTTTAGGGCTCAGGTTATTTCCCTGTCTGCCCTGCCGGGGTCAAACGAGGAAGGGGACTCGAGCTGTCTTTGCCCCGTTAGGGTGTTAAGAGCTTATGTGTCCCGCTCCGCTGCCTTCAGACAGACGGAGCAGCTCTTTGTCTCGTTCAGTGGACGTTCCAAGGGAACGGCTGTTTCGAAACAGAGCCTGTCCAGATGGGTGGTTGACGCCATAACAATGGCTTATACTACCAAGGGCCTTCAGTGCCCGTTGGGCATTAGAGCGCATTCCACGAGAGGCGTTGCCTCATCGTGGGCCTGGTCTAGCGGGATTTCCTTACAGGAAATATGTACGGCGGCGGGCTGGGCCTCGCCGTCTACATTCATAAGGTTCTACAACCTAGAAGTTCCCGCCTTGCAGGCCAGGTTGTTTTCGGTTTAGCCGTATCAGCTGTCTACCACGACACTGATTTCGCAGGCGCACAACGCCACCGAATACTTCACCGCACTTGCAAGCCAAGTATTTTCGGCGTATTCGAGTCAGCTGTCTAAACACGGCACTGATATCGCAGACGCACAGCGCCGCCGAAGTTCTCTGGGCAGAATTGTGTAAGACCCATGTTTTCCCACATTAGCCAGGCTCCCTCCTGCCTATGTGATGTTATATCGCGTCTAGAACGCACCTATTTGGGCGAAAGTGTGTAAGTCCCACATTAGCCAGGCTCTCCCTGCCTATGTGACGTTGTATCGCGCTTAAGGGCGCATCCATTGGGCGAAATTACGTAAGACCCACATCTCCCACATCAGCCAGGTTTTTCCCCTGCCTATGTGGCGCTGTTTCGCGCCTAAGGGCGCATATATCTGGGCAAATTTGCGTAAGACCCACATTTCCCACATTAGCCAGGCCTTCCCCTGCCTATGTGATGTCATACCGCGTCTTAGGACGCAGCTATCTGAGGGTGGTTGTCCCCCCCCCCCCTCCAGACTCTCCGAGTCTACCGGGTGATTATGCACTGTATACCTGGACTAGCTTCCAGTGGTCGGTGTTTTCTCATCCCAGCACGCACGGCGTCTTACAAGTGGTTCCCGCAGCGTTTATTCAAACGCAGTACGAGAGAACTCTCGTAAGAGAACGTACTCGGTTACTAACGTAACCTCGGTTCTCTCTAGAAGAGGGAACGAGTACTGCGTTCCCTGCCGTGCGCGCGGTTCGCTCTGGTTCGCTTCGGCGATGAAAACCAGTTGAATCAGCCTACTCGAGCTCCTTTTATAGGGGATGGCCACACCCGTTTCGGCGGGATGTGACGAGGAGCGCGCGAAGCGCTCTCATTGGTCTGATGTTGCATCAGCCCTCGCTCGATAGGCTCATGCAGTTGCCGCAGAACAGCCAATGAGTGAGCGAGCCGTCTCGCCATGGCTGTGCACTGCTGCAATGCGTTTTACAAATATGAAAATTAAGGATAATTTTGCTTCAGTATTTCGTGAAAAGAGACTTTTCCCGCAGCGTTTATTCAAACGCAGTACTCGTTCCCTCTTCTAGAGAGAACCGAGGTTACGTTAGTAACCGAGTACGTTATCTCAGTATACAGATGATAGTATGAGAGATGATGGACATTGGTCTGAAGGGTCAGAAGTGTCAAAAGTAGATACAGAAGATTTGTACACTGTGGCACAAATTAATGCATTTCTGGATGAGACAAAAGGTAGAAGCATAGAAGTGAGTGAATTTTTCCCAGATCTGGATAAGTTTATCTCTTCTGTAATGTGGGCAAGGAAAAGTTGCAATAATGATGAGCTATCAAAACAGAAACGTTTTAGGTTAAAAAAACATATAACTGAGATTCGGAAAAAGTTTAAGACAGGGAAAGGGAAACTGAAAAGAGGGAAATACAACTAATCACTATGGCTATACATCTCTTTCTGATTGTTATTTTTCTATTTTTCCTTAACATGGAAACCTTACGTGTGGGCTCCTTAAATGTTAATGGGATGAGGGATAAGAGTAAAGCTGATACAGTGATTAATTTCATTAAGTTAAAGAAATTAGATGTTATTTTCTTACAAGAGACTCATAGTGATGCAAACAATGAGGTTGACTGGCGATTGTGGTGGGGGAATGAATGTGTGCTCTCACATGGTACTAACCTGAGTGCAGGAACTGCTATTCTCTTTTCTCCTTCTATAAAAGCTAAAGTTTTAGAAAAAAGTGAAATTGAACCAGGAAGGTGTTTAGCAGTTAAGGTTGATTTAAATGGTCTTGTCTTTATGTTTGTGAGTGTATATACACCTAATATAGGAGCTGAGAGAATACTTTTTTTTAATAAATTGAAAGTGTTTTTAGGAAAGCAGCAAGCTAATGGTTTTACTATCTTAGCTGGGGACTGGAACTGTACACTTGATGCTTTGCTTGATAGAAATGGAGAAGAACCCCATTTTCAGTCATCTACAGTACTTGATAATGTTATTAAAACCTCTAATCTTACTGATATATGGAGAGAAAATAACCCCTCTGTTAAACAATATACGTGGGTAAAGGTTAGTGATGGGGGGATTTCAGCAGCACGGCTAGATAGACTGTACTTATCAAATAGTATGAAAAGTAGAATTATTCATACAGCCATTGTCCCCACATCTTTCACTGATCACAAATTAATCACTATTGATTGTACTTTGAATTCTAAGAAAAACAGAAGTGTTTACTGGCATTTTAATGTAAAATTGCTAAAAGACAAGAGTTTTTGTGAATCTTTTAAACTTTTTTGGGAGACATGGAAAAAAGAGAAAATAAGATTTGATAATGTTATTCTTTGGTGGGAAGTAAGTAAAGCTCACATAAGGGATTTTTGTCAGCAGTACACATCTCATTCTAATTTTTTTTTTAAACAATCTCTGGAATGGCTTGAAAGAGAAATCCTTGCCCTTGAAAAAAATTTGATAGGAGATCTTTCTTCCAATGTACATGAGTGGTCTGAGAAGAAATTAAAATTAAGCTCTATTTTAAATGAAAAGGTTAAAGGAGCTCTTGTGAGAAATAGATTCTTATCTATAAAGGATATGGACAGTCCCACTTCTTTTTTTTTTCAATCTGGAACGTAAGAGTGTACAAGTCAATCAAATGTATAACCTGAAGAATGACAATGGACAATGTACATCTGAACCTGTGGAAATGCGCAGACTAGCAGTGAAGTTTTATTCGCATTTATACTCACCCGAGGACATAGACATTCCAACTCAAAATGGATTCCTACAAAATCTTCCATGTCTAAATGAAGAAGATAAACAAGCATTGGAGTCTGGATTAACTTTTGCTGAATTAAGTGATGCCGTAACGGGTCTTTCGTCGGGTCGTACCCCAGGCATAGATGGACTTCCTGGTGAATTTTATAAGCATTTCTGGACAACATTTGGATCTGATTTATTTGAGGTGCTCAATGAATGTAATCGTACTGGTTTTCTACCTAAGAGTTGCCAACGGGCTGTTTTAACATTGCTTCCAAAAAAAGGTGATCTTACCCTGCTAAAGAACTGGAGACCTTTGGCAATTCTCTGCACTGATTATAAAATTTTATCAAAGTGCCTTGCCAACAGATTGAACAAAATATTGTTCAAAATTATACACAAAGATCAATCTTATTGTATAAAAGACAGATGTATTGCTGATAACTTGCATCTAGTACGTGATGTCATTGATTATGCAATGTGTAATAATATTGATGTAGGAATACTGTCACTTGATCAGGAGAAAGCCTTTGATCGTGTTGATCATCAATATCTTTTTAAAGTATTAGAAGCTTTTGGGTTTGGAGAGAAATTTAGGAAAATGATAAAGTTGTTGTACAATAATGCAACATGTATGGTAAAGATAGCAGGAGGTCTGAGTGTCCCTGTCAAGGTACAGAGGGGTATCAGACAAGGATGCCCAATTTCTGGTCGGCTTTATAGCTTAGCTATAGAACCTCTTCTATGTAAACTAAGAGAGAGTTTAATGGGTTTGAAGGTACAAGGTGCTATTTTTAATGATTATGTAAAAGTTTCAGCTTATGCTGATGACATTACTGTTGTTTTAAGGGATGTTAAAGATGTTCAGGTTTTGGAAGAGATTTTATTAAGTTATGGTAAAGCCTCGTCTGCTAAAGTAAACTGGGCAAAAAGTGATGCATTGTGGTGTGGTTTAGACCACAACACTCCAGCTCTCCCAGGCAATTTAAAATGGGGAAAATCTGGGTTAAAATATTTGGGGGTGTTTTTAGGAAGGGAGGATTACAAGAGACAGACTTGGGAGGGCCTGGTGGAGAAGGTGTGTGCTCGGTTGTCTTCCTGGAGGTGGTTGCTACCACAGTTATCCTATAGGGGAAGAGCCCTGGTCTGCAACAACCTTGTAGCCTCAATGCTATGGCACAAAATGAACATTCTGGAACCTCCTGAAGATTTGGTTGAAAAAATCCAAAAACGCTTAACAGACTTTTTTTGGACCGGTAACCATTGGACAAAAGCATCAATTTTGTTCCTGCCTAGACAAGAAGGTGGACAAGGACTAGTGGATATAAAAAGCCGCATTAAGACTTTCAGACTACAGACAGTAAAAAGATTCCTCTACGGAGTGGATGTCAGCTGGTCTGGAGTAGCTTGTGCCCTCCTTAGAAGAGCAGGAGGGATGCGGCTGGATAAACATTTGTTTCTCCTGGACATTCAAAATGTTGATTTGACTGGACTAACTTCCTTCTACCATTCTGTGTTCAAAGCCTGGAGGACTTTTAATATCTCAAGAGACATCACGGATGAGGGAGGTCTCTGGTCAAGAGAGGAACCCCTAATGCACAACTCTATAGTGGACTCAGCGATTTTAAAATCACCATCGATGAGGAATCTTCTAAAGGCTGCAGGAGTTGTAAAGATTGGGGATTTAATAACTTCAGATGGATGGATGTCTCCTGAAATGCTAGCCTCCAAGATTGGAGTAAGATCAATTCGGCGGACACAAAGACTGTTAAATGAAATCATTGAGAGCCTATCGACGGAGTTTAAACGCAGTGTGGAAACAACCAATGAAGATATGGATGTAACTTTTCCTGAACTAAGAATATCTCCGGCTGTGGGTATTTTTGAAGAAAAGGAGGGGTCCTTGTTGACCTTCAAGACACCTGTACTGGACCGTTTCAGTAAAACTGAGAAGAAAGCACTGTATGTCATATGTGTCAAAGTTTCACACTCTCACTCTTTGGGAGGAGTTAAAGAGTCAAAATGGCAAGAGCTATTCGGATCAGGCTCTTCCCCGAAGGGTTGCTGGAGGGCCTTGTACAAGCCTCCCATTGAGAAAAGGTCTGGAGACCTTCAGTGGAGAGTTGTGCATGGGTTAATAGCTACAAACAGATACAGAGCACACCTCGATCCCCAGGTTCAGGAGGGATGTCCTTTTTGTGGGATGACTGAAACTGTTTTTCATTTATTTTTCCAATGTGGGAGGCTTGTGCCTTTATTTTCTCAATTAGAAGAATGGTGTACAGTTTTGGGAGAAGTGTTTTCACCTACGTTATTTATCTATGGACCAAAGTATAGCAGAAATAGAAAGCAGATCCATGTTTTGCTTAATTTTTTGTTTGGGCAAGCAAAAATGGGAATTTGGATTTCACGTAAAAGCAAAATAAATAATGTTGGGACAACTGATGCAATGTTAATTTTAAATGGGTTAATTAAAACTAGATTAAAGGTGGAATATGCATATTATAACTTAGTTAAAGACCTGGAGACTTTCAATCACATTTGGGGAGTAAACCAGTGCATATGTGAATCTGATTTTGATGGTGCTTTGCAAATTTATATTTAATTGTGCTATTGTCTTGCTTGGTTTTTTGTGCTATTTATTATTGTATGTTTGTGTTTTAAATTATTTTTTTAAAATCTATGTAAGGTATATTTAAACCCTGAATATTTTGTAATAAAAGGGGGTTAAAAGTCAAAGTCAAGTCTCTCTCTCTCTCTCTCTCTCTCTCTCTCTCTCTCTCTCTCTCTCTCTCTCTCTCTCTCTCTCTCTCTCTCTCTCTCTCTCTCTCTCTCTCTCTCTCTCTCTCTCTCTCTCTCTCTCTCTCTCTCTCTCTCTCACACACACACTCCTCCATGTAGGGCTTCCAGCTGGCATGCACAATAGCTCAGCTGTCATTACACATCTGCACACACACAGAATACCAGTGGTGTTGACAAGACTGATATTGAATTATACGTTAGAAAAAACCTGTACATGGGTTGATTGTTTACATAAGGCTGTCACCACATGCTGGAACAAATGTGTGTGCAAGTGCGTGAAAGAGAGAGAAATCATCAGGCTAAGCCTCAGTCACTTCACAAGCTATAGCTGTCTTCAGCAGAGAGGAAAGGCATCATAAACGGTCCATTTCTATGATTATTAACTCCATAATAACTATCATGATCATTTACTCACCCTCATGTCATTCCAAACCCATTCAGGTTCTATTACAGTTTTTCTCGATTGATTAAACACATTTCTTGAAACTATGCCTCGTATTCTCAAAACTATAAACACAAATCCATAACGTCTCACCCAATTCCCCAAACATCCTATTTTCAGGTCAAAATGAAGCTCTACACTCAAAACCATTCACTCTTGCTGAAAAACCAAACTTTGCCCTCAGACTGGACACACGAGCCCTCATAATCACACACACTACAACATAGTCTAACACACTGGTGCAATAAATTCAAAACAACATTTCCAAAACTGGTAAATTATGTAGCTTGTGGTTCCCCCCATCACAAACCTTTTCACATGATGAACACAAAAGACACAACCAATGGATACATTGGCACATTTTTATTCATACACAGAAAACACACACACACACAAATATTTTTTTTACTCTTTTTAGCGCAATTTTCCTCCACGGACAAATTGCGATTGTTAACTCATGATTTCTGTTCTGTCTGTGCGCACCAATCTTGCACTTCTATCTACTCCTCAACCAGACCACCTAGAGACTTCGGGTTTTCGGCATTATGTTAAGGAAGGTCTAATCTCGGGAACGCACAAAAAAAATCCAGGAAAAGATTTACTGAGAAAAACTGTAGATTTAGGTGAGAAAATTGCGCTAAAACACTCACCGAGTTTTTATTACTTGTTTTTTTTTACTCTCTCCTCTAATTTTTTTTTATATTTACTTACAGTATGATGTGTGTGACCAACATATGACAGTAAAAGAGCACACACAAACCATATTCTAATATGTATTGGAATGGTAAAGAGTGTTGGGATGTGACAGGAGAGCCTCCACTCAAGGAGACAATATGATGAACACATCTAAGAATGTTTCACGTATGGTTGAAATACCATCATTGGCCTAGAAAGATAACATTCTGGGAGTCAAGACTATAAAGGAGAAAGGATGCCCTCCCTTCACTGTCACACTCTGCAGCCACTCTGTGTGACTGTACGACTGCTGGCCTTTTCTTGCAAGAAAATACACCTCATCAAAGACTATTGGAAATGTTTGTCTCTTATTCAGTGATAGAATTTTGTTTGCCACCACTCCTCCCTGAAGGTTCTCGAGGCGACGGTGAAGCGACTCAAATTTGGCCTTACTCGTAGCCCAGCCTCCCTCATAGTAACACCATTGACTAACACATGGGCAACTAGAGTGGCTTGAATTTCATCTGAGACTGCTTGTCTTCTTGTTCTTGCCCTTCCTCCCCCTCCTTCTTATCCCTCTTCCTTCATGTCTTTCTGGATCCATTGATCCAAAACGCAATAAACTGATTTGGGCCCTTTTATATATCTATTGAAGGTTCTGATTGATGTGTGTTAAATTTTGACTCTTAGTGTTTTCACTTGGGTAATTGTGTGCTAACTGAGCTGAAGCTGTGCTAACTTGAGTGAATTATTTTGAATGCTAGTGCTTTCTATATGACAACATGGTGTAGGCAATGAGAAATGAAGGGATTTGTGTGTAGAGTTTTGCAGTGACAGTTCAACAAATCTGACTCATGTGTCAAAACAGGGAATAGTGTTTATAGTTTAGTGAAATGGGTGTGCTTTTTGATAAATGCCGTTATGGTTTTGAAATTTTAGTTCAAAAGCCTGGTTATAGTGTTTAAGCAATTGAGAAAAACTGTAAAAAACATAACAGTATACGAGTTTGGGAAGTGAGAAAATGACGACAGAATTTCATTTAGGCCCAAAGTAGGAAAGACGCATTTAAGATATGATTCCCATGTGTCTGATTTCAGGTTGGATGAGATGAGAGACAGAGAGACAGTCAATCCACAGACATTATATTGACAGAGGGCTGAATGTCCTGCAGATGAGACATGACTCTAAACTGGTCCGGTTATTGACAGGTGATGAACCAAGTGGCATTCAAACTTTCAAGAGGAAGAATCAACTGCTGATCATGCAGACACACGTATAACTGCTTGATGGAATACACATAACAGGGCTTAGGCCCAGGCAGTTAGACTACACCACGATGGGACTTACATCCAAAGAATTAACTATTTTGTTCTAACCAGCCACTCAAGTTCGTTGATGGATAGCCAGAGACAGTGGTCCAGTACAAAAATAGAATTTTTATTTTCACTCCAACAATGATTGATTTCTCACAGCAAACATGCACTGTACACCAAATCAAATAACAAAACACTCAATATTCACTCCACTCACTAACTCTATTCACAACGCACACACACCCCCGAGAGAGGGGAACAGGGCAGAATCTTACCAGTGGAAGGCTAGTGGTCAAGCAATGAGCATCCATGAAATTCACACACCCCGCAAGAGAAATGACCACACTTGGTGAACACGCAGCCACCGCACACACCAAGGGACCCGCCACCGCAAGGGGCACTGCTCCCACTGGCAGTTCGCAGCACCTGGACAATGGAAGTTAAACAAAATGACACAAAAATTGCAATACACAATGTCTAATAAGCCACCCGTTCTAAAGCCCAAGGTGGTACTGAGGTTAGGAATATGAACAGACTCACAATAAATCAAAATAAACAATTAAACATGGACAACTCATAAAAAGGTCAAACAAAAGAAAATCACAATTAGGCCAATCCTCTTGGATATCAGCAGCAAGAAAAGGCCTACATACAAGAGTAAAAAGAAATAAACAAAAAAATTAAAGTGGTGTCAGTCCATCAAACGCTCTACACTCAAACACTAATTCACAACAAAGACAGGAAGAATGATCAAGCAGTATTAAACAGGCAACGATGTAACACGCCAGCCAGCCGCCTGTTAATTTAAGCTAATAATTAAGTTCAATAATCCTTGGTCCAGTGTGAAAAGGCAGCCAGGTACGACGAAAATGAAAAGCATAAGCAAAGCAGCAGATGTTCAGCGTCGATGTACGTTAGCCAACTGGCGGCCGCACCCCCGGTTAAATAGCACTCCCTAAAATGCACAGGATGTCCATTTACAAATGTCCCACATTAACCACTCAACTATTACTCAGTATAGCAACATACCTATGATTAACAGCGTTGCGCCACAAGCCCCAATCGCTGATAGCAGGGCGCACACTCAGCTGGTGAAAGGGCTGCTGCCGCACCGGGGATTCTATAGCACGAAACATTCCCTATAAGCCCAAGTTATGAAGTCAACGAGTGCTAAGAGAAACGAAGCTAACCATACCTGCGGCGCTACGGTAAACAGATAACCGAGGCAGACATCAGGTTGCTGGGCAGATAAACAAGACAACAAGTCGCGTACCGGTAACATCACTTGTCAAAAGAAAAGTCCCGGTTTATAAAGGGGTTTAGCCCTCGCGATTGGCTAGAGTTAACTGCCCAGAACCACTCACAGCACAGCAAATTAAGTCTCACTTAGGGAAGCATGAGCCAGACACCTGCATCCTGCTGTAGCCCATCCCAGGTAGCCAAACAGATGTGGGCCAACAAATCAATCGGCCCAGTTCCGGTTGCCGGACTCTTGTGAAACGCGGCAATGAATGACGCGCCAGAATCGGCCCAAGTACACTGGCCCAATTCCGGGTGCCGAAACTGCGCCGACACTGCCGGAATCGGGCCATAATCATGCCAGCATAAATTGTATAATTCGCCGGTAGGCTACTGGCCCGAGTCAGGGTTCCAAAGGGAAATTTATCCTTTATGATTTTTTTTATTTCATGTAGCCTACCACAAATTGTTTTACTAAAGTATCTTGAATTACACATAAGCCTAGTTACAACAAGCATCTACAAAATAACAACAAAGACAAGTTACAATTTAAGGATAGACTTTATTACACAAAAAACAAACATTATATACATAAATTACATATTGCAATTTTATTTTAGGCTATTACAAGTAAAAAATGACTTTAAATACACAGCATCAGCATACCTCCTCTAAAATGTCTTGGGTAACCTGTAAACACGTGCCCAACACAAGCATACATTTGCAATTCATACTGTACATACTACATTAACAGGTCCCATTAACAATCTTTATTGTTGAATCCTGATCATTACTTAACAATGAAATTACTTCATTACTTCAATACATTACTAAAAGTTTATTTTCTTTTATTGGAAAAGTTTTACACGTACTACAAAATAAATTCAGAAGAAATAAGCCGTACTTTTAAGAATGTTTAAAATGATAAGATCACATAAGATAAGACATAAGATAAGTCCCCTCATGGAGGCTGATGAAGGCCAGATGAATACTTCACCACACTTTAAATTCTAGGTAAAAAAAGTTTTTGTTCAAAAACATCTGATGCAGCATCCATGCCAGTAGCTGTCAGTGTGAAGTCTGTCATATAGGCCAGTAGGTTACAGTCCAGCTTTCGTTTGGTTCTGTCCTGACCATCACCCCAAAATGGACTCAGGAGCTGAAATTAGAAGAATACACACCACAAAGGGATATAACTCCAGACACTGAATTCAATCTTAAATGCATAAATAATAGTGGTAATAAAAAACATTTGTTCATTTTGATGAACGAGAACAAACAAGAGTGTCAGTAAATTTATCCGGACTTCCCATCACTAAGACTAAGCTGCACAGGTTGTTGCTGTTGTTGTTCTCTGCGGCACAAACTAACAGCAACAGCGCTGAATGAATGATGATCTGCTTTTATGTCATTTCTCCTTTTATATTCAGAATATTCACAAATGTGTTAGCTATGGCATTAAATATCTGATATTCCGATTGTCAAATACATGCAAGTGGAAGTATATTGTTGTTTAAACACCTTTATAACGATCGCGTTAGTTGAGCTGTATGCGCGATGCGCGCCGCCGTGTTAGTTTGTGCCGCAGACGCAGTTCAGAGAATCGGATCTGTTGGATTTACAACCTCTATGTTTACAACACGTGAATTCATCCACTTTACCTGAAATACTTAAAAGTAAGTGGCTGGTGAACTGGGAATAGAATAGAGTAAACATTGAAGTTACTTACACAATGTGTATCTGATATGAATAAAACGTGTCGAATTATAATGGAAAGGATTATTATTACCTCTTCCATATACATCAGTGTGTATTTTACAAACTCTAAATGTATTGTTTTTTTAGTACTTATGTGAATTTATATGTTTGAAACCTAAAATAAACAGTATGTGGTTCCCAGCAGGCACCTTGATGTCAAAATGACGTCAAAAAATAGGTCAAAAATGAAAGTCATATTGACGTCAAAGTATCGATGTCAATTTGATGTCAAGATTTTGACCTCTGCTGATGTCATTTTGCCAAACAAAAATGTGAAATGCATGGCCGTACATTTATTACCAGCTTCACTTTAAACTAACCAGATTTACTTTATTTAACTTCCGGTTTAATGAAATCATAATCATAAATATTTTTGTATTTTAAAGTCACCATGATGGTGGTTAGCGTTTGCTTTAGTTGTGCTCTTGACCCATTACTTGTTAATATTAAATTTTCTCTGGCTGCTATAATTGTGTGTTTATAAAGCACATTTGTTATATCTAAATAAAGCCATGAGATCAGGTGATGTTGGCTGTTTATTGATGATGATGAAGATATCATCATGTAGTGGCCTGAATCCTTGATCTAATTCAGAGTCTAATGCTTTGATTATATAGGACTTGTGTTTTTAAAGTTTTATAATAGAAGCCATTTAATTTAACAGCATGTGAGCAATGTTGTTTATCAAATAATATAAATGATTTTAAAGACATTTGGTGCATACAACTTTTACCTCTACATTATTACTTAGCCATCAAGAATCAATGTATGACTCTCAACAATGGTGACAATCAATGAAATGCTTCAGCTGCAGTGCATGCTGGGTACCACCAATCAAAACTCACCCTTATCTCCCAGCATGCATTGCAGCTTTAATACATTATGCAGCTGGAGTTGACCTGATTATCTGGTTATTTTGTTTGATTGTCACTATTGTTGAGATTCATATGCTGTTTCATGATGTCTGTGTGTGTCTAAGTACTGCCATAGATTAAAGGGTTTTGTGCACTAAATAGTATAAAAAAAAGAAGAGTATATTATTTAATAAAACTGTAGACATGCTGAAGAATCTAATGATTTCTATTATGAAAAAAACAATATTGAATCCAATATTAAGTCCTATATAATTAAAACACTAAATAAGATCAGGGATTCAGACAAGTACATCATGATAATATCATCATCATCAAAAAACAGCCAGCATCACCTGATCTCATTTTCTCATGGCTTTTTTAGCTTCAACACATGTGCTTTATAAACACACAGCTGTAGCAGCCAGATAAAATGTTACATTTAAGAGTCAAGGGTCAAGAGCACAACTAAAGGAAATGCTAACCACCATCATGGTGACTTTAAAATACAAAATATGATTTCATTAAACCGGAAATTAAATGAAGTACATCTGGTTAGTTTTAAGTGAAGCTGGTAATAAGTGTACGGCCATGCATTTCACCTTTTTGTTTGGCAAAATGACATCAGCAGAGGTCAAAATCTTGACATCAAATTGACATCGACACTCTGACGTCAATATGACTTTCATTTTTGACCTATTTCGTGACGTAATTTTGACATCAATGTTGACGTCATATTGATGTTAAATTGACGTCAAGGTGCCCGCTGGGTTGAAAACACTGAAAAGTTGTGATATATGACAGCTCTAAGCGCGCCTGTCTCTGGCTAAATTCAACATTTGAATTTAGCAGTTGATCATGTGATGCACTTGATCGTACGCTCCAGGGACCACCCTAGACTGATTACTGTGTGATCGTACGTGCGAAAGGCTTAAAAACAATACATTTTCTGACACAAAATTCTGAAATGTTGGCTTAAATCAAACACATTTTAATTCAGATTCTGTCTCTATATATATACACTCAGCCGCGATTGGCCCGATTCTGCTGGCTACCTGGGATAAACATGAAGTTTTATAAGAAGTCTCAGTGTGAAAACTCTTTTGAGGAGTTAATTAAACCAATGATCTCGGCTGGAAGACTTTACGACAGAAACTTTATGTGCCAGATATGCATTTCAATCTAGATCAATTACAATGTCTTATAAAATTGGGCTTAAAACATCTGGTGGCTCACTTAATTAGCACTCTTAACATTGGTTTTGATAATCCCTATAGTCCTATAGTATAAAGCGATAATATAATTCACACTATTGACAGACCTACCTGTACCACTGAAGACCCTTCTCATAAAACCTGTCAAAGAAGTGCGGCTCTGCGCCCACTGCTCGCACGTCAGGATGAACGCGCAGGAACTCCAGAAGCGATCGAGCGCGCGCGTTTCCCCCTTTTTCACGCCGATGATAATCGCCTGAGGAAACTCTTTAGTCCCGAAGTTGTTTGACACAGAAAGATTGCTGTAAGTGTCATAGCCTGAAGCTCGCTGCCGCTTCTCATCTTCCACGTCTGTCGCGTCCTGATCGAGGAGCTCACGCACGACGGAGCCGTTCCCGTGCGCGTCCGGCTGGAGTTTCTTCCCTTCCTTTGGGAAAAGTTTGCTTCTGAAACTCTGATGCACGTACAATGGACTCGGCATGGAATCGCAGTATCCAGTGAGACAGTAGAATAAATAGGTGAATATAAGGATCACGGCAAAGAACACGGACACCTTGGAATGCGCTTTCAGGTGTCCGAAGTCGAAACTCGTTGTCCAACATCCCATGAGTGTCTTTGCTTCGCAAGACATAACACGTTAAACGGAGGAATCATGCCGCATTAAATGTAAAAGAGTGACTTTTGGTTGCAAGACTGAACATTTAGTGAGATTTACTCACGCATTAAAATCACTAAATCAATGCATAGCATTTGCGCGATCATGTTTTATCCATAGATGTAACATAACGAATTATAACTTGTCATGTTCTCTTTGTTGAACTGATATGACTTCTTTGGCTTGGAGTCTCGCAGTTGTGCAGCTTCGGGTGACCAGGGTTACCCATTCATCTCCCACCCGTTTTTAGTGGGAATCCACGCCCTGCCTTCCGAGTCCCACCCCTTTTCCTCAAATTGCTTTTATGACTTTCCTATAGCAGTTACAAATCCATTAAGTACTGTTAAATCGATGAGAGTTAGAGAGCTTGTTTTATTTGCGGATAAGAAAAGAACAGGTCATAGTTCACAGCCCTTACTGCATAAGAGAGATATAGTGAAATGTTACCTCTGGTATTTTTATGGCATGTACTTTCCTACATAGGCAGTGGAGATGAAGAGGTCAGTCAGTGAGCGACACCTGTCCTGCAGGCCACACACTCGGTCTGTTCCTTCATCTGGTCTCTGGTGACTTAAAACTTAGCAAATCACAATCACCTCAGTTCACACACACACACACACACACACACACACACACACACACACACACACACACACACACACACACACACTAGAATATTGATTTTAAAGTACTTTTTAGACTGTGGTTGACTGTAGTACATATTTATAATATAAATACCCTGCAACTGTACTTTTGGTATACTAAATTGATATATGTATATAAAGTCTGCTAAATTGTAATAAATCATTTTGTACTTTGATGCTCTTTAGTTTTCTGGAAAGGAAAAGGCCCAACTAAAGATATAATGTACATACGTGTATTTGATTGTGCTAAAATTGAACTATACTTTAGGAACACTTTAAATATCGTGCATTTAAAGACTGATTTTATACAGTGAACATACTGTCCTTAATAATAGTGATATTAAAACACATTTTAGGCTTAATATTAAGAAATGTGCATTGTGCAATGAAGAAGTAGACCTACTCTAATTATAGTTTGATTATTATATTTAGATCAGTAAGTCTCAAGCAATATGTCAGTAAATATGTTAATGAATTGCACTATTGTACTGAAATAAGTTTAGAATATATGTATGAAATAAATGTATTTTAAATACATTTTGGTATAGGTTTTCTTTAGGGTATGGAGAAATTCAAACAGCAAGTGTGGTATAAACACGACAATTGACTAACAAATAAATTGACTTTTATTTATCATTGTAATAAAACAAAAGCAAATGATTAAAATACTGTCTGGACAATATTTACTTACTGTAGATTATAAGAAAAGCTATTTCACTTCAATTCAGATTTCACAATAAATATTATTCTAAATCAGGTTTACAGAGAGATGCTGCTAAATACTCTGAACAAAAAAAAAAAAAAATCCCTCCAAAAATCTAGTCAGTATTTTCTCCCAAAACTTCTAAAAATCGATTTGCCAAGCGTTTTCTCTCAAATTTTCAATGGACCCCTTATTAAATTTGAAAATCACTGCTCTTAATATTCAAGAATTACTTTGTTGTACACACAACTCTTAAAGGGACAGCTCACCCAAAATACTCACCCTCAATTTGTTCCAAACCTGTATGAGTTTCTTTCTTCTGCTGAACACAAAATAAGATGAAGAATGTCAGTAAACAGTTGATGGACACCATTGTCTTCCATATTATGAAAATAAATACAGAAGCAGAAAAAGGAAATTAATACAGGTTTGGACTTGAGGGTGAGTAAATGATGACAGAATTTTAATATTTGGGTGAACTATCCCTCTAATTGGAGTTTGGAATAGTAATTATATATTTATATATATTTTTTTTTTCTCTGAATTGTGCAGCTCAAATATGGGTTTTTGGTGAAAAAGATGCACAATCGCCCTCACAATTACAGATGCTTTTCTGCCAGTCTCGAAATTGTCCGAAAAAAATATGATTTTGGCAACACATTCTTACTTTGGTTGACAATCTTTACTCTTGTTAACGCTGCAGGACAGGTGTCATTATAGTCCAGACTCTACGGAGCCTGCAGCAAGGCTAAAAACAACACTGCCTGACAGTGGCCAAACACTCTGTCAGCAGCACCCCCGTGACAAACTCACGATCATGTCATAAAACGGGATCATTAAGACTTTACAGCAATATTGGACAGTTCTAGACTCAAAACCTCTTCTAGCTTCTGGCAACAGCATGTTGATTCTACAAAAACAATGAAATCAACAAGCCCAGGCTAACTGTCCCTATACATAAGCTACTCTTGTTTCATGGCTTTTCTGCAATCGACTCGGCATAATTCTGGAAATCACACGGGTCTACAACAAACTTTCTAGACCTACACTCTTAAAATTAAAGTTTTTTTATTGACATCTATGGCTTCATGAAAAACCTTTCCATCGCACAAAAGGTCCTTTACAGTGACAAAAGGGTCAAAGTAAAAGTAAAAAATGGTCCCCCTTTTGGAAGATTTCTTTTTAAAACTGTAGAAGAGGATTTAGAACTTTAATAGAGAGTTTTAGTTTTATTACTTTTCTAAGCAAGCATTTCAAGACAAAAAAATCTGCAAATATTCCCATATATTTACATTTAAAGGAGACACAAGAAATCTATAGAGACCATGATATTAGAGATATTGGGAAGACATTGGCCAGAGAATCCACCCAGATTACAATGAAGCATTGTCAGTTTAGGTTATCAGTTTGGGTTATCATACACAAACCTATATGAGATAACCATCGTATGCATAAGGGATAAAAAAGCCAGTTCTGAAGACGAATAAGTGTTTCAGGCTGTTGTCTGCATGAGGGATAAAAAAGCCAGTTCTGAAGACGAATAAGTGTTTCATAAGTGTTTTCATAATAAGTGTTTCAGGCTACATATTTGAGGAAGACCACCAGGGAGCTGCCACCCACAAACACGTATATGCATGACTGATGACCTGGCAACCTTTCCACTCAGCGTATATAATTCAAGACAAAATGAAATCATTATTTATCATTATAAAATGTCACTTAAAATGAGCTCAAGCTTAATCCTGCTGACAGAAAACATACCAGAGCTGTCAACAAGACAACAGTTGAAAAACAAACCATTTAATTATTTAAAAGGGCTATTACACAGTATATTTGATAAATCTCAAATAAGCAATACTGATATGAGAGGAATCATTTACAGTTGATATCATAATGTGTGTAAACAGCAGCAGCCAAACCAGTTCTTTACTAGTGAACTCTGGCAACCTCGGAGCGTGTCAGTATATTGTTCGCTCACTCAAAGCTATGCACTGCTACAGGTCAGACTGGTTACACAAGATTAAAAATAAAACTTCTTTTGGTTTGTCAAATTTATTGAAGGCATGGTATTTTGCCACCAATTGGCTGATTATGCGTAATCTATTTGAGATACCATTTAGAAGATGCTTGTCATTCGAATTGACTTACTGAACACTAAATGCAGGAACAGTGTTCACTGGAATAACTTGAGGATAAGTGCTTTCCTTTAGTTCAAAAGTCTAGTTAAGTCACCTTCATTTACAGGGCTGCCAACTTTTGAGTTTAGCTTGGAGTGAGATTTTTTTTCCATTCCAATTCCATTCTTGTGATTTGATTCCGATTTTGATTCAATATTGACTAATTTTGATACATGTTTATTTTAAATTTTATTTAAAAAAAGAATCTCACCTAATGCTGTAAACATAGAGGGCCCAATCTGCTGGTATTATTAAAGGTTAAAAATAACAAATTCAATTAAATATAATGTAGTTTTTGTTATAATAACAATTATTTAATGACATAAGTAAAAATATAATAAATATGTAACATAGTGCTCAGCAAAATCTCCTCTCTAGCTATTTTTTCTATTCAGTTAACATGCTATGGTCATTAAATGGCTTTCCTGAGGTAAATGTAACGTTATGTGACATAATTGTTCTCCTGCTGTTATATTGACCTCTTTCCGTGGTTGAAAAACACCAATTGGTCGATATTATGTATACTTTCGGTAAGTTGTACTGCATCTTTAAATAAAAAAGTAACAGATGATCGGTTCACGTGCACTTGAACTGAGGCGCTCAGCGATCTGTCACGTCACATTTACAAGCGCCAAACGTATTTTTGTCTGAATTTCGTAATACAATTGACGGAATCTAAGAGCTGAGAATTAGTTTAATATTAAAAGTACCTCTTTGCTCCGCAATTTTTCTGTGCGTGAGAAAATGGATGTGTGGCGTGAGAGCGTGTGAAAAGTGTCAATTGCGTGAGTCTCACGCTCAATGCGTGAGAGTTGGCAGCCCTGAAATCATTTATATAGGGCTGTTGGAAAGGCGGAGCTTAGTGCATCTGTCAATCATCATCCTGAGGTAAAATGAAGCTAAAGAGAGACTCGTACGGGACCGGGAGAAATAACCCTTATTTTGTGTGCTAAAGTGTGCGTCTATTACTGATTGTGAGTATCTGTTTTGGTCAGCAGACAATCATTATTAATCATAGTATTTCATTTCGAGGCAGTTTGGTATTTGTCCGCTGTTATGGAGGTAGTTTGAGTGAACAGTGTGAGAACTAAGATAGCGCGTTCAGCGCATTCACGAGCTGTGTTTGCAATATAATATCACAGTTGAGGATATCGTCAGCCTGTTCTGTACCTGTTTATTCATGTTACTATAATACTATTCTTAATTATTTGTTAGGTCTTTTGGGGAGTTCTGTATAGTGCGCTGTGTGATATATTCATTGTCAGTTTATGGACACTTTCGGTTTCAACGTGCCTATTATGTTTACTTAAACAATAACAGGCCAAATTGCGTTGTATTGGTCAACGGAAAGTTGAGTTATGTGCATATTATAACATTGTATAGTGTAATGCAATGTGATGTATAGTGTGATTTATTTTGATATAAGTCAAGTCATGTTATACTGATTATTTCTTTATTTATGTTTTATTGTAGAACCACACATACATGCCTCACACAGACAAACAAATCCTCAGTGTTCAATAAACCCCTTTGATCGAATCAGACTGTCCTGATCCATTCCTGTGTTCTGATCGACACACCAAGAGGAAGGCTAGAGACATTAGATCCACCCCAGAACACAATCCTGATCTAACTATTTAACAAAATTGGTCCTTCGAGCTGGATATTGGCCATTGCTCTTGGATAAAGTGGATCTATCAGCTCTAATATGCAACCAGAAGGGGTAAATGCAGATGGTGGCAGACCTCAACGCCATGTTCGCCCTCCCGCCTATCTTGAGGACTATGATCTCACAGCTGCACGACGTAGACCGATCAGTCAGCCAATGATGCCTTATGCTGCAGAGGAGCTACAGAGAGGTGATCCATCAGATGCTGCCAGGATTTCTCCTTCCCTCTCGGACAGAGCCTCTAGTCCCGTGAGTCAGTATTCCTGGAACGTGGTGGACGAGTGGTCACCGGTTGCTTATAACAGAGAGCATCCCCATGAAAGACAACAGTTGAGAGCTCCCATGCCCTTTACTCAACCTCAGTTTTCACCATATCATCGGCCTTGGGAAGAGACTGAGGTTCAATCATCTCCACAAACTGTCTTTAACACAGCACGCAGGCCTTCGCAACCCATCTTGCACTCTGAGTCTCTTCCAACACCACTTCCCCACTCATCTACTAACCGGCAGCCAATGTGGTTGGCCAGCACAGTTGCTGCACCAGTAAACTCAGATTCATCTGCCCTTAGAGGGGATTACAGCTCAGTTCCGACCTCAAAGCAGACTGTGGACTATAAAGATCGTTCTGTTCTGTCTAACCACCCAGAGAGGAATGTTGAGGAGCCATTAAGGGAACATGTGATGGTAGATTTCCTGGGTAAGATGCTTAGTGAGCTTCAAGTAATGAGAGATCATATACAAACTGGATTGCCTGCCAAAAAAGAAGTCACACAGTCAGTTAAGCCCTCAAATTATTATGACTTCCCTCCTGCCAGCTATCCAGATGAATCTGTCCCACTGACTTCTCGCAGATTACCTCCACCACTCAATGAGTACAGTACCTATGCCCATGATCCAAGTTGGTATCCAGAGCAGAGGTTTGAACCTGTAAGGGATGCCTACCTGCCTCAACCTAATGAAAGCTACAAGCCAAGGAGACCTAGGTGTCAGACACCTATGCCCAGAGCTTCCACCTTGCATCCATGAGAGAGAGAAGACCTTCCGTGGGCCTACACCAACCATTCCAGACTTCATTACGGGAGATCCTAGTGAGTTCACCAGACTAAAGCTTGCTCTGGAGAACCTTTTACCTCATGATGCTACTGAGCTCTTCCGCTATCAGATCTTGATGGATTGTAGCTACCCCACTTGAATGATGATCAAATTACTCCTTAAACTGATGTTTCCATTAGCGTTTTATTTGTGACACTCATGTAGACACCGTAAGAGCTACAGCAAAAACACAAACAATAAAAACAAACAAACACTGTCACTCCAACACATTAACCAACATCACAATAAAACGATACAATTACAAAAATGATAAACATTACTCTTAGTTTACCTTATAACCCTCAATGGGATGCACAAAACTTCATGGGGGGAAGAAAACCATCATGCATAAGCTGCATCCTTCACGAAAGTGTGCGCACATACACATAGCGGAAACACAGCGCGCTTTATACACGTGTTGGTTCACGTTAAGGCCGTATCATAATAAAAGTCCTTCAAAATAACTATTCACATAAATCGGTACAGACCTTATAAATTCAAGCAAATTAGCAATCATTTACACTCCCACCAAATCATGAGTTCTAATAAACAAATGATTTCAAAATTACAATGACATGGCACCACCTTTTTCTGGCATAAAGATCTTCTTTAGTGAACTTGCCTGGAGGAGGTAAGGCAATAGTGGAATTCATGGTAAGAAAATGATTTGGCGTTATGGGTTCAAGGCTATTTGGGTCGCTTAAATTGTTGACAGTGAGTGGGCGACTGTTTACAATTGACATGGCTTCGTAAAAGAACGCTCTTAAAGATGAATCATCAATCCTTTCAGAAGCAATTAAAAGTGTAGACTGGAGGACACTTCTGACAGTCTTAATCTGTCGCTCCCATACACCTCCTGTATGACTTGCACATGGTGCATTCATAACAAAGTCGCACTGATTCAAAGCCAAGAAGTTATTCAACTTCTCAGTATCAAGTTCTTGGAGTGCTTCAGCCAACTCATTCTTAGCCCCCACAAAGTTGCTCCCTTGATCAGATCTAATCTGCCGCACAGCTCCACGTATGGAAATAAAACAGCGCAAGCTATTAATGAAGGAATCTGTTGACATGGAATCAAGCATCTCAATATGAATGGCACGAGAAGACAGATAAGTATAGATCAAGCCATATCTTTTGTGCACCTTTTGTCCTAGTTTCACAGAAAATGGACCAAAACAATCCATACCACAGTAAGTGAATGGTGGAGAAGGATTCACTCTCTCTGAAAGCAAGTCAGCCATCTTTTGCTCTTCTGTTGGACGCCTGTGTTTTCTACAGGTAACACAATTAAGCACATGAGATGCTACAACACGATTGATGCCTGGAATCCAAAACCCCCTTGAACGAATCTCATTGATGGTAAATCCTTTACCTTGATGTTTAGCTCTTTCATGGCAGTCAGCTATGATCATTTTTGTAATGTGATGGTCTTTGGGGATAATTGTAGGATGTTTGAGTAGACTACAAATAGAAGAATTGCGAAGTCTTCCTCCCACCTTAAGCACACCATCACTATCGAGAAATGGATCAAGGTTGTACAATTCATTGTGAGGTGACAATTGGATACCTTTACTTAATGCTTTCAATTCAGTTTCAAACACATGTCTTTGCAGAAGTTTGATTATGAGACACTCAGCCTTTTCTCTTTCCTCAACTGTAGAAAGTCTGTTTGACTTATCCTTCCGAATCCGTTGTTGAATACGTGCAATAACGTGCAATAGCTTGCGCTGTTTTATTTCCAAACGTGGAGCTGTGCGGCAGATTAGATCTGATCAAGGGAGCAACTTTGTGGGGGCTAAGAATGAGTTGGCTGAAGCACTCCAAGAACTTGATACTGAGAAGTTGAATAACTTCTTGGCTTTGAATCAGTGCGACTTTGTAATGAATGCACCATGTGCAAGTCATACAGGAGGTGTATGGGAGCGACAGATTAAGACTGTCAGAAGTGTCCTCCAGTCTACACTTTTAATTGCTTCTGAAAGGATTGATGATTCATCTTTAAGAGCGTTCTTTTACGAAGCCATGTCAATTGTAAACAGTCGCCCACTCACTGTCAACAATTTAAGCGACCCAAATAGCCTTGAACTCATAACGCCAAATCATTTTCTTACCATGAATTCCACTATTGCCTTACCTCCTCCAGGCAAGTTCACTAAAGAAGATCTTTATGCCAGAAAAAGGTGGCGCCATGTCCAATATCTTGCTGAACAATTCTGGAGTCGCTGGCGTCAAGAGTATCTCTCAAATATTGCAGTCAGACAGCGTTGGCACACCCCTAAGAGAAATTTGTTAATAGGGGACATAGTGATTGTCAAGGACAATTACCTGAGACCAAGACGAGAACTTTGGCAGGCGATTTACAATAGTTTCCTGTTCCACTGCCTTTGTGTTAAGCGTTTGAGAACATCTGACTTCGGAGTCACCTAGTTGTAATTCTGTAATCTCGTTGGCGGGAAGAACCATCTCCTTATTCCATAAGAACCTCGGCCCTGTGAACCAGTCAGATGAAATCATTTCATCAACAGTGAGACCTCTTGAGACATGATCTGCAGGATTGTCCCTTGTTGGAACATACCGCCATTGCTGCAGAACTGTACTTAAATGAATCCTTTGTACTCTGTTAGCGACAAACGTATGAAATCGTCTGGCCTCATTATTAATATATCCCAGAACAACCTTGGAGTCAGTCCAAAAAAACTCTGTGATGTCAGTATACCGAAGTTCTTGCTTAAGGATTTTACTGACATTCACTGAAACGACTGCAGCAGTCAACTCCAACCTTGGAATAGTTGTAATCTTTAAAGGAGATACACGAGACTTCCCCATAGCAAGAGCAACATGGACATCTTTACTTTCATTCTTCAATCTCAGATATGAGAACTGTCCATAGCCACTAGTACTAGCATCCAGTGTTGTGTGTAACGCGTTACAAAGTACAGTAACGTAACTACTTTTTCGGGTAAAAAGTAGTGTAACGCGTTACTACTAAAAATTTGGTAACGAAACGTAGTTCCTTTTTCAATTCGGCGCAACGTTACTTTTCCCATGGATATATTTGACAGCGACACTGCCTCAGCTGCGCGCTTGAGAGAAGAGAACGGTTGAGATCTGAAGAGAACGATTTAGTTTCATATTTATGTTTAAATTAAATTAAATAACAATTTTGTGTGGAGACATGATTTTGACCACTTTATTAAGTTTGTTTTTGTAGAAAACCTGTATTTAAAGTGAATTTCGTTTTGTATTAATTGTATCTTATTTTTAATCAATGTTTTATCAATCAATTGCCTGAATTTAATAAGAAGTAAATTAAAGAAAACTATTTAGTTTCATATTTATGTTTAAATAAAATAAATAAATGAAATAAATAAATGAAAAGCATGAGTAAGATCATAATTTTGTGCAATATATCGGGAGACAAATGGAGTGGGCAGACATGATTTAGACCACTTTATTATTAAGTTTGTTTTTGTAGAAAGACTTTCTTTAAAACGAATTTCGTTGTGTATTAATTGTATCTTAATTTTAATCAATGTTTTACCAACCAATTAATTGCCTGAATTTAATTAATAAGTAAATATGGCATGCAAAATAATCATGACGGCACCAGCGCGTGAACTGGAGCTCGTCTCCATACTGTAAATGAACCGAAACTCAGATAAGCTATACTTTCAGATAAGCTATACTCTCAAAGACCTGAGAAAAATATAGAAAGCTTGAATATGTGTACTTTTAAACAAAATATATATTTTTTTCTCAAAATCTCTTTTTTTCTCCTACTCCCTTAGAGTGAGTCGTATGTCTGAAAACTAAGCTTATGTCTTCTATATCATTTTGTCCTATGCTATCAAGACGCGATTCGCACCGGTGTTAGAGAGCAGGAGCGCTTTATTGGCTGTTGCCGAAATTTAAAGTTCGGTGGATAGGGGGAGCGGAGCGGAGAGAAGTGGCGCGGGCGCGCTGCTCATTCGCGGAGTGTCGCACTCTACCCCATGATGCAGAGCCGGCTGAGAATAAAAGTTGCCGCACACAGCAGCGCCAATGAGAAGGACTTTTTTTCTTTCGAAATTGATACTATTTTTTATAATAAAGAGCAAAAAATAATTACCTGTTATGTCCTCCAATGTATAACTTTATGTCTATATTTAGGAACAGATATTGGGTTCTGCCCAAAGTCAAGCAACATAAAAGTAACGTAATAGTAACGAGTAACGTAAAAAGTTACTTTCCAAATGGGGTAACTAAGTAAAGTAACGGATTACTTTTTGTAAAAGTAACGAGTAACGAGCAAACACTACTTTTTAAAAGTAACTTCCCCAACACTGCTAGCATCTGAAAAATGATGCAGCTCTACTGTTCCTTAAGAGAAATATCAAACTTGAAACAATCACGTTCCATATTCCACTGAATCCCCAATGTTCGCTCGGTCAAGGAATCAAATGAGAGATCAGGTTCCTTTACATTGATTGCTCGTTCTGAGGGAGGAATACTTTCCAGCACAGCATTATAATTGGGCACAAATTTGTGAAGTCTCAGGCCACCAATGGCACAAAGGTCTCGGGCTTCTTGAGCAAGTTGAATTGCATCCTCTGTTGTTTGTACACTTGTAACACCATCATCTACATAGAAATCATTCATTACCAGTGTTGGGTATAGTTACTTTGGTAAGTAGTTAATTAGGTTACAACGTTACCATCAATTAAAAGTAATCAGTTATGATACAGCGTTACCTATTCATAAAAGTAACGCGTTAGAGTACTCATGCGTTACCAAAAATTAAAAGCCGTTTGCAGCGGCTCACACGCTGCAGCTTAATTGCCAGACACAACCCCCGGCCCCTTTAAATGCACCTAGAAGTCGTGACTCCTGACAATGAATAATGTCAGTAATCCGACTAAATTAACACTGCAGGATAACAATAACAGGAAAGACAGTCAGCAATAGGTTATCCACATGGAGTTTTATTTATTTATTATCACAGAACATATTATTAATCAAAATTCGCACCTACCCAGCCCGGGTAGCGTAAGATAGGCTACTGTATATGAGCACCATACAAGATAACTCCTGATTTTTTCTTTAACTCTAAATAATGCAGTTATCAAAGTACAAGTGTGCTTACTTGTAAACACAACCTGGGGTAAACAGGCTTGCAGATTTAAATCCATTTAGAAATGAACAACCAGCCAACGATCTAACAGAAATTAACAGCTGCCTGTCAAACAAAAATGATAACAAACCAAATTAAATCCTTCACTGCCACACAGGCAAATGACAAATCGCTTAATAGCCGAACTAGCCTAATTATTATTAAAGTGTCACTCACAAGCCTAAATTTGCTTTAACACAGTCCTCTTACATTTACTCTTCAAAGTAGTGATTAAAACGTAGCAGAAGCAGATTTTCGAAACGTTTGTCCGACAGTCGATTTCTCCTGGGAGTAAGAACGAGACTCCCAAGGCTGAAAAGCCTCTCCACGGGTGCGCTGGAGGGTGGTGGGGTATTGAAGCGCAGAAACACTGTCTTGATCCTGGGGAACTTGTTCAACATATCGATCTCGACACCTGACTTAAAATACTCAGCAATTTCAGTGTCCACCGTCTCTGAGCCCTGTCTGTCCTCTGTAAATGAAAAGAAGTCGGTCTCGACGGCGTCTCCGCTGCTGACGGGTGCAGGTGGCAGTTCGTCAAGCGGCGGATACCTCAGCGCACGGCACTCGGCAGCAAGCAGCACCTTGGCGGCGTCTTTTCTAGTCTCATCTTTTATCCAGCGCAGTTTGAATTTAGGAAAGGGCCTCCTTGCTGTCCAGCGTGGATGCAAAGCGTGTCTTTATGGCCTGCAAGATACAGGCAGGCATTAGAGATGCGCGGATGAAAATTAAGTTATTCTACCTCAGAATATCAGCAGTGAACTCCGTCTCCGATCAGCGCACATGGACAAAAATAAATCAATTATTTAAATAAATAAATAGCCTAAATTAAACGCACTTCGGCAAACCTGACCGTACAATATTTTAATTGTAGCCTATAATAGTAAACGCATTTTGGCACATCATTTAGGCTTTTTCGTTGGTGCACCATCAGCTATGCCTACAAAAGACAGATGAAATTTAATATTAATAATTGATCCATGTCGGTATACACAGCCTAATATTTTACACTTAGGCTATAATTAAAAAATAGCCTACACATTCAAGATAGCCTATTTACTTTTTATTTATTAAATCCATCCAGGAAATTGGTTAATGAAACATGGTTTAAAATTAAGATACAATTAATACAAAACGAAATTCGCTTTAAAGAAAGGCTTTGTGCTTTCTTTTTGAGGTCTCTGTGAAAGTTTGAAAGTCTTTTAGTGCCGCGGCGCTTTCAGGGTGGTCGCGTCCGTAATGGAGAAGAACTGTCACGTAACATTGTTTTTTCCTCATAAATGACAAAATACTTTTTTTAAAAAAGACAAACCATAAATAAAATTAAAAAAAAAAGGATGGATTTATAGCGTTTTGGGGAAAAAAATGGATGGATGACCTTCTATTGCCTTTGTTTTTAATTCTCCTTTTTTTAAGTAAAAAGTTATGTAAAGTTACCTCCTTCGCCTAAAAATATTTTATTAAAGCTTGGTAAGAAATGAGCAAAAAAACAAAAAACAGACGAACAAACAATTTTACCTCAACTATAACATCAGGCAGGCCAGATGTCATCCGGGAGAGACTGTCTTTTAAATCCAGTGTTTTTGCCATCAGGGCCTCCAGTGTCGGCAAGATCGTTCCATAAAAACAGTTTTCCTCCCCTTGAAGAATATCCAGGGCCATGGCCAGCGGTTTGAGAATCACGCAGTACTCTTTAATAAACTGGTACTCCCTGTCAGTAATGCACCTGATGCCCAGCTGGGTGCACAAGTTGTGCAGGTCAGTGATGGGGATGTCCATGACCCTGCACAAAGCCTCATAAAAAGAGTTCCATCTGGTCGTCGTGGGAACCAGCAGCTTTCTCCTACTGAATTTTTCCACAGTTTCTGATGCAAATGCTGATCTGCTCGCTTTGGTCCAGAGTGCCGAACATTTAACAAATGCACTCCTGTATACTGCTCTTGTGTCACTGTTGAAAGACAGCCATTTTTCTAAGTCAGTGGTGGATATCAGATTCAGCGTATGAGACGCGCATCTGTGGTGAGGAGGGAGACTGATCATGCCATCACCATCAGAGCTTGACAGCACATTGTTTATATCCTCGAAAGTGACACTTTCACTCCGATCTTCCTCCTCCTCTGAGTCCGAGGCCGTTTTGTGAAACACCTGGAACGCCTTTACAAAATTAGATCCATTGTCAGTTATCGTGGCTGTCACTTTCCCACCAAGGCCATATGACGTATGAATTTGCTCGATCTCTCCTGCAACTACATCATACGTGTGCCGTCCTCTCACCCGCCTACATGCGATTGCAGCTTTCCCCCGCTTCAGAGTGGATGGATGTATCCAGTGTGCCGTCATTCCCATGAAGCTCTTATTATTAGCTGTCCACAAATCTGCCGTGGTAGAAACAAAGTCCAGTTCTTCAAACGTTTTTTTTTCAGTTCTTTCTCCATGTCTATGTAGGATTTGTCCAGATAGCTTGCAAATGTTTTGCGGTCAGGCACTGTTCCTTCTGTGTTACGTGTAGTTGGGATTTTACTGATTAATCTACAGAAAGATGGAGACTCCACAGTTGTAATTGGAAGCATCTCCTCGACTACATAACCGGCCACAAGTTTGTGAACCTCACTGATGGGGACTGTTTTAGCAGAGTTAAAACTCAAACGCTGTTGCTTTGGAGCTGGTGCACCACCGTCGTCCTCCTCAGCAGGCTTTGCTACCAGAGTGCTAGATTGGTGTTTGGATGCGAGATGTTTTTTTAAATTTGAGGTAGAATTTTTGGCGTTCGACAGAAGCTTTTCACCAACGCAGAGTGTGCATTTTACCGTTATGTTCTTTTCCTTTGACAAATTGAAAATAATGCGCGTACTTCCATAAACCAAACGCTGTCCTCTCTGCCATCTTGCCGGGAGTTCGAAAAAAAAAACCACACACACACACACACAGGTTCAGGAGCAGGGCACAGACGTATCACAGCCATTGACTTTACGATCACAGAGCTTCGGCTCCGCTGATACATCCGCAGGTGGCACAGTAGACCTAGGCCTACTGTCTGACAAAAAGCAGGCTGCAGTCGGGATTTTCCTTTCCTTAAAATAACGGATTACTTTTTTTTAAAAATAACGAAGTTACTGATTACTTACGCACGAAACTAACGCGTTAAGTTACACATTTCAGGAAAAGGTAATTAGAGTACTCTAACGCGTTACTTTGTTACTTTTACCCACAACACTGTTCATTACAAACTGAAATCCCAAAGGGTACTGCTCCTTGTTACCTTCAGCCAAATGTTTCAATCCATAGTTCACACATCCTGGAGATGAAGACGCTCCAAAGAGATGAACTGTCATTCTGTACTCTCGAGGTTGTTCTTTTAAGTCTCCTTTTCTCCACCACAAGAAACGCAGAAAGTCTCTGTCTGCTTCAGGCACATGGAACTGATGAAACATTTTCTCAATATCACATATTAAAGCAACAGGGTGCTGGCGAAATCTGAGAAGAACACCGGTCAAATTGTTCATCAAGTCAGGTCCTTGTAGAAGATGATCATTTAAACTTATTCCATCATACTTCGCAGAACAATCAAAAACAACTCTCAGTCTGGTTTCTTTGGGGGATAAACACCGTGATGAGGAACTATTTTTCACCTTGACTCCCTCCATCTTTAACTTCCTCTGCCTCTCCTCTGTCAATGACCTCCATAAATTTCACATAATGCTCTTTGTACCTTTGGTCCTTTAACAATTTTCTCTTTAGATGGTTAAGTCTCACAAGAGCAAGTTGTCTGTTGTCTGGCAAATTAGGTCTCTCTTTAAAGGGTAGAGGCATTTCATAGTGTCCAGAGCTATTTCTCTTTATACCATCACTTAATTTGTTCAAAAAGGTGATGTCATCTTGAGAAAGAGTTTTTTCATCATCATTAGCATCTTTAAAAGATTCTAAAATGCGTATGGCATCTGCTGGAGTCAATGAAGGAATTTCTTTAACAGAAAGTCTATGACAAAGACTAGAGATACCTGAAGAGTCAAGCCTGGGTAATGAAGGTCCAACAATGCTCCAACCCAAATCAGTTTTGACAGCATAAGGTTCATAATTCTCTCCTAAAATCGCTTGTCTTGGTGCCAGCGCTCTAGCACAATTATAGCCAATCAAAAGACCAGCTTCACAGTCCTTTAAAGAGGGTATCTCCTCAGCAATCACAGAAAGATGATTCCAAAGTTTGGCTGTTTCACACGTAGATATATGTGCATGGTTGACTGGAATACAATCTTTAGTATAAACAGGGGGGAGTTCAATATAAGTGGCAGAACTATAACCCCTTACACGAAGTTCTGAAATCCTTTCACTCTTCACTATGGTATTCTTTCCAGTCATAGTGGCCAGTTTTAACTTGACAGGAAATTTATCTGCCTGCAAGACATTGCTCACTTCTTGGTCGATAAAGATTGTATCACTCTGTGAATCAAGCAAGGCATAAACAAGTTTTTCCGTACTCACATTGTTACTTGATGATAACCATACCGGCACAACCATCGATGTATAAGATGATCCCTTTCCGGCCACACTCAGAGACAGAACGGCTGTTGACTCATCTTCTAACCTTGGAGCAGATGCCGTTAATGGAACTACCCTTTCTCTTTTGGTGAAGTTATCGTCGTGAAGGCAAGTAGGATGTTTCCCTTTACATGAGTTACAGGAATGACGATGACGACAGTCTCTTACACTATGGCCAGTTTTCAAACATCCATAACAAAGATTGTTATCCTTTACATATGCCCGTCGTTCTGCTAGTGTCTTGGTCATCAGTTTGGAACAATCATAGATCATTTGAGATTAGATGAAGCCCGCCTGGTAGCAGACTCCTATCTTAACTCACTGTTCCCGTATAGTGATACCATGGCAGCTCTGACTGAGAGGTTCGGACAACCTTACAAGCTAGCCCTCAGAAGGATAGCTAAAGTGTTGGACGCTCCTGATATACGACGAGGTGATACAGCAGCCTTGGACAAGTTCGCCTTGCAAATCAGATCCCTTGTCGGTATGCTGGAGACTTTGGGTCATGAAGGTCAGGCGGAATTGAGGTGTGGTTTGCATGTGGAGAGGCTGCTAAGCAAATTACCTCCTGAAATGAGGTCGGAGTTCAGAAGACACATGTTTCGTCGTCCTGATGCAGTGTAGAACCTCTTAGACTTCTCTGAATGGTTACAGTATGAAGCGTGGTGTCAGAGCAGTGAGAGTCAAACTTCGGACCGCCGGCGGAGGGTAGAGCAGAAGACGGACCGGGGGAGAGTGACAAACCCTGCCGGACGTTCAGCTACTGTACTTCATGGATCTGATGATAGCCCTGCCAAATTACCTACCGGATCAGCTCTGATTCCAATAACCAGTTCAGGGAACACCAAAGCACAGCCCAAAGCTTTCTGTCCGTATTGTGACAAAAATGACCATTACCTCAGTCAGTGTGATTCCTTCAAGTCCTTCAACAAACAGCAGATCAAAGATTGGATCCAGACAAATCACAGTTGTTGGCGCTGTGGGCGTGCACACCCAGCGGCTAAATGTACTCTCAAAAAGCCATGTAGTATTTGCAAAGGCATACATCTGCAAATCCTTCATGAAGTGAATTCCAAACCAGTGACTGAAGGATCTTGTCTGGTTAATTCAGCGACTGAGACCCTGTATCTGGATAAACCTACAGGATGTAGGAAAGTTCTCCTCAAGGTTGTTAGAGTTCTGCTCCGTCACAACGACAAGACTCTGGATACTTATGCTGTCCTGGATGATGGTTCGGAGAGGATGATTCTTCAATCCCTTGCAGCCACCAAACTCGGAATCCACAGTCCCATGGAGAGCTTAGCACTGCGTACTATCCGCCAGGATGTTCAAACTGTCAATGGTGCCATAGTCTCCTTCCAATTTTCTCCGGTAACTCAGCCACAGAAAGTATTTCGAATCTCAGCTGCCTTCACTGCCGAGTGCCTTGGTCTAGCGGACCATTCTGTGTCCTGGAGAAGTATTAGCATCTGAAGAACCTTCCACTGCAGTCTTTCGATGGAGTACGCCCACTATTACTGATTGGAGCTGATAATATGCACCTCATTACTCCCATATCACCTGTTCATCTGGGCCCCTCTGATGGACCTGCAGCTGTTCAGACAAGGCTCGGATGGACCTTGCAGGGACCTGCAAGATTCCTGAAGGATCAGCTGTCACCACAACAGTGCTTCTTCTTATCCCTCACCCCTGCTGAATTAGAGTTGAAGAAGGATGTTGAAAGGCTGTGGCTGATTGATGTCTTACCTTACCGCTGTGAGAAGCAGGCCACCCGATCCAAAGAGGACCAAGAGGCTATCAGTCTCTTGGAGACTAAGACGATTCGGGTTGAAGTTAGAAATAACCTAACTTCATCCTCCGCTATGCAACACCTTTATTGCGCAGGAAGGATGTCCCCTTCTTCTGTGCTCCTAAGGAAGCAGTGATGCCTAGTCTCAGAGGCATGGAGTGTCAGCTCGTTCGGTCACCAGAGAAGGCGGAGGTGTATAAGTCCGAGATAAAGAAGCTGGAGTTGACTGGTGCTGCCATCAAACTGCAGATTTGAGGGAGAGGACGCCACAGGAGAGAAGTGGTATATCCCACACCATATGGTCACTCACAATGCCAAGAACCGCCTAGTGTTCAACTGTTCTTTCGAGTATGATGGGCTAAACCTTAATAACTCCTTACTCCCCGGGTCCAGTCTTTAACTTATAAAAAAGTGGAAAATTGCTTAACATATTTTGATGAGTTAAATCAATGTAATAACTATGTTGTAATAACTTATTGATCATCATTTTTTACAGTGCAGTCAGATCAATAATATTGTTGAATATTAAGTGTTCCCAACTAAGCAAGAGGCAGTGAATACAATAAGGAATTTTTTTAGGTACTGGAATGAAATGACATTCCCAATGATAATGGTGTAAAGAAATGTATTACAGCATAGCCAATTCCAGTGACAAGTTTATTTTTTTATTTTTATTTTTTTTTACAGTATATACAATATGCCAAAACAAAGACACACTAAAGCCCTGTTGAGACAAGATTAGTTTTCAGGACTTGTAAAGTAATTGTTACTGTGGTCGTGTATTGTATGTGGCCGATGACAGAGATGGGTGTATCTACTGCATTGACACGACACATATGTAACTTACCATTAAAATGTAAGCACTAATTATGAAACATGTGTCAGGATACAGGCACGGAGACAGAGGTAAGTGAATCCAAACACAGCTTTATTCAAGGTGACAAAAGTGCAAGGTGAGTATTCAGTGAGTTCATATGTAGATTCAGTGAAGATCACTCGGTGCAGGGCAGACAGAAGGTAAGCATGTTCATTTCAGGTTTGTAGATACAGTACCAAACAGTCACAGTTCATAAACACTTGTCTTTCCTCTTTCAGATGCAGTCGATAGCAAGCAAGCTCAGAGGAAACACTGGAAGCTCGGGAGAACAACGGATCACAGGTAACATGGAATCAAACAGGATTCCTGGAGACAGCAGAACAATGACACAGAGGTTAGTGTTTCACAGGTGAGTATACGTTACATCTTGGAATCTTGGATGCATCAGATGCTCAGGAGACAAGGGGTTATGGTCTATTCCTGTTGGAGGCTTGACGTAGAACTGAGGCTGTGGTGGGTATTTTATAGAGCTGGCTGATTATGAACAGGTGCAGGTGATTATACTCAGGGGAGAGTGATTGCAGGTGTGCCAAAGAGGATCCTGGGGAATGTAGTGTAGAGATAGACAGACGGTGAACGTGACAACATGAGCATATATCAAAATGCAACAGAATTGTTGACATTCTACAGATAACAACACGGGAAAAATGCCCTGAAATGCGGGCGAAACAACACATGCAACACAGTTAAAATATCCTCCTCTACATCTTTCCAATAAGCGCTTGAAAAAACAGGTCCAAATGCAATCAGGGCGGACAAGTTATGAAGAGCATATTTTTGTCTTCTATTCAAATCAGTTACCAACGTAACCCTCAGACACTTCGACAACTTGAGAAACAAACACGAGGTGACAGGGTGGACATGTGTCACTCACGGCAGATTTACTGATTTATTAATGGCATGTCAGTTTGCATGGGACTAACACAAACTGGTGTTATTTTTAAAGGCCATTTTACGCAAGATGAAATATGCCTAAATAATCATTACTGAAACGTGAACGAGCATTACGAAATTCTTGATGGTCGATTTGGACGGGATAGCATACACATAGGAATTCTGCTTATAGGACAAATTATGTAGGCCTACAATAATTGACTAAGTCTTGCAGTTCTTACCTGTTCTCTTTCCCTGTCTGCGATTACACAAGGAATTGCAAATAAAGAAAACAAAGATGGGGCATTAAAGGGATGGTTCGGAGTAAAATCAACCTAGGGTCCTTTGCACCATCACCTTGAGCCAAACACCCCACCCCCCACCCCCACCCAGAAGCTTTTTTTTTCCTTGGTTGAACATTATTAAAGTTAGAACTTATTTAGAGATATTAGCCGAATGGCTTAGTACAGGCGCTAACGGATCCTAGGCTGTCTCTCGTAAATTACTGCACTAATAATGCCCGGAATGGTACCAAACTTCTACAGTAGTACAAATAGGTTCTGTACTAATAAAAACGAAACGAAAATGAAACAAAAACCTGTGGCTGTCTTATTTCTATTTCAGGGACAGGTTAATGCACTTGGTATCGTAAAAATATATAACTTGTAAAAACTATTGTTTATTTTGATTTTGTTTAATCCATTGCATTAACTAATGTTAGCAAAGTGAACATTATTGTAAAGTGTTATCATGCTTGTTTTTTAGCAAATGTCCTTAATCACTTTGAGCCAGATGTGGCATTTGTTTTCACAGCTGGGGAGGTGTTTCTTCAATATTGCATGCCTGCACATACACACGAACACACATGCATAAACTTGTGCACTTTATACTGACACTCAAACACAATTTAATCTGCGTGCTCAATCGGTAAAGGGTGAATGAGGGCAGATCGCATCACGCTAATGGTTCAGAAACAGCAGCACATGTCGTGATCACGTGTAGAATTATAAGGTTCTATCTCCACTTTTGGTCGAAACTGAGTTTTTGACATAATCTGATCCATTAGGTGTTTATGTGGTGTGGTGCCGGTGTGGTGTTATTTTTGTAAAAAAATATTTTGTTAGTAGTTATTAATAAAATAAAAAGGTTCCATCTCTCCATTGCCAGCTGGGATGTAAAAACTTTGATGCTCAATATCTCAGAACTACCCTAAACGGAGATAGAACCTTATAATTCTAAGCTCACGATGTACAGAACTTTACAAAGTCACCTGCCTCATAATGCAGAAGAGATAAGTGTGGACTACCTATTCTGCACAACACCTGGATATTCTGGCATCTTAGGAATCACCCACAACAGCTAGTTATTAGTTTAAGACTTTGAAGGTTTTAAAGACAAAAGTGTGGAGCATTCAATGCACTGCTGCGATTGCCTGAAAAACACTGAGTATTTCTTGTCCTCAGCACAGTGTTTGCACATGAAAGCTGAAGTCTATGGTGGCAAAGCCAGTCTTCTCTACAGTGCATGGTATGGAAGGCCTGTGGTTAGCCTTAAGTATAGGGAAGACATGAATTACATTACAGTGGATGGATGTAGCAGTCAAGAAAAAGAGGAGAAGGAGAGAAAAGTAGAAAGAGAGAGAGACTCAAAGGGATTTTCAATTGGCATGTCGGGGCAGTACATCTTGCAAAGTACCTTGGAACCTTAAAGGTAAAGTGTAATTTCTGTGGCGGAAACAGAATTTCTAAAGTAATAATCTCTGTTTTTTAAGAAGTTTTGGCGCCGCTAGTAGTGGAAATAGTATTGAAATTACAGGTAACGCTTTACAATACGGGTGCACTAATAAGCATTAATTCATGCTTAACTAATGCACAGATAATCATGTGTTAATGTATGACTCGTGAAGAACTAAACCATTAATTAATGATTACTGTATCAGTAACTATAAAGATTCTAAATGACTAATAGATTAAGTAATATATGAATTATTATTAATTAAATATGTCATAATGTATTAATTCCTTAATAACTTATTATGACCGCCGCTAGCGTAGCTAGCGAAAGCGGTCATATAGGGATTGTCAAAGTTTTTTTTTTTTTTTTTTTTTCGTCACCTTACTGAATTTTTCGTCAACGATACCAGGGACACCGAAGCACCGGGGAACATGAAATTTGGTGGGCATGTAGCCCCACTAGACTTCTAAGGAAAAATTTCGTTTGGTCCCCGGGGGCCACTCCCCCCCCCGCGCTGGGCCCCCCCAAACCCCAAAAAATGCAGTTTTTCCTAAATAACTACCTGAACCGTGGCACAGAGGATGAAGAAATTTTTATGGTATGTTGGTCTACTAGACTTTTACGGAAAAAATTTGTTTGGTCCCCGGGGGCCACTTCCCCCCCCCGCGCTGGGGCCCCCGTACATTTTTCGTCAACGATACCAGGGACACCGAAGCACCGGGGAACATGAAATTTGGTGGGCATGTAGCCCCACTACACTTCTACGGAAAAATTTCGTTTGGTCCCCGGGGGCCACTCCCCCCCCTTGCTGGGCCCCCCCAAACCCAAAAAAATGCAGTTTTTCCTAAATAACTACCTGAACCGTGGCACCGAGGATGAAGAAATTTTTATGGTATGTTGGTCTACTAGACTTTTACGGAAAAATTTCGTTTGGTCCCCGGGGGCCACTCCCCCCCCCCCGCGCTGGGGCCCCCGTAAATTTTTCGTCAACGATACCAGGGACACCGAAACACCGGGGAACATGAAATTTGGTGGGCATGTAGCCCCACTAGACTTCTACGGAAAAATTTCGTTTGGTCCCCGGGGGCCACTCCCCCCCCCCCCCCGCGCTGGGCCCCCCCAAAACCAAAAAAATGCAGTTTTTCCTAAATAACTACCTGAACCGTGGCACCGAGGATGAAGACATTTTTATGGTATGTTGGTCTACTAGACTTTTACGGAAAAATTCCGTTTGGTCCCCGGGGGCCACTCCCCCCCCCCCCCCCGCGCTGGGCCCCCCCAAACCCAAAAAAATGCAGTTTTTCCTAAATAACTACCTGAACCGTGGCACCGAGGATGAAGAAATTTTTATGGTATGTTGCTCTTAAGGGCCCACATCAACCTAGCCCATAATCACTCATTTGTGATTTGCGCCCCTCCCATAAAAAATGAAAATGCAATATTATTCTGCTTTAATCGCCCCTATCTTCAGTGGAGATGTTCAGAACTGCACCATATTTCATGTGTATGATTAACTTGACATCCTCTGGGGGTATCCTCTGCTAAGTTTTGTAGAATTTCATCCATGGGGGGCAGTGGTGGAGGAAGTACTGAATCTCAGTACTTAAGTAAAAGTACAAATAACCAGAGACATATTTACTTTAGTAAAAGTAAAAGTACCACAATGAAAACCCTACTTAAGTAAAAAGTACCTGATTTTAAATGTACTTTAAGTATTAAAAGTAAAAGTACTTTCATAACAATTTATTCTCTTAATGTCTATATTCTAATAATTAGGGCTGTAACAATATGCAATATGAAACCGAAATCGCGACACTCGGATCCACGAACCTGTGTCGTGGTGTGAGTGTGAGAAGGCAGAATCGCAACACACACCTTATTTGAAGTTAACATTATACAATACGTAGACCTGGATAAATTCTTTAAAATTGGGCAATCCCAGCGTTATATGGACGTGACAATTGCAGTAAAAACTTGAAATGTAAATTCTCAAATTGAAACTGTTTATATATCCATACTCCCTTAATAAAGAAGTCCAGACATTAGAAAAATACTAGTCTACAGACACATGCGTTTTATATTTTAATATGAGGGAAATATAAATCCGTAACGTGACACACAAAAAAAATCTTTAACTTTTAGGTGGCAAAATATTTTTTAGTAATTCTGTGAATTTCACTGTGCAAACCAAAAGTAATAACCACCGGATGAAGAACATATCACAGAACATATCATATTCATTTTATTTTTTTGTGTTCACATTTATGAGGAAAAAACAATGTTACGGACGTGTCAGTTCTCCATTACGCACGTGAGCGCTCTGAAAGCGGCACTAAAATACTGCTTTAAAACGTTCACAGAGACCTCAAAAGCCCTTCTTTAAAGTGAATTTCGTTTCGTATTAATTGTATCTTAATTTTAATCAATATTTCATTCATGTTTCATGGATTTAATAAATAAGTAAATATAGCAGAAAATAGATCAGGACACGGAGGCGCGGGCGCGTGAACTGGTGAAACTCATGAACCGAAACTCAGGTCTGTACTTGCCTCACAGACCTGAGATGTATATAGAAAACTTGAAATGTGTACTTTTAAACAGAACAATTCAAAACGAAAGAAAACAGACTGTTTTCTGCATGTAATCCGTATAAAATGTGCATTTCTCTCTGGCGCGTTCACTGCAAAGATCGCGCGTCAGAATCAATTAAAATGTCTCCTTGTTATATTTTACATATTCATAATCATTACTTTTGCCGGTTCTTTGTGACAGCTTTCTTGGCAGCGCCACAGTTGCATGTTACATGAACGCGTCAGCACCGAAAACATGGAGATTTTTTTCAATCCCTGTTTTGGCAAGGGGAAAAACTGATCAGAAAATGTAACGAAAATGTAAAGAAACGTTGTAGAAATGTAGTGGAGTAGAAAGTATAATAATTGCTGCAAAAAGTAACGAAGTAAAAGTCAAAAGTATGCACTATTTATTCTACTTAAGTAAAGTACAGATACGTGAAAAATGTACTAGTAAAGTAACGAAGTATTTTTACTTCGTTACATTCCACCACTGATGGGGGGGTATAAAATAAATTCATTTATGTGCACATTTAGTGACTGTACACTCATCGGCCTGTAGATGGTGCTGTTGAGCGAAGGGTTGCTGGTTTAGGATGATACTGTCACACACACACACGCAGGAATACAAACAAACGCAAACATGCACACACACTGACATCCACACGCACAGACACACACCCATACACACACATACAAATCCACATGCACAGACACACACACACACAAACACACACGCGCACACATGTACGCACACATACATACACACACACACACACACACACACACACACAGACACACACATACACACATACACACACACACACACACACACACACACACAGACACACACATACACACATACACACACACACACACACACACACACACACACACACACACACACAGACAGACATTCCACCACTGATGGGGGGGTATAAAATAAATTCATTTATGTGCACATTTAGTGACTGTACACTCATCGGCCTGTAGATGGTGCTGTTGAGCGAAGGGTTGCTGGTTTAGGATGATACTGTCACACACACACACGCAGGAATACAAACAAACGCAAACATGCACACACACTGACATCCACACGCACAGACACACACCCATACACACACATACAAATCCACATGCACAGACACACACACACACAAACACACACGCGCACACATGTACGCACACATACATACACACACACACACACACACACACACAGACACACACATACACACACACACACACACACAAACACACACACACACGCGCACACATGTACGCACACATACATACACACACACACACACACACACACACACAGACACACACATACACACATACACACACACACACACACACACACACACACACACACACACACACACACAGACAGACATGCACATACTATTACTTTTTTTAGGTATATACATAAACACGCAATACAGCCAAATTACTCCACGTCATTTATTTTTGTGGAAAGCCAGTGCAGGCCTGAGCGGCGGTCATATTTTGTACCGCGATGCGGTACATCTAGTTTTATTAACTAAAAGTGTAAATTAATGCGTTAATTACCACAGTGTCACGGTCACGTTCACGTTCTTCTCCCTTCATCTGCCTTCAACTGTTTGTGTGCACTACATTCCCCAGAATCCTCCGTTGCGCACACCTGCACTCAATCTCTCAATCACTAATCATCAGCATCACCTGCACCCCCTCATCAGTCTCACCCTTTATATTCAGCACTTTCCCTTCACTCCTTGTCTGGTCTTGTCTATACATGACTATTCAAGACTCACAGACCCCCTTAGTACTTACCTCGATCCTTACCTGAGACGTATCACCATCCATCTGCCAGCCTGCCATCTTCTTCCATCTTCTTCCATCTTCGTCACCTACAAGAAAGAAAGAAAGAAAGAAAGAAAGAGAGACTTTACCATCCAGCTAAGCATTCTCTGATTATCTGTGTTGCTGTTACTCACCATTAATTTGCATCTCCGTTCATTCTGCAATTAAAGAGTTAAACTTACCATCTTGTCTGCTTCATCTGTAAACCCTGACACCCAGTTGGTCAAGGCAATGTACTTCAACTTCCAGTTGTCTGCTTTAATTAATCATTAACTAATAATTTGCAAATGTATCATTATGTTATGACTTTACTTGTTGAGGCACATAACTATTAACTAATTGTTAAGTAATATGCCATTTGGGTTTTGACATCCACACTAAGCCATGGATTTCAATTTCCAACCATCTACAACCAAGATTTCACTGAGTCTGTTGAACCTTGTTGTTCATGCACAGGAATATGTCAGGTTAAGCTTGAGGTCGTGGTACACTGAGAACATGCGGTCGAGCGCTGCTATTTCATAACACTGTGTCTGGACTGGACAAAGACAACAGAACGTCCATTATAGTCAGTGATACTACAGTGGCACTACCCCGACAGTAAACCGATGCCACACTCTATTTCTGATGTACTCCGAGCTCTTGCACTAGTTCTGTTACGAAGGATAAAAGGACTTGCGATCGTCTGTCATGTCCAATGTAATATCTCAAGCGCTCTCCTTCCTCCATCTCTATCAGGAGCAAGCTGAAGCCATCTTTGTATTGTTGCTTCTATCTCCTAATCAGTGGCATGTGTCAGACGATTTTTTCACGGCATCTTTACAGACCGACAAAATCTATTTCCTCGCTGGCACGCCTTCCCTGTTATCAGTCTCAGAGAACATTTGTTGTATTCCTTTTTTATTTATTTTTTGCTGAACTGTGCTTATCTATTTGAGATTCAGATCTGTGGCAGGTGCTCAGACAGCTAATACTCCTGTCCTTTACATACCTGCTTTGAAGTGCTACATCACAAACAAAAAACAATTATTTTCTATGTTCTTGAGTTGCAGCACAGATCTTTTGATGGATTGTTCATTTGTGACCCTGGACCACAAAACCAGTCACATGGGTCCATTTTTTTTAAATTGCGATAAGCTTTCCATTGAAGAATGGTTTGTTGTCATTATATATGACAATATTTGGCCGAGATACAACTATTTGAAAATCTGGAATCTGAGGGTGCAAAAAAAACCCGAAACATTGAGAATCACCTTTAAAGTTGTCAATTTATGTTCGCAATTGTTCTGCATTCACTTACAAAAATAAATGTTTTATATATGTACAGTAGGAAATTTACAAAATATCATCATGGAACATGATCTTTACTTAATATCCTAATGATTTTTGACATAAAAGAAAAATCAATAATTTTGACTCATACAATGTATTGTTGTATATACAAATATACCCGTGCGACTTGTGATGTGATCCAGGGTTACATTTGATCTATAGCCACTTTTGTGCTTAGGGGGGCAAAAAAAAAAAAAAATGCATATACAGTATATGCCAAAATGAACTTTTAAGCCTTATCTGCCAACACTGCACTGTTAAATGTCGCTGTACACAGTACAGTAAAAACAGTAAAGCAGTACAGTACAGCTGCAGTACAAAAAAAAAAAACTGCATTTTTATATTAAGTCAAGTCAAGTCATCATTTATATAGAGCTTTTAACAATGGAGATTGTTTCAAAGCAGCTTTACAGAGATAAACGTATAATTTAAGGTAAGATTGTTTTGGCTTTACAGTGGTTCTTTAAGAAAGCCATTTTCCAGCTAAAGTTAGTTTTGATTGATTCGCTTCCGTCGCAACAATCATTCTTTATTAAATTAGGGGCCGCTAAGACGACACCATTCTCTCTACACAAACTTTAAACACGAACCTGTGAGAATTTTGTTTAGGATTTTGTTTATTTTCTTCTAATAGGGTTGAAAAATAAGCAGATCTAGCAGCTTTTAAAGCCTCTCTGTATGCAATCGAGCTCTCTTTCCATGAAATGCGAAATACCTCTAGTTTTGTTTTCTTCCAGTAAACTACAGTAAACTACCGTAATTTCCATTGCATTCTGGGTAATTTTGTTTGAGCGAGAACATTTTGCAGTATATTTTAGTGTTAATATAATTATAAATATAATATAATTATTAATAATAATATAATATTAATATAATAATAATATAATAATAATATTTTAGTGTGGAATATTGACAAAATTTATCACCACCAAATGATCTGTATTTTGCACCAGTTTTGCAATATATATATATTATTAAAATCGAATAATAAGGATTAAAGGATTACCTCTAAGGATTAAAATCATCAAACTTCCCAGGTCATTATGTCACTCACAGCCTCATGCCTCTAAAAGAAAAAAAAAAACTTTCTTTACATGCATGTTTTGGTGGTGTAATGCAAGTTATATTTACTTTTTTACTCACAAAAGCCAAATTTGAATCACTTTTGGCACTGAGAGTTCATTTTGGACCCTGCAGGGAATACAGCATATCATGAAAGGCATTTTTTTTTTTTTATTATAGATCTCTAAGTGAACAGAGGTGGCATACAAGTTCAAATGATCACAAGGTGTTGACAACCTGATGCACAAAGATTCAGAAGTAACAATTTGTAGAAAATAGAACGCAAATGTCACGATGAAAGGAATGTCACAACGTTCCTAAGCTACATACTTTGCTGTTGTCGAATCACATTGCACAACATAGTGTCACTTTCACACCAAATTAATAGGTACAGGTTCAGTGGTAATATTACGAGTTCCTTAGGAATGATGCTTGAATGTTAGCTTCTTTGTGATGATTTTCTCTGCATTGTGATTTAAACAGGTGTTTATGTCAGTAAAAATTATGCTCAGACAAGTAAAGAGCTGTCATTCTCATGCAAGTTGCCAGGTTTAGGTTTGGTTTATCTCCTACCAGTGATATTACATATTACACAGAAGTCAAGCCTGCCCTCTTCTGGAACGATTCAAGCTAATTTGAGAAAAGGCCAAGTGTATTTATACTACAACAAATATTATTAATTTATCAAACACTGGGCCAGATATTGTGTTAGTGCTGTACATATTATTATATAAGTATGAGTATATACTTGGAGGCCACATTCCCTCCATCGGCCATTGCCAATCATGGCCTCTTACAGTTTTTACCAACTGCTTACACACAAAATCTTTTCATGTCACACAATTTTTGAAACCTCTCACTCAAAGTGCAAAACTACATGCCAAATCTTCAAAACCATAAGCTATTTCTCAGCCTTTGACTCAGTTTTCAATTGCATAAAACACTTTTTGCAAAACACTACACACAATTCTCTACCTAAAACACAAAGATCTAGCAGGAAGTGACTTGCTTTCCTTTTCCAAACACAACCAATCAAAATGCCAGGTCACACAGACACACTCCTTACATGTGCAAACACTAATTGCTTAACTGATCACTAACCAATCACTGCTTTACTGTAGTATAGGCCTAAATAGGTCAAAGGTCAGATGATCTGTTTTGAACAATGGATTCCTGGGACCCCCCGGGACCCCCCCCCACACACACATATACACACACACACACACACACACACACACACACACACACACACACACACACACACACACAATTGTGTTACAGTTTTTCTCGATTGTTTACACACATTTTCTGGTACTTGAGACACAATGACCACAACATGTAACTCATTCACCAACCCCCTGAACCAATTCTGCTAAACTACAAGCACAATTCCTGCTTTACACTCAAATTGCAGTTCTAAAACACACCTTTTTCAAAACACTACACACAATTCTCTGCTTTTGGCACAATTTTCATGCAGAAAATCTCTTGTTTTCACAAGGAACACACTGCCATTCAAATATGCACACTGACTTATCACATGGGCAAACACCCGTCACACAGTTTTACAATTAGCAATCAGAGCTTTAGCTTAAAAGGGCCACAAGTGAGCTCTTCAATGGAGCAATGGATGCCAACATTGGATTTTTTTTTTATACTGTAACTGTATACAGTCAATTCTTCTGTTGTTTTGTATGTAGACCACTGTATGTACAACTTTGTGTTGGTTGGGATGTACACTGTGTACTTTGTTTTTGTGGGAAAAATAAAATATATTTGTTACCGTGTATTTGTGTGTTCTGAGTATAAAAACTATTCTCAAATATTTTACAACACACTTATATATGTACTGTCTGTAGTAAGTGTAACACTGAACCAAAAAAAAAAAGGCCTAAATCATTATGATGACTGAAGAAGAAGTGTTTTCCATTCATCATAGTGTTTTACACTGAGCACATCAGTGTTCAACTAGTTCTTATAAATATCTATTCATATGATGGTTTTTGTGTGTCATTTGAAAACAAAATACCATTTTGAGAAGAAATACAGTTTTTTTCAATTGTTTACACGCAATTTTGAAAACTGGGTTCTTTTTTTCAAAACATAATCACAATTATCCAAACACCACACTCAATTTGCATAATTCCTACATTGTTTGCAAAATGACACACTTCAGTCAAAACATACACACTTCAGTCAAAACATATACACATATTTGTGAAAATGCTATTAGTTTTCACTTAACCAACACAGTCCTCAAAGATCAGACACTATTGCAGCCAGTTACACACAGCCGTGATAAATATAAAACACATTTGTAAAAAAAACTAATTTTAGGA